>NC_061509.1:161042155-161087510 GCF_022539505.1 Lolium rigidum | reverse complement strand
TAATTCTTGCATAGAATGCTACAGTAGGAATCCTTATATCCTTGATTATAAAGAGAGACACATTAATGCACAAGAATGCACTCACAATTTGCAGGAACTTGTGGAAGAAGGAATTGATGAACCTGAAAGCTCATTGGATGAAAAAGAGGAGGAAATTGATGAACCTGGAAGCTCATTGGATGAAAAAGAAGAGGAGAGCGACGAACAAAAGGAGGAAGAATGGATTAGCTACCCATGCCAACCTTCTAATGAGAGTAACTCTTTATCTCTTACACTATTTGATTGTCCTCCATGCTTACCGAAAGAGATTGAATGTTATGTTCCTGTGGATTCTCTTGAAATAGTACCTATGAGTAATACTTGTGAGAATAATTATGCTACTGTTATATATGATAATCCATGCTACTTTGATAAATCTTATGATAATGCTCTGTTTGTGCCTGATGTCGAAATGCATGGTACTAAAGAATTTTGTTTGGCAAATGTCTATGATAAAGCTCTAGATGATGGTCCTATGATACTTGATAATATTAATTGTACTACTAATGAAAATGGGATTGGAGAATTCTTGACTTATTCTATGAGTCCCATATCTATTGAGATTGATCAACTACCTTGTTATATTATTAATAAAAGTAAGTTTGAAAGTTTTAATTCCACTATTCTTGAACTTGATAAAAATTATGTGTTTGGAAATCATGAAAAGTATGCTGCATGTGATAGCTATATTGTTGAGTTTGTTCATGAAGCTACTGAAAATTATTATGAGAGAGGAAAATATGGTTGTAGAAATTTTCATGGTACTAATACACCTCTCTATATGCTGAAATTTTTGAAGTTATTCTTGTTTTATCTTCTTATGCTTGTCACTTTGTTCTTCATGAATTTATTTGTGTACAAGATTCCTTTGCATAGGAAGCATGTTAGACTTAAATGTGTTATGGATTTTCCTCTTGATGCTCTCTTTTGCTTCCAATACTATTTCTTGCGAGTGCATCATTAAAACTGCTGAGCCCACCTTAATGGCTATAAAGAAAGAACTTCTTGGGAGATAACCCATGTGTTATTTTGCTACATTACTTTGTTTTATATTTGTGTCTTGGAAGTTGTTTACTACTGTAGCAACCTATCCTTATCTTAGTTTTGTGTTTTGTTGTGCCAAGTGAAGCCTCTAATCGAATGTTGATACTAGATTTGGATTTCTGCGCAGAAACAGATTTCTATCTGTCACGAATCTGGGCTGTTTTCCCTGTAGGTAACTCAGAAAAATATGCCAATTTACGTGCGTGTCCCTCAGATATGTACGCAACTTTCATTAGTTTTGAGTTTTCTGATTTGAGCAACGGAAGTATTTTATTAAAATTCGTCTTTACTGGCTGTTCTGTTTTTGGCAGATTCTGTCTCTGTTTTTTGCATTGTCTCTTGTGGACTTTAAGCGAGGTTTTCTAGATGTGGAGAGCTGTAGCTAATGTTTTATTGAGTTCTTGCAATGTGCCACTACAGGACCAAGGTGGATTCAAATTTTTTGAGTACTAACCCCTCTAATGAAGTTTATGAGAAGTTTGGTGTGAAGGAAGTTTTCAAGGGTCAAGAGAGGAGGATGATATATGATCAAGAAGAGTGAAAAGTCTAAGCTTGGGGATGCCCCCGTGGTTCATCCCTGCATATTTCAAGAAGACTCAAGCGTCTAAGCTTGGGGATGCCCAAGGCATCCCCTTCTTCATCAACTTATCGAGTTCCTCCCCTGAAACTATATTTTTATTCTGGTCACATCATATGTGTTTTACTTGGAGCGTCTGTGTGCTTTTATTTTTGTTTTGTTTGAATAAGATCGGATCCTAGCAATCCTTGTTTGGGAGAGAGACACGCTCCGCTTTTTCATATGAACACATGTGTTCTTCGTTTTACTTTTAATGTTCAATGATAAAAGTTGGAAGCTATTGCACTCATTTATATTTGGTTGGAAAAGGAAGATGCCTCATATTGTCTTGAATAATTTGACACTTGGCAATTGTTTTGAGCTCTCAAGTAGATCATGATTAAGTTTTTTTTCATGTAGTTTAAACCTATTAGTGGAGAACTACCGTAGAGCTTGTTAAAATTGGTTTGCATAATTGATCTCTCTTAAGGTCTAGATATTTTCTGGTAAAAGTGTTTGAGCAACAAGGAAGACAAGTGTAGAGTATTATAATGCTTGCAATATGTTCTTATGTAAGTCTTGTTGTACCGGTTCATACTTGTGTTTGCTTCAAATAGCCTTGCTAGCCTAAGCCTTGTATCGAGAGGGAATACTTCTCATGCATCCAAAATACTTGAGCCAACCACTATGCCATTTGTGTCCACCATACCTACCTACTATGTGGTATTTCCTGCCATTCCAAAGTAAATTGCTTGAGTGCTACCTTTAAACAATTCAAAATTTATTACCTCTGATTTGTGTCAATGTTTTATAGCTCATGAGGAAGTATGTGGTGTTTATCTTTCAATCTTGTTGGGCAACTTTCACCAATGGACTAGTGGCTTCATCCGCTTATCCAATAATTTTGCAAAAAGAGTTGGCAATGGGATTCCCAGTCCCAAATTAATTAACCAAAATAGACACTCCTCCATGGTATGTGATTGTTGGACGGCACCCGAGGATTCGGTTAGCCATGGCTTGTGTAAGCAAAGGTTGGGAGGAGTGTCATCATCATAATGAAACTAAAATAAAAAGGCACTCCTTCATGGTATGAGATTGTTGGCAGGCACCCGAGGATTCGGTTAGCCATGGTTTGTGAAAGAAAGGTTGGAAGGAGTGCCACCCAAAAATAAAAATAATTCATGGGAGCCGCTCTTTGAAGGTTTGTCTAGCAAGGGGGTTAGAGTGCCCACTACCATTCGTTGACAATAACAAACACCTCTCAAAACTTTACTTTTATGCTCTCTTTATGTTTTCAAAACCAAAGCTCTAGCACAAATATAGCAATCGATGCTTTCCTCTTTGAAGGGCCATTCTTTTACTTTATGTTGAGTCAGTTTTACCTACTTCCTTCCATCTTAGAAGCAAACACTTGTGTCAACTGTGCATTGATTCTTACATACTTGCTTATTTGTATTCATCATATTACTTTATGTTGACAATTATCCATGAGATATGCATGTTGCAAGTTGAAAGCAACCGCCGAAACTTATATCTTCCTTTGTGTTGCTTCGATGCCTTTACTTTGAATTTATTACTTTATGAGTTAACTCTTGTGCAAGACTTTTGATACTTGTCTTGAAAGTACTCTTCATGAAAAGTTTTGCTATATGTTATCTATTTGTTAGCAACTATAGATCATTGCCTTGAGTCACTTCATTCATTTCATATGCTTTGTAATAGTATGATCAAGGTTATGTAAGTAGCATGTCACTACGGAAATTATTCTTTTTATCGTTTACCTGCTCGGGACGAGCAGGAACTAAGCTTGGGGATGCTTGATACGTCTCCAACGTATCCATAATTTCTGTTGTTCCATGCTTGTTTTATGACAATACTTACATGTTTTGCTTACACTTTATGATGATTTTATGCGTTTTCCGGAACTAACCTATTAACAAGATGCCACAGTGCCAGTTCCTGTTTTCTGCTGTTTTTGGTTTCAGAAAGGCTGTTCGGGCAATATTCTCGGAATTCGACGAAACGAAGACCAAACTTCCTATTTTTCCCGGAAGGCTCCAGAACACCGAAGAAGAGTCGGAGAGGGGCCAGAGGACCACCACACCATAGGGCGGCGCGGCCTGGCCTGGGCCCGCGCCGGCCTGTGGTGGGGAGCCCCCTGGTGCCCCCTGCGCCGCCGCTTCGCCTATAAAATCCCTTTCGACCTAAAAACACCGAAACTCTAGACGAAACTCCAGAAAGACTCCAGGGGCGCCGCCACCATCGCGAAACTCCAATTCGGGGGACAGAAGTCTCGTCCCGGCACCCTGCCGGGACGGGGAAGTGCCCCCGGAAGCCATCTCCATCAACGCCATCGCCTCCATCATGCTCCGTGAGTAGTTCCCCCATGACTACGGGTTCTAGCTGTAGCTAGTTGGTATTCTCTCCCCCATGTACTTCAATACAATGATCTCATGAGCTGCCTTACATGATTGAGATTCATCTGATGTAATCGGTGTTGTGTTTGTCGGGATCCGATGGATTGTTACGTTATGATTGTCTATCTACAAAGTTTATGAAGTTATTGTTGCTGCAATCTTGTTATGCTTAATGCTTGTCACTAGGGCCCGAGTGCCATGATCTTAGATTTGAGCTCTATACTTATTGCTTAGATTGTATCTACAAGTTGTATGCACATGTCACTGTCCGGAACCAAAGGCCCCGAAGTGACGAAATCGGGACAACCGGAGGGGATGGCGGTGATGTGAGGGACACATGTTTTCACGGAGTGTTAATGCTTTGCTCCGGTGCTCTATTAAAAGGAGTACCTTAATATCCAGTAGTTTCCCTTGAGGCCCGGCTGCCACCGGCTTGTAGGACAAAAGATGTTGTGCAAGTTTCTCATTGCGAGCACGTACGACTATTATTGGAAAACATGCCTACATGATTAATGATCTTGATATTCTGTCCTAATGCTATTTCAATCCTATCAATTGCCCGACTGTAATTTGTTCACCCAACACTTGTTATTGGAGAGTTACCACTAGTGTAGATAGCCGGGAACCCCGGTCCATCTTTCATCATCATATACTCGTTCTACATGTCATTGGAAGTAGTATCAACTATCTTCCGGTGCCATTGCTCCCGTGTTACTATTACTCGCTGTCGTGTTATCTGTTACTATCGCTCTCATATCACTGCTACTTTCACATCACCCCTGTTGCTAGTGCTTTTCCAAGTGCAGCTGAATTGACAACTCAGTTGTTAAGGCTTATAAGTATTCTTTACCTCCCCTTGTGTCGAATCAATAAATTTGGGTTTTACTTCCCTCGAAGACTGTTACGATCCCCTATACTTGTGGGTCATCAAGCATTGATTGCTATAGTTGTGCTAGAGCTTTAGTTTTGAAAACAAGAAACAATTTTGTCAACGGTAGTAATAAAGCATATGTATCATGTAAATTATATCTTACAAGTTGCAAGCCTCATGCATAGTATACTAATAGTGCCCGCACCTTGTCCTAATTAGCTCGGATTACCGGGATTATCGCAATACACATGTTTTAACCAAGTGTCACAAAGGGGTACTTCTATGCCGCCTGTACAAAGGTCTAAGGAGAAAGCTCGCATTTGGATTTCTCGCTTTTGATTATTCTCAACTTAGACATCCATACCGGGACAACATAGACAACAGATAATGGACTCCTCTTTAATGCATAAGCATGTAGCAACAATTAATGTTCTCATATGAGATTGAGGATATATGTCCAAAACTGAAACCTCCACCATGATTCATGGCTTTAGTTAGCGGCCCAATGTTCTTCTCTAACAATATGCATGCTCTAACCATTAAATGAGTGGTAAATCTCCCTTACTTCGGACAAGACGGACATGCATAGCAACTCACATGATATTCAACAAAGAGTAGTTGATGGCGTCCCCAGGAACATGGTTATCGCACAACAAGCAACTTAATAAGAGATAAAGTGCATAAGTACATATTCAATACCACAATAGTTTTTAAACTATTTGTCCCATGAGCTATATATTGCAAAGGTAAAGAATGGAAATTTTAAAGATAGCACTCAAGCAATTTACTTTGGAATGGCGGAGAAATACCATGTAGTAGGTAGGTATGGTGGACACAAATGGCATAGTGGTTGGCTCAAGGATTTTGGATGCATGAGAAGTATTCCCTCTCGATACAAGGTTTAGGCTAGCAAGGTTATTTGAAACAAACACAAGGATGAACCGGTGCAGCAAAACTCACATAAAATACATATTGTAAACATTATAAGACTCTACACCGTCTTCCTTGTTGTTCAAAACTCAATACTAGAAATTATCTAGACTTTAGAGAGACCAAATATGCAAACCAAATTTTAGCAAGCTCTTCGTAATTCTTCATTAATGGGTGCAAAGTATATGATGCAAGAGCTTAAACATGAGCACAACAATTGCCAAGTATCAAATTATTCAAGACATTTTAAAATTACTACATGTAGCATTTCCCAATTCCAACCATATAACAATTGAACGAAGAAGATTCAACCTTCGCCATGAATACTATGAGTAAAGCCTAAGGACATATTTGTCCATATGCAACAGCGGAGCGTGTCTATCTCCCACACAATGAATCCTAGGATCCATTTTATTCAAACAAAAACAAAAAAAAAACAAACCGACGCTCCAAGCAAAGCACATAAGATGTGATGGAATAAAAATATAGTTTCGGGGAGGAACTCGATAATGTTGACGATGAAGAAGGGGATGCCTTGGGCATCCCCAAGCTTAGACGCTTGAGTCTTCTTAAAATATTCAGGGGTGAACCACCGGGGCATCCCCAAGCTTAGAGCTTTCACTCTCCTTGATCATATTGTATCATCCTCCTCTCTTGATCCTTGAAAACTTCCTCCACACCAAACTCGAAACAACGCATTAGAGGGTTAGTGCATAATAAAAATTCACATGTTCAGAGGTGACATAATCATTCTTAACACTTCTGGACATTGCACAAAGCTACTGGAAGGTAATGGAACAAAGAAATCCATCCAACACAGCAAAAGAGGCAATGCGAAATAAAAGGCAGAATCTGTCAAAACAGAACAGTCCGTAAAGACGAATTTTATTGAGGCACCGGACTTGCTCAAATGAAAATGCTCAAATTTAATGAAAGTTGCGTACATATCCGAGGATCACTCACGTAAATTGGCATAATTTTCTGAGCTACCTACAGAGAGGCAGGTCGAAATTCGTGACAGCAAAGAAATCTGTTTCTGCGCAGTAATCCAAATCTAGTATGAACCTTACTATCAAAGACTTTACTTGGCACAACAAGGCACAAAACTAAGATAAGGAGAGGTTGCTATAGTAGTAACAACTTCCAAGACACAAATATAAAATAGAGGTACTGTAGCAAAATAAACACATGGGTTATCTCCCAAGAAGTTCTTTCTTTATAGCCATTAAGATGGGCTCAGCAGTTTTAATGATGCACTCGCAAGAAATAGTAGTTGAAGCAAAAAGAGAGCATCAAGAAGCAAATTAAAAACAAATTTAAGCCTAACATGCTTCCTATGCATAGGAATCTTGTAAATAAACAAATTCATGAAGCATAATGCAACAAGCATAGAAAGATAAAGCAAGTGCAGCTTCAAAATTTTCAGCAAAAAGAGAGGTGTTTTAGTAACATGAAAATTTCTACAACCATATTTTCCTCTCTCATAATAATATCCAGTAGCATCATGAGCAAACTCAACAATATAACTATCAAATGAAACATTCTTATCATGAGTCTCATGCATAAAATTATTACTCTCCACATAAGCATAATCAATTTTATTAGTTGTAGTGGGAGCAAATTCAACAAAGTAGCTATCATTATTATTCTCATCATCAAATATAGGAGGCATATTGTAATCATAATCAAATTTATCCTCCATAACATGCGGTACTAAAAGACTACTATCATTATAATCATCATAAATAGGAGGTAAAGTATCATCAAAGTAAATTTTCTCCTCAATGCTTGGGGACTAAAAATATCATGCTCATCAAAACCAGCTTCCCCAAGCTTAGAATTTTCCATATCATTAGCAACAATGGTATTCAAAGTATTCATGCTAATATGTTCCATGGGTTTTTTAATTTTCGCATCAAACCATCCATGTCTTAAATCAGGAAATAGAATAAGAAGCTCATTGTTGTCCATTATGCCAAACTAGTGTAAATAAGAAACAAAAAGATGCAATTGCAGGATCTAAAGGAAATAGCTTCGAGCACACACACAACGGCAACAGAAAAGTACTTTACCTGGGACCGAAGTATGAGTGCCTTTTACCTTTCCTCCCCGGCAACGGCGCCAGAAAATTGCTTGATGTCTACGGGTGCTTCTATTCTTGTAGACAGTGTTGGGCCTCTAAGAGCAGAGGTTTGTAGAACGACGAGCAAGTTTCCCTTAAGTGGATCACCCAAGGTTTATCGAACTCGGGGAGGAAGAGGTCAAAGATATCCCTCTCAAGCAACCCCGCAACCACAAAGCAAGAAGTCTCTTGTGTCCCCAACTCACCTAATAGGTGCACTAGTTCGGCGAAGAGATAGTGAAATACAAGTGGTATGAATGAATATGAGCGAGTAGTAACGGCGCCGGAAAAGTGCTTGCTGGCGTGCGATTGATGGTAGTAATATTGCAGGAAGTAAAGATGCGATAAAACAAGTAAACAAGCAGCGATAGCGATATTTAGGAACAAGGCCTAGGGATCATACTTTCACTAGTGGACACTCTCAACATTGATCACATAACAGAATAAATAGATAGATGCTAGACTCTATACCCTCTTGTTGGATGATGAACACCACTAATCGTGTAGGATTACACGAACCCTCAATGCTCGGAGTTAACAAGCTCCACAATATTCGATGTTCATATTTAAATAACCTTAGAGTGCATGACAGATCAACATAACCAAACCAAGTACTAACATAGCATGCACATCTGTTACCTTCACGCTACGAAAGGAGGCATAGATCACATCAATACCATCATAGCAATAGTTAACTTCATAATCTACAAGAGATCACAATCATAGCCTACGCCAAGTACTACACGATGCACACACTCGTCACCATTACACCATGCAGGAGGAATAAACTACTTTAATAACATCACTAGAGTAGCACACAGATATATTGTGATACAAAACACATTGCAATCATAAAGAGATATAATAAGCACTTCACTATGCCATTCATAACGGTGAATAAGTATTCTGTGAAATATAGCCTAAGAGACCCACACGGTGCACACACTGTCACCTTTACACACGTGGGACAAGGAGTCTCCGGAGATCACATAAGTAAAACCCACTTGACTAGCATAATGACATCTAGATTACAAGCATCATCATATGAATCTCAATCATGTAAGGCAGCTCATGAGATTATTGTATTGAAGCACATAGGAGAGAGATTAACCACATAGCTACCGGTACAGCCCCGAGCCTCGATGGAGAACTACTCCCTCCTCATGGGAGACAACAGCGTTGATGAAGATGGCGGTGGTGTCGATGGAGGAGCCTTCCAGGGGCACTTCCCCGTCCCGGCGGCGTGCCGGAACAGAGACTCCTATCCCCCAGATCTTGGCTTCGCGATGGCGGCGGCTCTGGAAGGTTTTCTCTGGTTTCGTCGAACGTAATAGGGTTTTCGCGACGGAGACCTTAAGTAGGCGGAAGGGCGGCCTCGGAAGGTCAACGAGGCGACGACACAACAAGGGGGCACGGCCAAGGCCTGGGCCGCGCCACCCTGGCGTCTGGTGGCCCAGTGGCCCCCCTCTGGCCTCTCTCGGGTGTTCTGGAAGCTTCGCGTGATCCTAAGATGCTGGGCGTTGATTTCGTCCGATTCCGAGAATATTTCCTTACTAGGATTTCTGAAACCAAAAACAGCAGAAAACAGGAACTGGCACTTCGGCATCTCGTCAATAGGTTAGTTCCGGAAAACGCATAAATATGACATAAAACATGTAGATATCATCAATAATGTGGCATGGAACATAAGAAATTATCGATACGTCGGAGACGTATCAACTTGCAACAGCGGCTGCGGCCGGTGACATCATGGAATCGCCTGGTCATTGGGAGATCAGGCCACTCTTGGCATCGATCACCAGCAGTGGGGTTTTCAATGTCCAGAAGATATTTCACATTAATAGAAGCCTCAACTTTAAAGCGCACCATGATAAGGGAGCGACCCACTGGATCGTCCTTGGTTGATGCCCGATCTTTCACAGCGAGAACCTGAGGTAGTAAATCCTCCCAACAACGCGATGAACGCAGCCTGGAGAAGAGGGAACGAATCCAGCAAGCAACGGATCGATGAACGATACGCCTCAAACCAAGAGCTAGACAATCCTTGATGAACACAAGAACCTTCGCAGCGGATATGATAAATAACGGCAGCGCCGTACCCCCGGAGGGATGATACACGTGATTACACGCAATAGGGAAACCCTAAACTTTTAGACTAAACTTGTTCTACCTCTAACCCTAGCCGTGCCATCTCCTTATATGAGAGGGAGAGGTGGCCGGCCGCCCCCCTTATTGGGCCTAACCTAGTTCGACTTGGACAGGCCCAAGTCAAACAGACTCTATTAAAACCCTAGATGGCCCACAGCATGACCTGGCTACATTATTATCTCCTAATAACAAGATTATAACAAACTACTGGTACAACCTTAGACCCAAATATCATATCAATGGCTGTCCTAGGCCCGGATATCCATATCATCTCTCCCCTTCTTCAAGAAGCGTTGTCCCCAACGCGTGAGGGTCTTCTGGAAAAAGGTGACGTGATATGAACATGACACGTCCTCGCCGTCCTCAAGTCTTGCTTGCCTTCCACACCACATCCTCCCTCGCGGCCTTCTCGACTTGATACAGCACTTGGCGCCTCCTTTCTTCTCCACATGAGCTTGGACTTCGGCGCCAATTCCTTCTGCTTGTGAGGTTTTGATGGACCCTTGTGTCACTGCACATGACCCTGCACAAGATGTGTAATTCCTGGGCCACATAGATGTCTCACACGTCCATCCTTGCCTCGATGCATCCGCGGTATCGCGGAAAACTGGACTGCAGTACTCCTAGCACGGTAGTGCCGCTGCCCACCTGTCTCCACCGACGCGGTCGCCTCCCACTCCCCCACGCGCATCCGCGCCACATGTACCGAAGTATCATCAGCACAAATATCATCGGTCCGTATACTAGCATCAACACAAACTGGAACTGTAGCACATGCTGCAACATCCACATCAACAACAAGTGTAGCTTCATCCGGCTTGTCACCAACAAGAACTGGCTTGTCATCTACAGGTTTGGCTGAAACATCACCAACATCAATGCTCGGAACATCATGCACCTTATGCTGCACATTAGGCTTGTGCAACTTCTCCTTACGCACCACTAACTCCACATCGGACTTGATATGATCATCACCCATAGGCTTCAAAGTCCGTTGTTTGCCACCATGCATAAAAGAATATGTATTTGCTCGTCCGAACATGTGTCACATTGCGATCATACCGCCAAGGACGCCCAAGTAGCAATCCACACACCTCCAATGGCAACACATCGCAATCTATCTCATCAACATAATCATCAACTCGTAAATGGCACACGCACCTTGTGAGTAATCTTCGAGCATACCACGACTATTCAACCACTCAAGACGTTTAGGTTCGGAAGACACCATGTAGACAACCCCAACGCTGCCACCATCGCCTTGCTAATGCCATTAGTACAGCTACCACCATCAATCATCAACTTGCAAGCCTTGCCCTTGATAAAGCACTGAGTCTGAAACAAACTCCACCGCTGAACCTTGTCAACTGTCTTGCAAGCACCATCTTGTACCTTCTTGAGTTGCATATCCAGTCCGCTCAATGGTACATCCTTCTCAACAGTCACAGTAGCGCTCTTGGTATCAGAGCCAGGTTTCCTCTCCTCTGAAGATATCACCTTGTCCTTAGTGACTGTTGGTAGTGGAACCACCTCCTTCACGGTAGTGTTAGAGCACACCACCGGCTTATGCAACCGTGGAAGCTGAAATCTAGCACGCATAAACTTCTTGAAATCTGCCCAACTAGACCGTAGACCAATGATACCTTGAACTATCAGAAAGTCATGATACCACTCATCTAACTCATTATCAACACGCCGGTATGCTAGATCAAATTCAATTTGGCCACCGAACGTGCTATCCACTTCCTTGCATCTCTCAAAACCACCGTCAATATGTGACTCCCAAATCTGAAATTCCATAGGTGTCGCGGAACTAGGCAACCTCCACTTGATTGTAGATACATCAAATGGTTTACTCGTCCTCATACCGAGGTAGTCATAGTAGATGTCCTCCTTCCAACCCAGAGCACGCACTTGTAATGTAAGTGTAGATGGAGCAGCAGAAATATCAGCAACATCACCAGTTGTCATCGCCAGAGAAATCACCGCAGCAGCAGGAGACAACGCCGGAGACAACACCGCAGCAGCCTGAGCCAGCCCGGCCCAGGGCCCGGTTGGACCGGCCTGGGAACCGGCCTGGCCGGCCTAAGGCCCGGTCTGACCGGCCTGTAGACCGGATGGCCTTCCTGGCGCCCCTGGACACGGGCCGGTTGGCACCAGCCGAGAGCCCGGTTTTGACCGGCCCGGCAGGTCCAGAACCCGGTCAACCGGCCTGGAGACCAGATCTGGTCGCGATTCTCCGTCTTCTTCCCGATTCCAGACGCGAATTTTCGCGATTTTGACATCTGAAACAGCCATGGATGACCTGTAAACTGCACCAGAACTTCACCAAACTTCTTCCAACCAACCTCCTTCGGCCGAGAGCCAAGCTCCACCGATCTAGAGCCAAACTTCTCCGACGCAAACCGATCCAAAGAGATCGATCAACAAAACCTCGCCGTGAGCAACCAAGAAAACTGATACCACATGATAAGGGAGCGACCCACTGGATCCTCCTTGGTTGATGCCCGATCTTTCACAGCGAGAACCTAGGGTAGTAAATCCTCCCAACAACGCGATGAACGCAACCTGAAGAAGAGGAAACGAATCCAGCAAGCAACGGATCGATGAACGATACGCCTCAAACCAAGAGCTAGACAATCCTTGATGAACACAAGAACCTTCGCAGCGGATATGATAAATAACGGCAGCGCCGTACCCCCGGAGGGATGATACTAGTGATTACACGCAATAGGGAAACTAAGCTTTTAGACTAAACTTGTTCTACCTCTAACCCTAGCCGTGCCATCTCCTTATATGAGAGGGAGAGGTGGCCGGCCGGCTCCCTTGTTGGGCCTAACCTAGTTCGACTTGGACAGGCCTAAGTCAAACAGACTCTATTAAAACCCTAGATGGCCCACAACATGACCTGGCTACATTATTATCTCCTAATAACAAGATTATAACAAACTACTGGTATAACCTTAGATCTAAATATCATATCAATGACTATCCTAAAGTACCAGGCCCGGATATCCATATCACACCATCGGGCCAAGTTAGCAAAGAGGCTTCAGGATAGACCTTAGTGTCAAGTGTCTTACCGTTTCTCAGGATTCTGGGCAATGCCCAGGTGACATCCGCTCCCTGGGATGGAGAAGAAATGTTGTTAATTAATAAAGCTTTAGTATTACAAAAAAAAAAAAAGAGGCGCAAGGCGTGGTGGACTTCCCACCTCTCTCCCCAGGTTTCCTCCCCTTCCCCAAATCCCTGATTTGAAATTTGATTTGGGGATTTCAGGCGTCTAAACTCCCTTGATTCAGGCACCTCCTTGGGAGGGATAGGAGGGCGTCCAGCTCCTCCGCACCACCGTCCGCCCCGGAAGGGAGGGGAGGGCATCCAGCTCCTTCTCCATGTCGCCAGCCGACTCGGGAGGAGGGAGACGAGCTACTTCTCCCCTGCGCCGCCAACCGCCTTGGGAGGGAGAGGAGGGCGTGCCGCGCAGATGCTTGCCTCGGTAGGAAGGACGGTGATCGAGGGTAAGAGGAGGGCGGATGCAACGGGGATCCCACCACCATCTGATCCGGCCGCCACTCTCCATGACGTCTTCCTCTGTTCTTGACATACTAAGATTCTCGCTGGTACTTTGTTAATGTAGTTGCTCCGTTTCTTTTTGTTCTATTGGTTTGGTTTGCTACAGGTTATGTGCACTGGATTTCCAATAAATCATTGGTAGATGATTAATAGCCTTTTACAGTACATGTTTTACTGTTGCCACTTAGGTACTCGGTTGTAGAAGAAAACTAGAAGGATACCCCGCGCGTTGCAGTGGAAATTTCTCCGATAACACTATTTTGTAAAAAACGAAAGGATATAAGTTGATTGGGATAGGATGTTATTTGTAGGAACATGCATGATTCAATTAACGTAAATAGTCAAGAGGCTAACTTAAAAAAACTGACTTGAAATGGTTATGTAGTTGGCGGCTAAAATTTGATGATGTGGATAATTGGATGGCTTAAAAATAGATGATGTGGCTTGCATGTAGAGTATTAATGAATGGACAATTGGATGGCTAATAAAATAGATGATGTGGATAGCTTGCACGTTGAGATAGACAACTTAAATGACCCTATAGTGGGGTTTTGCTTTATAAGAGATATAGATAGGTAGTTCAACCGAATACATTGGATTTTACAGAAAATATGTTTTTTCGTATATACTGTGAGTTAGATACATTATATGTCTTGCAGGTTTTTCATCCAGTAGCAGGGAGATACTGAAATCTGGCCAGAACCATATCATAACACACTGTCACACTCCCATAAGTTTTGTACTGAATGTGGTTTTTGAGCTGAACTTTTAGATCCAATTATTCCGAAGGGAACTTAAATCTTTTCAGCACTTTAACTTTCTTTATGTGTCTGTCTCTTGAAGATTCAAGTCATTCATAGGTGTTAAAAGTAGCCGATTCCTGTCTAAAAACTAATCAAACTTGCATCTAATAAGATTGATATTCTTAACTGTATTAGTAGCACGTTCCAGACTATAATAGTAATACTTTTTTTTCCAGATTTCTTGAGATTGTTTTGCTAATGCTCCCTTGGCCGCCACCCGGACGGTGACAATAGGAACGCTCTTTTGTTCTTCAGCTCATACAGCTACATCAAAGAAGCGGCGTGCCACCTCTTATTTATGAAGTATACTTAAATGTAGTACTCTCGTGTTAAGTAGCTCTGCTTCCTAAATAAAGTCATGCAAACGTGTTAAGTGCTCTGTAGGACGATTGGAGTATTGCAGTTAAGGGAGTAGTTTGTAAGAATTTGATCTCATTTTCTGCTCCCGTGTTAATTTGTTCTGCTGCTCAACTCGAAAGTATATATAGCACTACAGGCTACATAGGTGATAATGTTTTTTTACTCCATCCAAGTTTCACCAAGTCTGTTCCTTGAAAAGCTCCCAACATCAACTATTAAACCTACTTGCTTGCCTACCGAGTACTTCCGAAGAAAATACATCAGTAGCACACGGGTTAGTTTTTTCTGAGATAAAGACCTCACCTTCTTTTAGCCTTGATACACATAATTCAAATAAAGAAGATGCACTTTCCCCATATGTACCCAGATCTTTATGATTATACCATTTACAAGCTTCCATAATTGCTGACTACTTTTCAGAGATTATACATAAATTTCAAGTCAACTCTGAATAGTCTGAACTTGTTTTAATAATTTCTAACTATTGAGCATGTAAGTCATTCTCATTTTTCGAGTTGATTAAGTGAACAGCAAAAGGAGCTTTTTTTTTGGTGAACCTACTAGTCCTGGAATGCAGCGTGTAGTGCTATGGCAGGTGTTATGGAACAACTTAAGCTACAAAAAACTAATGGATGCCATATATGGAATGCATACGTGTCCCTAGGCTGTGT
The DNA here is from genome assembly GCF_022539505.1 of Lolium rigidum. Taxonomy (NCBI): domain Eukaryota; kingdom Viridiplantae; phylum Streptophyta; class Magnoliopsida; order Poales; family Poaceae; genus Lolium; species Lolium rigidum. The sequence goes on along the minus strand of NC_061509.1, from coordinate 161,071,976 downwards.
TGACTTTGAGCGATTATAACAATGTTTTCTGTTTATGGTTTAAGAAGAAGTCCGTTCAGAGTTCATATCATGCATCCGCTAAAAATTCAGTTCCAAGTTTTGTTTGTTATTATGCTGTTTCTGTAACTCCATCACTTCAATTTAAGTACTTCGCAACTTCCTTAGGTGATACAGTATATATTATCTAACTGCCAATCTATCTGTCCTGCTATGAATTAGGCAATTATAATGAAGTTAAGACAACTCTCATCTTAAATTGGAGACATTACCATTCTTTTTAAGATAAACAGAGGCGTTTATTTTGTTAAGAAGCTGTGTTGGCCTATTTGACATCCAGTGGGTTAACACTACTTACTGTTGTTTCGTTTTAACTTACCTTATATAATACAATACCTATAATGTAGATGTATCTAAATATAGCCGGTCACTACAAATTTCTCATCCAACCCAGCCATGTTCATGCATATTCCAGAATCCAGAATATGCACCACTACATTTTTTTGTTGTTGTCCCCAATTCTAATAATACAATACCTCTGTTATACTGATTTCTAATTTGGTTACCAATACATATTTCACTCTATGTTATTTCAGAACTAAAAGAAATTCATGGAGATTCAAAATGATTTTTTTATTGCAGTTATCATCCAAGTATGCTCCCTGACATGCTTTTCTTTAGTTATTTCTTTTTCCTCGAAAATACAGGCTAAAGTTGGATTATGGCAATTAGATGTACTGAAGAATGGAAGTATTGTTCTATCCCATCGATTCTATATGGATGGAAAGAACAAATTAGCTGTAAATATGACCCTGCATAGGCATAATCCTTTTTCTCCTAGATGAACATATGGTACATCTGGGATGCACTGTAATCAATATTACCAGAATCCTTAATTGTGATATGGAGATCACTAGCATTTCGTTTCAATGATATGCATGAGTAGATAAAATATGGATCTAGCTACATGAACAGATGGTACATATGGGATGCAGTGTTATATCACTGTTGTCCCCAATTCTAATAATACGGTACCTCTGCTGTACTGATTTCTAATTTGGTTAACAATACATATTTCACTCTATGTTATTTCAGAACTAAAAGAAATTCATGGAGATTCAAAATGATTTTTTATTGCAGTTATCATCCAAGTATGCTCCCTGACATGCTTTTCTTTAGTTATTTGTTTTTCCTCAAAAATAGACGCTAAAGTTGGACTATGGCAATCAGATGTACTGAAGAATGGAAGTATTGTTCTATCCCATCGAGTCTATATGGATTGAAAGAACAAATTAGCTGCAAATATGGCCCTGCATAGGCATACTCCTTTTTCTCCTAGATGAACAGATGGTACATCTGGGATGCACTGTAATTAATATGACCAGAATCCTTAATTCTGATATCGATATCAGTAGAATTTACTTTCAATGATATGCATGAGTAGATACAATATGGATCTAGCTACATGAACAGATGGTACATATGGGATACCGTGTTATATGACCAGAATTCTTAATTCTGATATGAAAATTACTAGCGTCTTATTTTCAATAATATGCATGAGTAGATATAGTACAAAACTAGCTATGTGAACAGATACTAGAAAATTTGATGCTCTTACTATGTGTCTCACTCATTACCTTAATGATATACTACATCAACATATATCATGATTTTTGTTTGCTGACTAATCCAATTTATCAAATATTTAAGGTTTTCAAAACCTGGTCCAGGATTTCTTTGAGGGTTCTATCCACTTTTGTTAGCTTGATTCATCTTCCATGGCATGTATGTATTTACTCATATCCAAAATCCCCTGAGCCATGATACTGCTCAGAGCTTCTCATTGTTTTTCATTGGTGCATTAAGAAGATATTACATAAGTTCGTTTGCACTTGAGCGTTCTTATATGCTTTGTCTAGGTTTTATATTTTCCCAATGAATGATGTCATCTTTTTTGCCTCATGTCTTAAGTAATCAAGTTTCAGAAAGTGATTTTTTCCATTACTTCACTATATGATGTTTTCTAAGCATCAATATTATTTTGCTATATCCTCAGTTTATGCCCATTGGAGCTTCCGTTTTATTCTTGCTACATCATGGCTCTTAGGCTCTTAGCTATCATTGCCGGTATTATATACTCCCTCCGATCCTAAAAAAGTATCGGAAACCATAGTCTAATTACGTTTTATGATTAACTCCTTTTTAATTGAATCAATTCATTTAGCTACACATGCATGCGACCTGTCCGTGCTATGCAAAGCAGCACATGCGCGCAGCAGCAGCACCTGTCCGTGCTATGCAAAGCAGGACATTCACACCACGCCCTTGCGTGACAGGAGTGCGGGTCGATAAGACAAGAAAATAGAGGGTGTTTCTGCAAAATCGTACGCCTGACATTTTTTTAGGATTAGAGGGAGTAGAAAAAATCACATGTGTCCATCCATTTGGACTTCCAATGGTACTTTTTTTAGAACCTTATTTCCATTAGTATTTGGTAGCTGCACAAGTGTCTTAACAAAATTATTTTGATCTGCATGTGAAATTTTCCCACTTTATAATCATGTTTTCATGTAGCCCTTCTTGGATTTGTTCTGAGCACAATTACAATATGAGGAGCATTGTTGCTTCGGCTGAAGATATTAAAATTGGCTCTTAAAAGATATGCATGGGAGTTTTAGTAGAAGATTTGAACTTTGGTTGCTTAGGTTTTGCTTTAATCTCATTTACTGGTTTGGTGTTATTTTCCAGGAATATAAGACCGAGAGAAGATATATGTGCTAAAGGAAGCATGGGTATCTACTTTCAGTACTTCGAGACCAACCCGGTAGTGAAACACTACTGGCTGGCCTACTTACCGAAATTGTGAGCTGCATTTCACATCATGGATGGAGCCGACGGAGGATGCTCTATGCATAGAAGCATAGGTCTTTTATGAACATGATCTTAACATGCTTCACATCCTTGCATTTTGCTATCGGTTCATCGGCTGAACTCTCTGGCCCGGGGTTGTATGCTGGTTCCAATGGAGTTTGGTTACCAAATGTGTGTCGAGCTATTATGCATGTTACTTTACCCATACATGATACATGTACCACCGTCCACATGTATCTGCATTATAATGCAAACAATGAATTAACATTCATGAAGACTATGCAACACCCTCAAGTTGCAACCACAATGGGCGCGGCGTGCCGCCTCGCCATCTCTTGCTAGTCTCTACTACAGGGGAACTGATTCAACATTAAAAGGTGCAAGAAGATAAATATAGATCGACAATCCAGCCTCTTTGGAATTTTGTCGGCCTCCAACGACCTTAGGTCTTAAAGCCCCTCTACATCGAGTTGTAGACGTTCACCTCATCCTCCCCAATGTCTCCATCGTCTCAGATCACCCAGAAACTCTCCATAGTCTCAGACCATCAAACACGTTTCACTGATGCATCCGCGAAATAAGACATTCAATTTTCTGATCCGGCCTAATCCATACACCATAATTTGATGGGAGAAACCTAGAAGGAATGTTTACGCATTTAAATTGATAGCTACACGAAATTAAAAATCATAACTTTTGCTCCTTCCTAAAAGAATACCCAAGAACAGCTTTACTGAGGACAAGTAATCGAACTTAATTCATTAATATCATAGAAAAGACTGAAGGTAAGTTGCTTGCATCTGAGTTTGGATCACATATCGGTTCTTATTTTTCAACGTACCAGACTGAATTTATTTAGCCATATTTGCAAGGAGAAACACACCAAGAAAATTAAGTTTATTTCACAATCAGTTTTTTTACACATAGTAGATAAGAAATAGACCGTTTGTGTTTACTAATCTATGAATTCTAAATTTCCGGTCCACACGTGTGGAATTAAGTTATCTGCAAGTTTCTACATCCTCAACAAACCTGCAGAGCTAAATTCATTATACTCTGATAAACACTTAGCACACAAACATCTAGTATATTGATAATTCTCCCACGACTAAGCTAACCATAATTCATTTTGTCACATGTTCTTGTACAACCTAAACTGCCTAGAATAACACCTGAAATACTCAGAGCTCAAAACCAGAGTCGGCAAATTGAAACAAACTACTTACGATTGGTTGGGTGACGAGGTGCCGACAACGCATGAAGCATCGGAGGCGCAACAGAAGAAGTCAGATGTGGAGAAACCGGAGCTAGTCCACTCGCCCTTCCCTGATCCTCTTTTCCCATAGAAATAGCGGTAGAGGCGGCGTGCATGTGTGCAACGGGGAGGATAAGGCCGCGTCGTCTTACGCGATGTGCTGGCGTGGGCCGATGATTGGGCGAGGAAGAGATGGCGATGGCATCCGAGGAGATGAGGCAACGACGGCGCCGAGATGCGGTGAAGAACTCCGGGATATCGAGAACGGTGGGTTGAGGAGGTTCCTAGACCATGACGGCAAGGAGCTGGTGCGATGGCTAGCGCTGGGCACCTCAATGGTGCGACGGCGGGCGCGGTGACACTCCAAGACGGCGATCGTGGGCGGAGAGCTTGTAGGAGGCGGTGCGTGATTGTGGGCGAAGAGTAAACCTCGTGATTTTGTGCAATTGACAACTAATATCTGATTGAATTATTTGTTTGTATTACTTGCCATGTGCAGAAATATAGAGGAACGAAATGCCATTATGGCTAATTAAATGAGAATCAATTTGATTGATCCTGTCACATGCGGGGAGGAGTGGAAAAGTGATCGAACGAAGCAGAGACCTCAGATTGGATCGAACGGTTCAGATGCTCATCTCCTTCACCAAACGCGTTGTATGACCTATGACCAACTCCAATATAATTGTATAGATGATTTTAAAATTTGGAAACTCTTTCTCTTGTAGAGTATATATGAAATATTTAAGTTTTCTTAGGTCAAGAATTTTTGTACGTATTTCCTGTTGTCCATAAAGTTCACATGAAATTTTGGTTGTATTTAATACAAATTTAAATGAAATTTAATGCTCAGGTATATATATAAAGAATTATTTTTAACTATTCCTAAATTAATATCCATATACATAAAAAATATTGTTTAGATTCATCACAAAATGTGCTCATACGTGTCAAAAACATGCCATCTAAAAAATATATATTCATATATATACAAACTATTTAAACATTAAATAACAAATTGATGCACTCATGGAGGAAAAGAAAAATAAATAAATAAATAAAGTAGAAAAACAGGGGAAAAAACCCTCTGCGTAGTTGGGCAAGCCCACCGATCGGTAATATTTGGCGCAATGGGCCTGAGATAATATTTGGCGCAAGATCTAGGCAGCCCACGAGGTGAACTGTCACCAATCGGTGGTAGCGCAAACTAACCCCTAATTATACTCGGTTAATAATTGGAAAGAAACAAAATCCGGTCAGAATACCCGGGACCTTCTGGTACTCCGTCTCGGCAGGTCAATCGCGAGCAATATAAGCGCGTAGGCCGCCGCATAATCACGGTATACCAAACGAGCAAACGGGGAGCCCTAGCCCTAGAAACTAGCAGTCATCTGCGCGATACCGGCCGTGAAGATGGAGGGCGGCGCGAGAGAAGCCATCGTCGACTCTTTCATGGAGGTCACGTCGTGCAAGCCCCGGTCGATCGCCGTGCGTCACCTCGCTTCCTGCAGTTGGCGTCTCGAGGCCGCCATCAACCTTTATTTCACCGTCGGCGCCGTCGGTGGGGCACCCGATCATCCCGTGGTGGATCCGATCCCAGTCCGCTCCGAGACGACGCACGATGATACGGTGCGTGATCCCATCCCCGCCCGCTCCGATAGGCTGTACCAGCACGAGGACTTCTACGGCCCCGGTTCCAGTACTGCCCGCGCCGCCCCATCCATATGGAGCGTGAACCGGGAGCCGCCGTCTCGAACGCCGGTTTATCCGGTGCCTGTGTTCGTGGACGATGCATCTATGCCGGAAATTAAGGAGACCGGGTGGGAATCCGATGATGATACCAGCACATATGAGAGGGAAGACACCAACATCGCTGGGGAAGACGAACCAGCGAAGGAAGCCGAAGAAGATTATGTGAAAAACGACGATAAGGAGCCGATGGAAGAAGACGATGGCACCAAAAGCATGGAGATGGAGGAAGAAGACGACGGGTACGGCGGCACGGAGGAGGATTACGAGTACAGCGACGATGATCAAGACGACGGCGACTACCTAGATGCGGCGGAGACCGACCACATGGAGGCGTTGGATGGGCAGCCGCCGCCTCGGTCTCGGACCGACAGGACCCTCGACGATCTGTTCCGGCCTCCGTACGAGATAATGTTCCAGGGAAGCTTCCACGACGCCAAGGTGCACGCGGCGAGGAAGGACCAGTGGCTGCTGATCAACATACAGCTCAGCGGCGTCTTCGCGTCGCACCTGCACAACCGGGACCTATGGTCCAATGAGGTGGTCGCCCAGGTGATCAAGGACAGCTTCGTCTTCTCCCTACTGCAGAAGACCGGGAGGTCCGGCGACGAGGCGGGCAAAGTGTGCTGCTTCTACAAGCTCCAAGACGACCAGCTGCCGGCCGTGCTTGTTCTGGACCCCATCACCGGGCAGCTGCTGGCTAAGTGGTGCGGCATCGTCCAGCAACCTGACGATTTCCTGACAAGCATCGGCAAGTACACCGAGTCCAAGCCTAGCACGCTCTCCAAACCCAGGATCGTCGTCCGACCCATAGCAGCAGCAACCCCTCAAGAACCGGTTGCTGCACCGGCGGCACCGTTGCCCAAGGTCGTTGGCAAGATCGAGGAGGCTCCGGCGGCACCGTTGCCCGAGTCTGACAAGACCGAGGCTCCTGCGGTGACCATCGATGATGGGAAGCCTATGGAAGGAGAGGCGGTCTGCAAGATGAGGGTACGGTTCCATACGGGCAACATCGTCACCAAGGAATTCGGGAGCACGCGCGCGGTCGCGGTGCTCTTCGCCTACTGCAGATCGGTTGTCCGTGACCAGGCCGGGACGGAGCAGCCATTCCGGATCATGAGGATGGCTGGCCGGGCCTTTGAGGAGCTCCGCGACGACGGTGCCTCGTCGTTTGAAGATCTCAAGCTCAATCGAGATACCGTCACGGTTGTGCTGGATAGCTGAGCCGTAGTTCTTAGAGGCCATGATGAGTCGCATTATCGTACTTCTTTCCGTTTAATAAAATTAGTTTACTTTTCGTATTGATTTCTTCTTTACTTGCAGTGCGTTCTGTCAATCGTATTATCCTTGCCTCCATTTTAATGAACAAGGGCGCTCACCCTTTTTAAGATTGTTTGATCAAAAATTAATACATGTATATACAAAAAATGTACGAAGTATTTCAATTGTGTAATTTGAGATATTGTTGATTAAATCGTTTAGTCAAAAACATGTGTTTTACTCATAAAAACGGAGGTAAGTAATCTGACATGGCAAACCACATCCCCAATCTACCATAAGTTCATCCCAAAATCTATTTCTTGCCTGGGCTCTATGTTGTCTACCGCAGTGCTCACCCTTCTCTTGCGTCGGATCTCCAGGGCGGGCCCGACAAAGCGGCGTATCCGGACAAAAAGTCCGGTGTTTTCCCTTCCCATCGTTTTTCCTATTTGGTCAACTCTCCCGAGCTCATCCCCATTCCCGTCCTCTCTCTTTTTAGATAATAGGCACTGAAGTGCCCGACTTTGAATTAACAAAGCCAACAACGGCGAAAACGGTACAAAGTGCTGAACCCAGCTTACATAACGACACCACACACCCACACGAACTACCGAAGAAGCTACAGCCGGAAGCGTGACCAACATGCTCAGCCAACGCGCCTACGAGGACTCGGAGTAGAGCCGGAGTCTACAGTGTCGGGCCGGAGCTCACTCGAGAGCGAGCCATTTTTCACGCGCGCCTCAACAACACTCCTCCGTCGCAGAAACGCCACCGGAGGCCGACCACCACCGGGGACCGACCCACGATGCTCACAAACCGAACAACAGCGCCAAGGAAGCTCGACAAGGGAAGGGCACGGAGGAAGCCTTGCCGAAGATCGTCGAAGAATCACCTCCGTCGCAACCTTCAGTGAGCCTTGTGTTGTGGGCTCCAAGACTTCAAGAAGAGTACGACACCGGAGTGCCGCCACCGCCCGATCCGAGGATCTTGGGTTTTCACCCGGAGGAAGTAGAAGGACGAAGATTTGCTTCACGGTGCCTTCAGCAAGGGAACGCCGTCCGCGGACGCCGCCATCGTGGCCCCAAGGGGCAAAGGTTTCCCTTTGGCAAGATCACCCCCCTCTACCCCACAACACTCAACTCGCCGACCACCACGCCGCCCTCACGGTCGTGGTCACCAGCCAGCACCAGAGTCATTGGCTCGCCCGCCAACCAACATGACTCCCACCTTCCAGGGCCGCCGCCCCGGCGTCCCAGCTCAGAGCACCGACGAACGAGAGAGGAGACGGGAAACGCCGCCACGCGAGAAACCAGAGCTGCAAACCGACAGCCCCCATGGCTGCCGAGCACGCCGAAACTGGAGATGGAATGGGTCAAAGCCCAGGGCCCCTGCCCTGGCCCGCAAGCGCGGCGGCCAGAGAGCCCAACCAAAACCACAGCCGCATCGCCGCCGCACCGCCGCTGCACCAGGAGATCACCACCATCCAGATCGGCAACCAGCAGCCCCCAAGGCTGCGGGAGCCCGCAGATCTGGGGCGGAGGTAGGTGGGCTCGAATGGGGCGCAGGCCCCTGCCTCGGCCCGACTCGAGACGACCAGATCGAGATCTGGCCGCACTACCCAGCACCTCGCCATGGACCTCCGTGACGGGGAGGGCGGACGCCGCCGCCGGCCGCGCCCTGCCGCACCAGGCCTCAACCGCGACGCTCCCAGACTCCACCGGCCCGCCGCACCACCAAGCTCGCGTCGCCCGCAGAAGGCCGTGCCGGAGAACCGTCGCCGCCGCGAGCACGCCGGAGCCGCGTAGTAGCCGCGCTGTTGCAGGGCAACCTCGCCGCCGCGCCCTACCCGCACGACGCCCTCACCGGCCGCGAAGACCCGCGCCGCCGCCACCGTGCGAGGGAGCAGAGGAGCCCCGCCGCCGCCGACGCCGCGCGGGCTTTGCCCGGCGACGCCTTCTGGCGGCGGCGAGGAGGAGGGGGAAGGGAGGGGGAGGGCTCGGGAGGGGCGCCGCCAGGGAGCCCCCAGGTCGCCCGCGGGGACGACGCTAGGAGCTAGGGTTTTTTCGCGATGCAGACAGTCCTCCCGTCCTCTCTCTTGCCCGCACCAAAGCGCATGCTCGATTTCCAGCTCTTATTCCTCCTTGTGGGCGGCGAGCGGTTCGGCGGGAAGTCCTGGGGGCGGTCGTGCTGGGCGGCGGAGAAGTGGTGGAGGAGCATGGACGGCGCCGAAGACCGGATCGACTCGCCTGAGCGGTGGAGGATTTGGATTCGGCTGCGCGAGCCCGCGAATCAACGTTTCTGAGGTTGCTCCGTCGTTGAGAGTATTTGGAGAAGGAGAATCAGCGACGCGCACCGGCGAATCGACCAGTTCGAGGCTGGTGAGTGCTGCGACCCCCCTCGTTTATCTGGCGTTGTTATTCGACGAGATGCTTGTAGTCACGATTTGTGCTCGTTTTCATGGAGTTGATCATTACACATCTCATGGTACTGCTTATCTTCTATTAGTAGGTGCATAATCGAGATAATTTCTACATGTACCAAGCTGTGTGTGGTTAAATCATTTTGACATGCAGCAATTGTGCGGTAATAAAACTTTGTAAACCATGTAAATTTGAATCAAAACTTACATACATGATAGCAGATTTACATGGACAAGATGTTTTTTTACACACAACTGTTCAGGTGTGTCGGTTATACTTTACACAGTCAAATGCATGTAAATATCGCCTAGTTTTTACATGTAGGAGATGTTTTTTACACGCAGTAGTTCATGATTTTTGGTCAGACTTTTATGTAGTCAGTACATGTAAATTTCGCCTAGTACTTACATAGGGGAGATTGTTTTTTACATGCATTAGCTCTAGTGTTTCGGTAAAACATATACTCAGTCAGCACATGTAACTTTTCCTAGTACTTACATAGGGGAGATTGTTTTTTACATGCAGTAGCTTTTGTGTTTGGGTAAAACATATACTCATTCAGCACATGTAAATTTCGCCTACCTTACATAGGGGAGATTGTTTTTTACATGCAGTAGCTCTTGTGTTTCGGTTAAACATATACTCAGTCGGCACATGTAAATTTCGCCTAGTACTTACATAGGGGAGATTGTTTTTTACATGCAGTAGCTCTTGTATTAGTTCTTACATGTAGTAATGTACATGTGGGGTGATTCAATTTTCTGTGTAAACCATGAAAGTTTTTGCCAGTAGTTATAACAATGAGATTATTCTTACATGCGGCTCTCATGTACCAATATTTGGTAACTAGAACATTTTTATCTACCGGCTCTCTTTATTTTGACTCTGTATATAGCAGCAACAATTTTCTTTTCTGAAGTGTGGTACTAATGTTTTTTACAGGACACATCATGGTAATTTTGCATATACCCAGATCAATGAATGTATATTATATTGCAATTTAGCCATTGCTCTGATCTTTTGTTACATGTGAGCAGTAAATTGTTACCCATAAACTTGTTTCTCCCATGTGACATCAAACATTCAATACATCAATAAACATTGTGACATGCCACTCTGGCCTCTTCTTTTAATACTAAGACACGCTTTGCAGTTGGTCTTTTTGGTTATGCTACGGATTCACTGCCTTAAAGGTGGTGCTTCCTGCATGTTGATGTCTTCATTTTACCACTCTTATTGCAGACAAAAAGCTGTCTGTCCTTTGCGCCACCCACAACAGAATTCCTAGAGGTGCTGGACTTGATGGAAAAACCAACATGTTTAGCATATCAGTTATAGTACATCCTTGTGCCCTCCAAGTTTTGAAAAATCGTCGGTGGATGAGGTTTCTCTATTGGAGTTAGCTTTGGCGTTAACTGAACCTCTTTTTCTCCACTTTAATCATCACTAGATAGAGTATGCCCTGTTTCAGGGCCGGTGTCCGCAGATGCCCCAGTATTGTTACCAGAACCATGTATATTGCCTGTCGATTCTTCTCCCTGGCATGTAAGATCCTCAACATTGTTGTTCATCACATTATCACCACCTTGAACATCTTGTGTTGGATTGTTTAGGTCGATACCTGCATTTGGAAACCAGAAATCCGTCCTTGCATAACATAGCACTAGTTAATTTCGTGATTTAAATGTCTGCAAATTTTTACATTCTAACATGCTTCTTCATAAGTAGCTACGAAAGTATTATATTTTCAAGTATGGATCAATAGTTGCATTTTATAAACCACAAAACTCAACACCCTACTAATGTTGGTGTCTTGGCTTCAATTTTATTGCAGTTCATGCAAACAGGAATCCATAATATGAAGACCTACATGCATAAATCTTCCACAACTTCCTGGAAGAAAATTATACATGCTGTTTCTTGTTGGCCAGGCTTCATGAAATCTTTCTTACATCTAGCCTGAGGTGTGGTGAATCAAGCTGTAACTTCCATACCTGTTTGCAGTAGATTCTTCGGTGGCTGTAAATCCTGACCGGGCTTCCCTATTTTTTTTTTTTTTTTTTTGAGTTTTGGTTGCCTGTAACTTCTTTATCCGAAGACTGCTCAAGCCATGGAGATCCTAGCCGCTGGCGGATGGAGGAAGAAGAGGTAGCAGGCAGGGTTGGTTGGAAACTTGGAATCTTTGTAAGGATATTTATTTTGTTACATCTGTCGATTGGATCTGGTCTACCCGCTCCCAGTCTTTCGTGTGGACGCGCGCGTCCTGGCTGGAAAAGGACGCTTTCTATTTTCGGTTAGCTGTCGCTTTCAACTTTTGGCCCCACTATCTATTTTGGAAAATAACCTGGTTCGGACAGGGGGCACCGCATATGACTACCGGGTAACTGCGCACCGTCTAGCAGCGTCCTAAGTTCATGGCACCATGCACACAAACATGATAGTCCTATATATAGCCACACCAATGGTTTCATGAGCAGCTGCGGCGCCAAGATTTTTTTTTCTAAAGTCTGACACACCGCAAGTTCAAAGTTCTTTGGTTTATCAAGAACCGCAAGTGTGATGTATTTGGTTAATCTAAACACGAGAAAAAATAATGTACTTACAAACAAGTTTTTACATGAACCAATAATTTCACCCAATTTTGAAATTTAGAAAAGGGGTATGCTCCTTCCTGAATTATAATTTATAAGGGCATGTACAATGAGGCGCTAGGAAATAAATCCCAGACGTTTTGTCAGTTTCCATCACAATTTCCTAGTCATTTTTCTAGCATCGATGAATAAGTAGACGCCGGGCGCTACAATTTTGCTTGCAAATAAAAACTGCCTGTCGGCGGGCGCTTGCCCATGTGGTAACTGACTCGTCCAAACAAATTTAAGCGCCCCTGTAAGCGATCGCCGCTGTACATGCCCTAAGACAACAACATCGATTTCATTCCGGCGTATGTCACATGCCCACTATGATAGGTGAACATAAAATCAATTGTGCTACTAAAATGTAATTTACATCACGATCCGCGAGTCCTTGTACCACACGTTCCGAAAAACAGGACTTTCAAATTTCACCAAGGAGTGGAAAAAATAGAAAGGTAGCTCAAACGCCCAGGCATTCCTTCGCCTAATAAAATTTTATTTGTTTTTTCTTTGATTGCACCTTGTTCTCATGTCCATGGCATTATGCTTCTTTTTCTCCCTTCATTTCAACGAATAGGGACTATGAATCACATTATCCTCCATTTAAAAAAAAGTATTTTTAGTATTTTTTTGCATGGTCTGCTGATGTCAATCACGTTATCCTTGTTTCATTTTTTCAATAAAGGAAATATGTCACGAATATACTAATTACGCTCGGCCTCTGCAATAACGCAATACCATGTGCTAATATGGATGCACACAACAGAAAAGAGAAGAAAAAGCTTAAAAAAAAGTAAAGTCCTGCTACAGTGTTCCAGTCCTCGCAGGAGCAGCACAAATAACGCCAAGACATCACCTGAAATCCAAATTTTTCAAAAACGACGCCTCCAAGAAAGAAATAGTGTACAAGCATCGTCACTGCCCGATCATAGATATAAGATTTTCACTATGAAGAAAATCTTTGCCCTCAAATAAGGCCAGAGCTTGGACATTCCCACTAAAAGTAAAAACTTTGAACTTCTCATGTAATGACACCCCTACTTGCATGCCGCTGCTACGAATCCCATGACACCCAGCAAGTGCACCATCGACGCAAAGCCTCGAACCAGCAACACTAGTCCTCAGATCTCGTCTTCCATGCTATAATCCGCCTCTGACTTCATCATGGACAAAAAAGAAATATTCCATGATGACAACATGAAAGGACGAGATGTCACCTAGAGGGGGGTGAATAGGCGTTTTAAAAATTCTTACGAATTTGGCTTGTAAGAATATGGAATTAAACTAATACAAGCACAAACCCTAAATATGCTAAGTTCAACCAAGTGCAATAACAACAACTAGAGCTAAGCAGATAGGCACAATATATATTTGAGCAACAAGTGATAGCAAGATATGATAAATACTTCAAGCTCGATGGATATCACAAAGGAAAGTAAGCTCGGGTATAGAAATTAGCGAGGCACGCGGAGACGAAGATGTATTCCCATGTTCTCTTCCTTTGCAAGAAGGTACGTCACGTTTGAAGAGGTGGGGATCCCACGAAGGATTTCCCAACGCCACGAAGGCTCACCTTCTTCTCCGAGCCTATCCCACGAAGGGATAGCCCTTTCCTTATGGCTAGCTTTTCCTCAATTCCGGAGATGCCAAGCTCCACAACCACTTCACAAGCTCCACGAAGCAGAAGCCAGGGCCCCTTCAAAACATTCCACGAAGAGGTCACCGGGACACCAACCAAGCCTACTAGGAGGTCACCCTCCAAGAGTAACAAGTTCACGGTCTCTCACTCGAACTAATCGTGGTGAAGAGCTCAACACTATGCAATGATGCAAAGCAAGAACACCAAAGGTGTTCAAATCATTCACACTCAAATCCCACCAAAGCAACAAATGCTAGGATGGAATTAGATAGGAAAAACAATGGAGGAAATCAACAAATGACTCCAAGATTTAGATCCCAAGAGTTCCCCTCACTTAGAGAGGGGAATAGATTGGTGGAGGTTGTAGATCTAGATCTCCTCTTCCAAATCCCTCAACAATATGTAAGAATAATGGGAGGAATGGGACGGGAAGGAAGCTCAAGAAGGTCAAAAATGGTGGTAAAAAAACATGCCTAAGAACCCTAAGAACAATGGGGAAGAAGGCTCATTTTATAGCCCATCAAAATATGACCGTTTGGGGCACAAATCGAGCCACTCGGCACTGGACCTGGCCCCTGTCGGGCTGGCTGCCGACCTACCCGGCAGCAGCACTCGGCATGCCGAGCCAGACGCCGAAAATGTGACAACTTTTGCATCCGGACTCCGATTTCGATGATCTTGGGCTCGTTGGAATCACGAAAATGAGCTCTACAACATTATGCATAGAAAAATCATAGTACAACCATTGAGTAATAAAAATAATATTAAAGGTTTGGCCTATCTACAAAACATCAAACCGGTAAAACCTCCAAAATGAAAATGCGAAAGAAGATGCATGCTGATTCCGTTTTTAATGAACTTGGGTTTGTTGAAAAGATAGCAACAAGCTCAAGAACCTCACACGGAGAAACACCAAGAGGAAACAAGATTTATTTAATGCAAAGCATGAAAAGGGTTGAGCTCCCTAAGACGATGTGATCAAGTTACCCAACCGAAAGCCCCTATTGATAGTGCGGCTATCTATCCTATAACCTAGTCTCCCAACAACCATCTTGAGACTGGTAAAAGGAAAACCTAGCAAGGACATACCTTTGCCTTGCGCATCCCGCTTGATCTTGATGATAACTCTTCAAGCTCCACTCAAGCCGAAATGCCTCACTTGATCATTGTTGCTTCGTGAAGACTCGCGAATGCTCCCACATACACCAAGATGGGAAAGCTCCATGGATGCACATATTCACATGTCCATTATCACCAAATGGACGGAAAATCTTCAAGCACTACAAGAAAAGTTCTGATAGACAACGTCTCAAAATCGTCCGCTAAGGGGTATTTTTCGTCGCCTATGGGCCTAACCCGACGATATGGGTTCCGTTGTGGAAACTGCGTCAGACAAAGTCCTACGACGATTTTTTCGGTCCGTCGCGCTTGGGCGCCCTTCCGCCACGGAAAATCGGACCATTGCCCAAGTGTTTCCGGGAGCCCGTTGATCGCCGACGTCATGCAAACCGACACGTGGCGTACGCCGTTAACCGGCGGCTAACGGCGTTAACCGGCTGAAACCCCGTGGTAGATGGTAGGCCCACACGAGGCCTGCCACGTATTAAGCGGGCCGGCCCATTAAGTTTACGGGCCGGGCCAGCTGACTTAGTTTGACCGGTCAACTATATAGCTGGGCTGGTCCATTAGTTACGTGGGCCGGGCCTAACCTCTAAAGTTGACTGGTCAAAACTTTAATGGGCCGGCCCACTAAGCATGTGGGCCGGGCCGAATGCACTCGTTTGACCGGTCAACAGGCAAAAGGGCCGGCCCACAAGACATGTGGGACCCACTTTCCTGTTATTGGGCCAGCCCATTTAACAAGTGGGGTCCGCCTTAAAGCAAGTGGGCCGGCCCAAAAAATTATTGGGCCGGCCCAATTAGCATGTGGGTCCCACTTTCCTGCTATCGGGCCGGCCCATTTAGTACGTGGGGTCCACATTAGATCAACTGGGCTGGCCCAACAAGCCAGTGGGCCGGGCCAAAAGCACAAGTGGGTCCCACTTTCCTGTTAAAGGGCCAGCCCATTTAGTATGTGGGGTCCACCATATAGCAAGTGGGCCGGTGTAATATCCCAGGTAATGGGGTTACAAAAATAGAGGAAACAGATGTGTGCATTGCATTCATGCATAGAAAATCTGGGGAATTTTCGCGCTTTAAAGTAAAACAAGTCCACAATGAATCGAAGTTTCACTTGACCTTGGTGGAATTGAAGTAGCTCATCAAGTCAAGCACTATAAACCTCAATGTGACTTTGCTAAAACCTTGCTTTGGGTAGAGATGATTTGATCTATGGGGTTAGATCAAAGGGAACTAATAATCAACACAACAACACTATAATCAATGATCAATTGCTTGATCTTATAACAGATCATAATAAGGTAATCCTTGCCATAGCATATGAACATCAATTCAATTGCAAACCAAGTAACAATAAAATGGAGAAACCATTCTTCACTTATCTTTTCCATGTCTTAAACTAACCCATGATCCTACCATGAACCTCATGGTATTCATTTTACTTCATTCTTGGAAACATGACAAGGAGATCAACTCTAGAAATATATATTATCTCTATATTCCAACTATATATATACATCAAACCTAGAGAGGTGAGAGTTCTATTATAATTATTAGAAAAGCCATAATAAACCTTGAGCTAAGCCTTGGATATACATCCAAGTATTCAAATCATCATCTTCAAGACAACCCTAGAAAGAGATAACCATTGATGTTAAACATAGATCTTGATGATCACATCAACCTCTATGGAGCCTAATATTAGGTTAGCATTGAAGTCCTTCTCAAATGAGAGAGCTCATCTATACTAATCCTAGTCTATCTATTCAAATACCCAAATGGTAAAACCAACATTTCTGGAGAGAACTTTAAGTGAATATCTCAGGCATTCTCCTGGGATATAATCTATAGAGACAACCATAGCCATGACCATCTAAGAAAATATAAGAGAGATATTATGTTTAGTTGATCAAGACAATACTTGATCTTAGAAGTGAGAAACCTAACTCAGGAGAGATACCTTAGGAAGCCAAACCTTGATCATTATAAATTGAGTGATGATCATAAAATCTAAGAACTTGAGGAATTAATATCAAGAACAAGTTGATCATGTCTAACCATGATCATGTTCTTGAGATATGTGAGGATAAGATAAAACCTAATAGGATAAGTAGATATCATTCACCACATAAAATTATGGGGAGATCATTAGTAAGCAATCCTAGACTTATATCCCAATCTTTACTTGTGAACCACTAGGTGATCACAATTAGAATCCTACCATATCTATATTTCCTAAATTAAGGAAACCAAGAGCACCTTAGAGTTAAACACTATACTTTATGGTGAGAAACCATCCATCCATATGACCAAAGTTAACTATAAAAAGAACTATAACAACTTTAGTTACTTTAACAACAGCTTAAGGATGTAATAGAGATCTATTGGTATAAGATAAAATCAACTCTCAAGTCCTTAGTAATTAAAAGAGAACAGAAACAATTAAGCAAGTAATCATAATATTTTGGTTAGGGGAGATTAAACCCTAGCAATTGCAATATGATGCCATCTTACTTCTACAAATTAAAATTATATCTCAACCCTAACCATTGTATCACTATGGAGATTGCAATATAAAACCTAGACCATAATTGAGAATCAAACCCATGGCCATTATGGAAATATCATTAGAACCCTGGAATGGCATATTAATGAAATCTTATGTTTCACATATTAAACCTGAGAAAACCCCTTGTGATACATCCTATAAAAAGGACCATAAGTGAGATTATCAACCACTTATCTATATAATTAAGACCCAACCTTGAGGAGAGTAATATTTACTCTAGGGATTTCAAAGGATTATGAAACCATAACAATAATGTTAGCTTTAATATGGGTTACCATCAAATCTATAAAACCTTTATAAAATGTTGCTCACATAGAATATTGTGCAAGTGATTAATTACTCAAATGGAAAACCAAGACATAATAACAATCTCTGAAAAACTTTGAGATGAAAGTGTCAACTCTCATAATCCTAAATAGAATTGATTGCATAATGAAAAGTGAATTAAAGTAAAAATATAAGTTTATGTTTAAATGTATTTTGAATAAGATCACAAATATGCAAATAATCTAATATAAGATATGAATTCAAATAAAATAGTAAAACAATAATTAGTATTCTAAATCTTGGGTGAATTAGCATATTTACATATTATTTACAAACAGTATTGAATTCAAATATGAATTCAAATAGTAAATACAAAACAGAAAATCAAACAGAAATAGAAAAGAGGAGAAAAGGACTTACCAGGCTTACCTGGCCGAGCAGCCCACCAGCAGCCCATCATCACCAGCCCAACACGGCCCAAGCACAGCCCACGTACCCCTTCACCCGGATAAGAACGACGAGACGTCGTCGTCTTCGTCTTCTCCACAGACGACGCACGCGGGGACGCCAGCCCGACGAAGGGCGCCACGTCCCGACCGCCGTGGCTGACCACGCTCTCGACGACGACCGTGGAGCATCGTATAAATACGCGGAGGAAACCCAGGAGCCTCTTTCTTCTTCCTTTCGTCGCCAGAACAGAAACCCTAGCCGTCGGTAACCGTACCAATCCACCGTTCCCGACCACCCCGAGGGCCGCCGTTGAGCTCAGGAGGAGCGCCTCGACGTCCTCGATCATCTGGTACAGCCACACATCAAGGGGAGCTCGGAAGGGGAGTAATTTCGCCGTTCCCTTCCGCGGTACTGAGAGAGAAATGGCGACCGCCGCGCCGCTTCCTTCCTCCATTGACCCCGGCGACAATTCAGGAAGCATCCAGGTGATCTTCCGCTTCTCTAGAGCCCCCTATTGCATCCTAAATTCGTATCGTAGTGTCGCCGCACCGAGTGACCGTAGCCGCCGCCGTTGTTCATGCTCGCCGGGATGCCTCCGGTGACCAATAGATGGGGGCGCCGCCACCTTTAGGTTCGCTAGGGAGCCGCGCATCCAACCTGAGCCTCCACGCGGGCGCGGGAACGCCGTATCGCCGGCGTCGTCCTCGACTGGCCGTCGGCCAGGAGCTCCTCTGCCCAGTCACCGGGTTTGACTCAGTCAAGCCTATGTGGCAGCCGACGTGGACCGTAGGTCCACCCGTCGCTGACCCCGTGTAGCAAGTAGCTCCGGGTGCGTTTAGCGCTCTTATCGATTTAATTCAAATTCAAAAAAACTACTGCAACTTAAAATAAATCTAGAAAATTCATAATAGCTCAGAAAAAACAAATATAAGATATCAAAATTCTTATAAAGAAAAATCCTATCCAATAAAAATATAAAATGAAATTTTTATTTTTAATAAAAATTTAATTATTTCAAACTCATTAATTAAGACTTTTCTTTTATACTTGATTGAATTAAAATTCAATAAATAAGGAAAACTTTAAAAATTAAATAGAAACCAGTAAAGAAATAAAGAAAACTTTAAAACTAATTTCTTTATTTATTATTTTGTTAAATCCTTATTAGAAGGATTTAAACCTAATTGACCTAATTATTAATTGTTCTAAAATAGAAAAATGCCAAATTCAATGTTCTTTTATCTATTTACAAGTTATTAATAACTTCAACTTTAAATTGAAGTTATTAATCATAGAACTACATGATAAATAGCAAACCCTAATTCCACATTGAATGATAGTACAACCCTATCATTTCATGTGTAATTCTAAAACCCTAATCCAAATTAGAACCCTAGCTCCACTAATTCTTTTGAAACCTAATTGACTTCTAAAACCTAAACCCTAGATCCACTCATATAATCTTGGTGTTCTAATTTTCATACATAGAATCATAATAACAATTACATACCTGCCATGCCACATAAAATTGTAGGAGCCCTATTATCAATAATTGGTAGTCCATGTAGGCATACCTATCCAACCTAGATGATCAAATAGGACCAACCCTAGTTCCTATACTTAGAGGCAACAACTTTAAATATCCATATTTATCATCACACCAAGGTGATGAACCTTAGGAGCAATCATACCAAATCTTGAGCATTCCAGAACCATACTCCACTAAACCTTATTAGTGTTGGATACTTATCCACCATCCTATTTAGGAGCCAAATATTCCTTACTTAATAGAACCAATAGTAAAACCTAAACCACCTCAACCCTAATTGATATACTTCTTATTAATTAAGAAGTATGTTCTTCAAAAGTTATTCTTTTGAAGTAAATAAAGAATCATCATCAACCCTGCTTATAAGGACCTATAAACCCTAGCCAAGTATCACCAATAGGTATACCACCTTGATAGCAACTATTGGTAATTAGGATGCCTAGGCTTAACTCAAACTTACAAGCCCTAGGTGTTGATGAATCCAACATTGTTGGGATCCATCTAATACTTACTCCAACAACTACATGAAACCATAGTCAACCATAGAACCCCCAACTTAATTATCATACTTGTCCTTTATTAAAGAATATGTTCTTCAAAAGTTATTCTTTTGAAGTATATAATAATCAATCATTAACCATGACATATAGTACTAAAACCAACCACTATTCATTACATGTTAGGATTACACCAAACCTTATTGTTGTGTGCTATTATTGTTGTTATTATGATTTATTACAGCACCTGCTTATGATAACAAGCAACTAATTCTTAATAAGAACCTTGTTTGTGAATCTCTCTAAAAGTGCAACACACCCTAAACCAATCATTACAACTCACTGATCCTAAATCATCGGGGTTAGGTTACGTTTAGAACGATTGCATCTCATACTTATGCATTATTGCATCCTTGGCAATCTTTAAACATCGTCCTTACCGGACGATGATGCTATTTCAGAATTTGGAGTTATTGCGTATCGAAGACCTTGCCTGCATAATCTTGCAGTCAAGAAAGGCAAGTTCATCACTTGCTCATGTCATTTGAGTATTTCTATCAAATTACTTGCAAAGTATTATGGTTATCACTATCGCATAAAAATCAAAACCACTACTTTCATAATTATGAATATGACTATGTGGTGGGCAATGGAACCATGGATTGTGTTGATATGGTGGAGGTTCCATTGCACGGGTTTATATCCATCTAGGATTAAACAACAAATGTCGCCAGTGATTCTTGTGCCGTAATATCCGTGTTAACCATAAGATCCGGAGTGGGACGGAGTAGTCAAAAGTGTTTCCACCTCTCGTTCATCAACGGATGCGCTTTACCGTAGACACTTGTATCCGTCGGGGCAAGCGGTTGGCTGGGGAAGCCTTAAGTCCCCACGGCATAGTCCGTAGACACTTGTCGCTCGAAGTGCAAGCGGTGGGCTGGGGAAGCCTAAAGTCCCCACGGTATTGCGGTCTATGATGGGTTGCAGCTACCGGCGAAGGAGTTTGGTTAACGAGTCCCAAACCGTTGTCGTGGTCGGGGTCCATCCTTAAGTGGTATAAGAGGACCGACGAGGACCCGGGGTCGGGGTATGCAACAAAGGGTGGGTGTTCGAGGTAGCGGAGGAACATGATTGGCTAGACCTTATACCGGGCCTCACACCAAAGGAAGTGTGGACGAGAACATGACTCGGTTGGCACCAAGGTTAAGATCTCTTATGGGTAAAGCAACACACCTCTCGCGAGTGTAAAGAACCGTGACTCTGTCACTCCTCGTTCCGGGATATGGAACTGCGAACGCTGCCGGAAAGGAGCTCCATGAAGTTCTAGTAAACCGGTGAAGGCCGACGGACATAGTTCTTCCGAATAAAAGCAACCTCTTGAAGAAATGGTTATGAAAACCTGCATTGGTATTAGACTTTATGGTCTAATGCTCGTAGCTAGTGCATTAAACACCTCTTTCCTATAATGAACTTGTTGAGTACGCTCGTACTCATCCCACTCTTAAATCCCCTGCTTAGATATGGAGGCATCGAAGGAGGATCTACAGTACAACTCGAAGGCCGAGGAGTCAACAACTACTTCACGAGACAAGACCTTGTCAGAAGAGTCAGATATCACATCCAACGAGGAGAAAACATAGTTTAGCCATAGAAGGGAACTAGCTTCCTAAACCTAGCTCCTATTTAGCTAGAACCTATTCTTAGCCTCTATAGCTAGGTAAATACTCTACAAATAGAGTTCGTGATAGTAATAGACTACGAGTCGTTCTTCTGGAGTTATCTGCAGTTTTACCTCATTGTAAAGTAGGAGGCTGTGATGATCTTATGTAACAGAGTCAATGTTGTAATTCTATAGACATGCCTTGGACCCGCATATGTTTCTGTTGTACCACTCGAGCGATATAATACTCGTGGAACTGTGTTTCATTGGTGTTATATCGGACTTGCATACTACACCATGCGGTGGTATGCCGGGTCACCACAGCTTGGTATCGAGAGCAAATGCTTTGACCCTAGGATTAAAACCTTTTAAAGGAGACCTATAGGATTGGTAGTGTCTATAGGAAGTTGTTTTAGATAAACCAAATCTTTTTATGACTTGAGATGGATATTCACTTGAGAATAATCCCGACACACTTGAGTCAACATTTCTTACCTATATTTCCTAAGTAATGTTAGCTAGCTAATCTCAAATTATGTAGGATACTCTTAAGACCTTAAAATAATTATGAGTAGACCACAGTTGGTATACAATACATGGTAGTCCAAAGAGAGGGTACAACCATAAGGAAGATATCATATTGGAAGATGTGTACCAACACAAGTTATGATTAAATAAAATTATTCAGACCTGTAATAGGATTAATATCAAGTGATGAAGATAATTAAGATATCCTAATAGAAGATGTAGACTCAGATAGTAATGAATAATTAAATTTATCTAGACATGTGAAACAATTAATAGTAAGTGATAACTATTAGTCATATGAGGTAGTATAGACCATGATGAGTCAATCATGGGAGGTAAGGAAGAGAAATAGGAATAAAATATGTCTACACACATGGTAGAGATAGTAATTGATACGTCTCCAACGTATCGATAATTTCTTGTGTTCCATGCCACATTATTGATGTTATCTACATGTTTTATGCACACTTTATATCATATTCGTGCATTTTCTGGAACTAACCTATTAACAAGATGCCGAAGTGCCGATTCTTTGTTTCATGCTGTTTTTGGTTTCGAAATCCTAGTAAAGAAATATTCTCGGAATTGGACGAAATAAAAGCCCAGAGGCCTATTTTCTCACGAAGCTTCCAGAAGACCGAAGACGAGACGAAGAGGGGCCACGGGGTGGCCAAACCCTAGGGCGGCGCGGCCCCCCCTTGGCCGCGCCGGCCTGTGGTGTGGGCCCCCCGTGCCGCCTCTTGACTTGCCCTTCCGCCTACAAATAGCCTCCGTGACGAAACCCCCGATACCGAGAGCCACGATACGGAAAACATTACCGAGACGCCGTCGCCGCCGATCCCATCTCGGGGGATCCCGGAGATCGCCTCCGGCACCTCGCCGGAGAGGGGATTCATCTCCCGGAGGACTCTACGCCGCCATGGTCGCCTCCGGTGTGATGTGTGAGTAGTCTACCCCTGGACTATGGGTCCATAGCGGTAGCTAGATGGTTGTCTTCTCCCCATTGTGCTATCATTGTCGGATCTTGTGAGCTGCCTATCATGATCAAGATCATCTATATGTAATTCTATATGTTGCGTTTGTTGGGATCCGATGAATAGAGAATACTTGTTATGTTGATTATCAAAGTTATACATGTGTTGTTTATGATCTTGCATGCTCTCCGTTATTAGTAGATGCTCCGGCCAAGTAGATGCTTTTAACTCCAAGAGGGAGTACTTATGCTCGATAGTGGGTTCATGCCCGCATTGACACCTGGGACGAGTGACGAAAAGTTCTAAGGTTGTGTTGTGCTGTTGCCACTAGGGATAAAACATTGGCGCTATGTCCGAGGATGTAGTTGTTGATTACATTACGCACCATACTTAATGCAATTGTCCGTTGTTTGCAACTTAATACCGGAGGGGTTCGGATGATAACTCTGAAGGTGGACTTTTTAGGCATAGATGCGGTTGGATGGCGGTCTATGTACTTTGTCGTAATGCCCAATTAAATCTCACTATACTCATCATGATATGTATGTGCATTGTCATGCTCTCTTTATTTGTCAATTGCCCAGCTGTAATTTGTTCACCCAACATGCTGTTCGTCTTATGGGAGAGACACCTCTAGTGAACTGTGGACCCCGGTCCAATTCTCTTTACTGAAATACAATCTACTGCAATACTTGTTTCTACTTGTTTTCTCGCAAACAATCATCTTCCACACAATACGGTTAATCCTTTGTTACGGCAAGCCGGTGAGATTGACAACCTCACTTGTTTCGTTGGGGCAAAGTAGTTTGGTTGTGTTGTGCAGGTTCCACGTTGGCGCCGGAATCTCCGGTGTTGCGCCGCACTACATCCCGCCGCCATCAACCTTCAACGTGCTTCTTGGCTCCTCCCGGTTCGATAAACCTTGGTTTCTTTACGAGGGAAAACTTGCTGCTGTGCTCATCATACCTTCCTCTTGGGGTTGCCCAACGAACGTGTGAAATACACGCCATCAAGCATATTTTCTGGCGCCGTTGCCGGGGAGATCAAGACACGCTGCAAGGGGAGTCTCCACTTCTCAATCTCTTTACTTTGTTTTTGTCTTGCTTTATTTTATTTACTACTTTGTTTGCTGCACTAAATCAAAATACAAAAAAATTATTTGCTAGTTTTACTTTATTTGCTATCTTGTTTGCTATATCGAAAACACAAAAAAATTAGTTTACTTGCATTTACTTTATCTAGTTTGCTTTATTTACTATCGCTAAAATGAGTAATCCTGAAGTTGAAGTTCGTTCATTTAAGCAACAAGGGGGAGAATGTTTAAAAGATGCTTGGTATAGAATTAGTGATGCCCATAATAGGTGCACTAAGAAACACTCCACCACTATCCTACTCAGGAATTTTTATGTTGGTATCTCTAGCTGGAATAGATATGTTCTTGATTGTCTCGCGGGAGGTAACTTCCTAGGTGCTCCCGCTTTAGAAGCTAGTTGCATTATTGAGAGTTTATTTGGAACACCACCTGTTAATGAAACTAAAAGTGAAACCTCCCTTGAGGATGTTATGAAAAAATTGGAAACCATAGAGAAAAATTGTAGCGTTGAAACTAAATTGGAAATATTATTGGATAATACTGATAAACTTGATAAAATCCTAGGAGGAATTAATGAAAGAATTGCTACTCTAGAAACTTGTGCTATCCATGATAATCAAACCCATAGAATTGGTAAACTTGAAGAAGCTATGAGAAAATTGGGTTCAACTTTTTCTTCTCTTAAATTTAATGAGAAAGCTTATGTGGGTAAGGAGCAAAAATTCATGTATGTCTCTAAGGTGCCTAAACCAAAGAATTACTATAGGCCTAAAATTGATAAAACTCCCAACACCGCCGGTAATGATGTTGATGCTTCATCTCTCGATGTTACTTGATACACACTTTCGCGCCTAGCCGAAAGGCGTTAAAGAAAGCGCTTATGGGAGACAACCCATGTTTTTACCTACAGTACTTTGTTTTTATTTTGTGTCTTGGAAGTTGTTTACTACTGTAGCAACCTCTCCTTATCTTAGTTTTGAGTTTTGTTGTGCCAAGTTAAGCCGTTGATAGAAAAGTAAGTACTAGATTTGGATTACTTCGCAGTTCCAGATTTCTTTGCTGTCACGGATCTGAGCCCACTGCCCTGCAGGAAGCTCAGAAAATTATGCCAATTTACGTGCATGATCCTCAGATATGTACGCAACTTTCATTCAATTTGAGCAAGTCTGGTGCCATTTTAAAATTCGTCAATACGAACTGTTCTGTTTTGACAGATTCTGCCTTTTATTTCGCATTGCCTCTTTCGCTATGTTGGATGAATTTCTTTGATCCACTAATGTCCAGTAGCATTATGTAATGTCCAGAAGTGTTAAGAATGATTGTGTCACCTCTGAATATGTCAATTTATATTGTGCACTAACCCTCTAATGAGTTGTTTCGAGTTTGGTGTGGAGGAAGTTTTCAAGGATCAAGAGAGGAGTATGATGCAACATGATCAAGGAGAGTGAAAGCTCTAAGCTTGGGGATGCACCCGGTGGTTCACCCCTGCATATATCAAGAAGACTCAAGCGTCTAAGCTTGGGGATGCCCAAGGCATCCCCTTCTTCATCAACAAATTATCGGGTTCCTCCCCGAAACTACATTTTTATTCGGCCACATCTTATGTGCTTTTTCTTGGAGCGTCGGTTTGTTTTTGTTTTTGTTTTGTTTGAATAAAATGGATCCTAGCATTCACTTTATGGGAGAGATACACACTCCGCTGTAGCATATGGACAAATATGTCCTTGGTTTCTACTCATAGTATTCATGGCGAAGTTTCTCCTTCGTTAAATTGTTATATGGTTGGAATTGGAAAATGATACATGTAGTAATTGCTATAATGTCTTGGGTAATGTGATACTTGGCAATTGTTGTGCTCATGCTTAAGCTCTTGCATCATATGCTTTGCACCCATTAATGAAGAAATACATAGAGCATGCTAAAATTTGGTTTGCATATTTGGTTTCTCTAAGGTCTAGATAATTTCTAGTATTGAGTTTGAACAACAAGGAAGACGGTGTAGAGTCTTATAATGTTTACAATATGTCTTTTATGTGAGTTTTGCTGCACCGGTTCATCCTTGTGTTTGTTTCAAATAAGCCTTGCTAGCCTAAACCTTGTATCGAGAGGGAATACTTCTCATGCATCCAAAATACTTGAGCCAACCACTATGCCATTTGTGTCCACCATACCTACCTACTACATGGTATTTTCCAGCCATTCCAAAGTAAATTGCTTGAGTGCTACCTTTAAAATTCCATCATTCACCTTTGCAATATATAGCTCATGGGACAAATAGCTTAAAAACTATTGTGGTATTGAATATGTAATTATGCACTTTATCTCTTATTAAGTTGCTTGTTGTGCGATAACCATGTTTGCGGGAACGCCATCAACTCATTGTTGAATTTCATGTGAGTTGCTATGCATGTTCGTCTTGTCCGAAGTAAGGGCGATCTACACTGAGTTGAATGGTTTGAGCATGCATATTGTGAGAGAAGAACATTGGGCCGCTAACTAAAGCCATGATTCATGGTGGAAGTTTCAGTTTTGGACAAACATCCTCAAATCTCTAATGAGAAAAGAATTAATTGTTGTTGAATGCTTAAAGCATTAAAAGAGGAGTCCATTATCTGTTGTCTATGTTGTCCCGGTATGGATGTCTAAGTTGAGAATAATCAAAAGCGAGAAATCCAAATGCGAGCTTTCTCCTTAGACCTTTGTACGGGCGGCATAGAGGTACCCCTTTGTGATACTTGGTTAAAGCATATGTATTGCGGTGATAATCCAGGTAGTCCAAGCTAATTAGGACAAGGTGCAAGCACTATTAGTACACTATGCATGAGGCTTGCAACTTATAAGATATAATTTACATGATGCATATGCTTTATTACTACCGTTGACAAAATTGTTTCATGTTTTCAAAATCAAAGCTCTAGCACAAATATAGCAATCGATGCTTTTCCTCTATGAGGACCATTCTTTTACTTTCAATGTTGAGTCAGTTCACCTATTTCTATCCACCCCAAGAAGCAAACACTTGTGTGAACTGTGCATTGATTCTTACATACTTGCTTATTGCACTTATTATATTACTCTATGTTGACAATATCCATGAGATATACATGTTACAAGTTGAAAGCAACCGCTGAAACTTAATCTTCTTTTGTGTTGCTTCAATACCTTTACTTTGAATTATTGCTTTATGAGTTAACTCTTATGCAAGACTTATTGATGCTTGTCTTGAAGTGCTATTCATGAAAAGTCTTTGCTTTATGATTCACTTGTTTACTCATGTCATACACATTGTTTTGATCGCTGCACTCACTACATATGCTTTACAAATAGTATGATCAAGTTTATGATGGCATGTCACTCCGGAAATTATCTTTGTTATCGTTTTACCTGCTCGGGACGAGCGGAACTAAGCTTAGGGATGCTGATACGTCTCCAACGTATCGATAATTTCTTGTGTTCCATGCCACATTATTGATGTTATCTACATGTTTTATGCACACTTTATATCATATTCGTGCATTTTACGGAACTAACCTATTAACAAGATGCCGAAGTGCCGATTCTTGTTTTCTGCTGTTTTTGGTTTCAGAAATCCTAGTAAAGAAATATTCTCGGAATTGGACGAAATAAAAGCCCGGAGGCCTATTTTCTCACGAAGCTTCCGGAAGACCGAAGACGAGACGAAGAGGGGCCACGGGGTGGCCAAACCCTAGGGCGGCGCGGCCCCCCTTGGCCGCGCCGGCCTGTGGTGTGGGCCCCCGTGCCGCCTCTTGACTTGCCCTTCCGCCTACAAATAGCCTCCGTGACGAAACCCCCGGTACCGAGAGCCACGATACGGAAAACATTGCCGAGACGCCGTCGCCGCCGATCCCATCTCGGGGGATCCTGGAGATCGCCTCCGGCACCCTGCCGGAGAGGGGATTCATCTCCCGGAGGACTCTACGCCGCCATGGTCGCCTCCGGTGTGATGTGTGAGTAGTCTACCCCTGGACTATGGGTCCATAGCGGTAGCTAGATGGTTGTCTTCTCCCCATTGTGCTATCATTGTCGGATCTTGTGAGCTGCCTATCATGATCAAGATCATCTATATGTAATTCTATATGTTGCGTTTGTTGGGATCCGATGAATAGAGAATACTTGTTATGTTGATTATCAAAGTTATACATGTGTTGTTTATGATCTTGCATGCTCTCCGTTATTAGTAGATGCTCTGGCCAAGTAGATGCTTTTAACTCCAAGAGGGAGTACTTATGCTCGATAGTGGGTTCATGCCCATTGACACCAGGACGAGTGACGAAAGTTCTAAGGTTGTGTTGTCTTGTTGCCACTAGGGATAAAACATTGACGCTATGTCTAAGGATGTAGTTGTTGATTACATTACGCACCATACTTAATGCAATTGTCTGTTGTTTGCAACTTAATACTTGGAGGGGTTCGGATGATAACTCTGAAGGTGGACTTTTTAGGCATAGATGCGGTTGGATGGCGGTCTATGTACTTTGTCGTAATGCCCAATTAAATCTCACTATACTCATCATGATATGTATGTGCATTGTCATGCTCTCTTTATTTGTCAATTGCCCAAGCTGTAATTTGTTCACCCAACATGCTTGTTCGTCTTATGGGAGAGACACCTCTAGTGAAGCTGTGGACCCCGGTCCAATTCTCTTTACTTGAAATACAATCTACTTGCAATACTTGTTTCTACTTGTTTTCTCTGCAAACAATCATCTTCCACACAATACGGTTAATCCTTTGTTACGGCAAGCCGGTGAGATTGACAACCTCACCTTGTTTCGTTGGGGCAAAGTAGTTTGGTTGTGTTGTGCAGGTTCCACGTTGGCGCCGGAATCTCCGGTGTTGCGCCGCACTACATCCCGCCGCCATCAACCTTCAACGTGCTTCTTGGCTCCTCCTGGTTCGATAAACCTTGGTTTCTTTCTGAGGGAAAACTTGCTGCTGTGCTCATCATACCTTCCTCTTGGGGTTGCCCAACGAACGTGTGAAATACACGCCATCAGTAATCATATAAGATTCACCTAAGAATCATTATGTGATGCACCAGAACATCATAAATACTTAGGAAAGTACAATAAGAAGTCAAGTGCTAAATAATAGTGCAAGATTTGTGTTCCAAAACCATGGGAAGTGTGCCCAGCACATCATCACCATAGTCTTGTGATAATATAAACACTTGGAAGTATAGGAGCTATATTTCCATAATATGTGTTTAGAGTAGCAATGTTAGTCCTCAATAAAATGGAAGCTAAGTCAATACTTCCAAAGAAAAT
>NC_061509.1:160935897-161042055 GCF_022539505.1 Lolium rigidum | reverse complement strand
GTCCAAAAGTGAACAAGCCTCCGCGCTCATAAACATAAGCGGAACAAGCCTCCGCGCTCATAACATTTTCCAACAAATTGTCCATACTTGGAAATTACAACTTTATTGGAGTCGAAAACCAACTTAAAATCATCTCGACATAAAAGTGAGCCGCTGACGAGATTGTTATTGATGGAGGGAACGTGTTGCACATTCTTTAGCTGGATGATCTTCCCCAAAGTAAACTTCAGATTTACCGTACCAACACCATGAACAAAAGCACGTGAGCCGTTTCCCGTCAGCACGGAGCAAGTCCTTGCGACCTGATAAGAAGAAAACATGGAAATATCAGAACATACACGTGTATTGGGACCCGTATAAATTCACCAATCAGGAGAGTTACATATTGAAAGGACAGTAGGGAAAATACCGTACCCAACATCCTTCATCTCAATAAAAACATTAGCGGTCTTGCCTCCATTTGCACGCTTATCATAGCGATTAGGGCATTCGGGGAGCCCAATGGTCAGGCTCACCACAAAGGTGGCAAGCCCCTTTCTTTATCAGTCTTCTTCTTAAAGTTGGTTGAGTGTGAGGCCTTGTTCTTGCCATCAAACTTGCATTTGCCTTCAGATTTGTTCTCGTTCTTGAACTTGTGGGATTGGAAATTTTTCTTCTATACCACATTCGCACTAGAATCTCCCTCAAATCCTCGAGCATATGTGTCCTTTGCTCTCGCCTTTTCTTCCACATGAAGAGACCCAATGAGATCCGAGATGGAAAACTCTTATCTCTTATGATTCAGAGAAGTAGCAAAGTTCCTACATGAGGGAAAAAGCTTGGCAATAATGTCACCGGCCACAAACTTATCCGGTAAGACACACTTGAACTTCTCAAGTTCTTTGGCAAGCGACTGTACATCATGACCTTGCTGAAAGTGCATGGAGCCCCCATGCGTGGTTTTGGTAATTAATGACAATCCCTATGGACTAATGTTTGCATTGAGTTATATTTGTAGGAGTTGTCCATAGGCAATTCTTGAACCATATGTTGGCTTCAAGGTTGCAATAAGAAGAAATTGATGAAGGATATCAAGTGTCAAGTATGTCTTGAAGATGAAGATGAAGTGAGCCCTCAAGTTACTTCAAGACATCAACATGATGAAGAATGAAGAAATGTAGTGCAAGTTCAAGATGAGCCAACTCGAAGAGTTCATAAGCTTGAAGCTTGCCATGGAGAAATGATGTGCAAGTTCAAGATGAGCCATCTCGAAGAGATCCTTTGCTTGAGTCTTGCCATCCATATGGTGATCATGGATATGTGAAGATGCGCCGAAGAAGAAGCTCTCCCATGGTGGATTATGGGGGAGCAATCCACATGGTGGTCATGGTTATGCGAAGATGCGCCGAATAAGAAGCTCTCCCATGGTGGTTTATGGGGGAGCAATCTACAAGACTTCGTCAAGCAAGCACAAGCAAGAAAGGCGTTCCATCTTGTTGAGGTCAAGATCGTCGTCATGAAGCTCAAGTGGAATGCGCAAGTATAAGGTTTGCTCTTGATAGGGTTTCTTTCTCACCGGTCTCATAGTGTAGTTGGAGACCGGTTTATAGTTTAGTTGCTCGTACTATCAAGAGGGCTCTCGAGTGAGTAACTCGATCGTATCGTTCGGAGAGAGCTCAAACCTTTGCATCCTTGCATCATCTTTCTTGGTTGTTATTTGGACCTTATCCATGTGATGTTTTAGAGCTTGTGCTTATTCTCATGACAAGCTCTAGTTCATCGAAAACGGATTTTGCATAGATCACTTGTTGCGTTTTCGAGTTTGGTTCATCATCTTTCTTGGTTATTATTTGGATATTATCCATGTGATGATTTAGAGCTTGTGCTTATTCTCATGACAAGCTCTAGTTCATCAAGAATGGTTTTTGCACGGGCAACTTGTTGCATTTTCAAGATTGGAGGTTTTATTACCGGTATGTTTTTTTAGATAGGTCAAACCTTTCATCATTTGTTTCTATCCTCCCTTGTTGTACTATGATGGTTTCCTGCATGATCTTGTAGAGCTTGTTCCTAGCTTTAAAACAAGCCCAAGATCATCAAAATCGGAGTCCGGATGCTAAAGTTATGCCCGTTTCAGTTTGATGTTTTGCCAGTTTTCAGGGGGGCGGATATTCCGGCCCAAGTTTGGGGCGGATAATCCGGCCCCCCGGAAAAATCCGGTTTTTGGACAAATCCGGGTAAATATCCGGCCAAATGTCCGGCCCCCATCCAGGGGCATGTTTGCAAATATCCGGCCCGGAAAATCCGGCCTGAGCTGACCCAAACGGTCATATTTCGATGGGAGGGGGTATTTAAGCCCCCCTTCTTCCTCCTTGGGCAGCTATCTCTTCCCCCAAGTGCTCTCCACCATTGTTGACCTTGATAGCTTCCCTTTCCCTCTACTCCTCCTATGCTTCTTGAATCTTTTTGAGGGAAAAGAAAGAGGAGATCAAGATCTACATTCCTACCAATCAAATCCCTCTCGTTGTGAGAGGAATCCACTAGATCTAGATCTTGGAGAAATTTGGTGTTCCTCCTCTTATTTGTTCTTCCTCTCTTATTCCCCCAATAACTTTTGTAGCTTTGTTGGAATTTGAGAGAGAAGGACTTGAGCATCTTTGTGGTGTTTTTGCCATTGCATTTGGTGCATCGGTTTGAGTTCTCCACGGTGATTCGTGGAGGTGAAAGCAAGAAGGTTGTTACTCTTGGGTTCTTGGAACCCTAGACGGATTCTAGGCCTTTGTGGCATCTTAGTGGTGTTCTTGGGGACTCCAATTAAGTTGTGGAGAATCTTCAAGGGCAAGGCCTTTGTGGCATCTTAGTGGTGTTCTTGGGGACTCCAATTAAGTTGTGGAGAATCTTCAAGGGCAAGGCCTTTGTGGCAATTTATTGGGAGCCTCCAATTAAGTTGTGGAGATAGCCCCAAGCTTTGTGCGGGTTCGGTGACCTTCCTAAGGTCCCATAGTGGATCGAGGACATCCCTTTTGGTGGGAATTCTCGAGGAGAATACGGTGGCCCTCGTGCATTTGGAGTGACTTGTCCTCCACACCGCTCCAACGGAGAGTAGCACTCGCAAGAGTGTGAACTTCGGGCTACATCGTTGTCTCCACGTCACTTCGGTTATTCCTATACCCGAGCTCTTTACTTATGCACTTTACTTTGTGATAGCCATCGTGCTTGAAGTTATATATATATCTTGCTATCACATAAGTTGCTTGTCTTGCTTAGCATAAGTTGTTGGTGCACATAGGTGAACCATTGCTTACAATAAGTTGTTGGTGCACATAGGTGAACCATAGTTTATAGGCTTTGTGCTTGACAAAGTAAACGCTAGTTTTATTCCGCATTTGTTAAGCCCATCTCGTAAAAGTTTTAAATCGCCTATTCACCCCCCCTCTAGGCGACATCCGTGTCCTTTCACTTGCTCAACAACAGAGCGCTCACTAGTCATCTTGTAGTCATAGTATTGATCCATGGCATACAATTCAGTGCCAGCATCCGAGACCCCAAATTTGGCCTCGAGTGCATGCCACACATCCTTACCATGATAAAAAGTCATGTATGTGTCAACAATATTATCTGCAAGAATAATGAAGAGAGCCGCCTTAAACATGGCATCGACTTTCTTGTAAGCTTCCGATGCATGTAAAATGCATACATGAAGTTTGTCCTTTATTACAATGAATTCCCACATATTTGAAACATATATGATGATATTTACATCTTTAATGATGTTTTAAGGCATGTTCTAAACAATCCCCTTTCCTCCGGTTCTAATTCTGTTTGGCAGAAAACGCCTCTTTTTAGTGTTTCTGACTTTACAGGATCTACGAGACTCCAAAGAGGGCAAGGTCAGGGGCCACGCTTCAAAAATTTAGAGATGAACTAAATGAGCTGAAGTGGGACACCAGGAGGTCAACATGCTGCAAATGGGGCCCAGGGGCGCGCCCTCCCCTTTGGGCGCGCCACCGACCTCTGTTCCATCGTCGTCCATCCGATTCGCTTCAATTCAACGCCCACCAATTTTTTTTGACATAAAAACCACTATATATACGACCCCCAGGGTTTCGTCGAGGCTACGGAGGCAGGGATCAAAAACACATAAACTGAGAGTCTATTGCCCGCCGCCGGAGGAAGATTGGAGGGGGAACCGCTGCCGGAATCACCTCCGGTGGCCTCTCCTCATTCACCAACGCCTCCTCACCAACTCCATGATGAGAGGGGAGTAGTCCACCCCCTGGACATTGGGTTTGTGGTGGTAACTTGATCCAGTCTCTCTATGTATGATCATGGTTGAATTCCATATGATGTGTCTTGTATGTCTATGGATCTATCTATGTAATTCTTGTGATGGATATTATGGTGTAAGATGATATTTTTTATGCATCTAAGGTTGTGTTGGAATTATTATGATTTGTCATACGTCGGAGATGCTTCTATGATACATGTTATGATTTCTATTCTTAATGCCTTGTTTATCTTGTCATCATGAGGTGCTTGACATCACCAAGTTTAGGTAGATGGGAGAGATGTAATTTGTTTCACACAACACATAAATCATTGCATCCATGTCTAAAAGTGTTTAACACAAAGTAGTATGATGTATGTAGGTATTGGATGGCCAAGTGAGAGATGGCATATGCATTGAGTGACACAAACATTGCAGCACCACATCCTTTATCTGGGGTAAAAAGGGAGAAATATGATGTGTGGTGTGACAATAACGACTGCTGGGGTGACAACAACAACAAAAAGATTATTTCTTTCATCTATGTGTTCTTGGAGCTGTAGCCATCATAAGTATTACCATTAAAACATGACTATGCTGCATTAAAACATGACTATGTTGTGTACTTTTATTATCTATAACATGATCACCACCATAGATTGAGACGGGGGATTGAGTGAACCCATGAACCCGTGTCCATTGTTCCTATAAGAAAAAACCTTTGTCTTGTTGTCTTCTGTGAAGAGGATTGGGACACTTTACATTGTTATTTTTGCTACACTTTATTTTCTCGCATCAAATCAACCTCCACAACTCAATTAATTTTTTTAAGTGAATAATCAACTAAAACTTGTGACAATTTATTTGTAGGGAATATTAGCGTTTCCTTCTTTCTCCTGCGGATCGATACCCCACTTCCACATTGAATTGTACTACGATGATCCCCTGCACTTGGGGGTTATCAAGTTACTTTTCTGGCGCCGTTGTCGGGGAGCGTAGAGCTAAAGTTTTTACTCTCGTGTGAAGTAGACATTAGATTTATTTTCAGTTTGTTTTACATCTAGCAATCATCTATGATTGGGGAGGTTTACCTCTTCAACTTGTTTAGCTTTGAGTTCTTATTAGATTCTCATTTAGTTTTGTATCTAGTTTTATTTGCAGCACATCTCCTTCATCACGCCTCCACCATCATCAACGAGGTGCAAACACCAAAGCTTGAGGAAGCTGCAATCTAGTGAGTCTTTTATTTTCCTTTCCTTCTTATTTACTTTTATGTATTTTTCTCTATATTTGGATTTTCCTCTGGTTTTACTTCTCCTCCTTGCTTTTACTTTCGGTATTGCATTTTACTTCCAGCATTATTTTCATTTTTTTCTTCATACACAAAAATCTATAAAAATGATTATATTCTTTAAAATTATGTGTGTCCAAACTTTGAGAGTTTTTTGTGAATATAAATCAACTAGAGAAGGAAATAGAGTATACGAATTTCTTGAGCACCTCAATGAATTTGCTACTTATTTTTGTGAACTACATAACATAACTTGTTGCAATAAAAAGACTACAAACACTCTCACTACCAATGTAAGCATAATAGTGATCCTATAATTGCTTCTTATTAAGAGTGTAAATTTGCATGCCAAGATATAGAGCAAGTTTAGAAATATGTTGCTTTATGTTTCCGCCCATGAATTAGACTCGCTTATTAATGAAAATTTTGATACTAGTCATGAGGAACGTGTGATGAAAGGACACATATCTATTATCCTTCAAATGTGCAAAAAGGAATTTAGTGATAATACCTATGTTATCAACTATAATAAAATAGACCTTGATACATTGGAAAATACTAAAGTTGTGCATGAGGATTATGATAAAAACCTAAGCTTGGAGATGCCCATGCATCCCATAGAAGAATCCAACAATGCACCTCTAAATATGCCTACTAGCTCTACTACTAAAATTATTAATGAGAAAGAGGAATATGATGATGCTCTAGATGATGGATTATTTTTGCTTGAGAATCCTCCATGCTTAGAAAGTACTATGTTATGTGAGGATGAAAATGAAACTTGTTGTTTGTGATAATGCTCTCATACATGAGAATCCCATGTTATTATTAAAATCTCCTATTTACACAATAGAGGAGAAATATAGTACTTATGTTGAGAAATACTTGCATGGTTTGCAACTATCTTATGCCTATGGAAAATCTTCTTGCAGCCATGATGTCATGATTGAAAGTGCCACTAATAACTATTTTTTGAAAGAGGAAAGCATGTTAATGAATCTTTTAATAAATTTAATGATCCTCTTTATATGCCAAAGTTCTCATAGATTCATGATTCAAATAGTTACACTATTAAATTTAATGATCCTCTTTATATGCCACAATTCTCACATATTTTTTTGAGGGAAAACCACACACTTTATTAAACTTCAATCGACATCATTACAACGTATGGATCAGGCCGCAAATCTAGCTATAAATAGCGACCTGGTTCCAAATTTGAGGCATATTTAGCCAGGTTATGAGCATCTACATTGCTATCTTTCCTCTCATGTTTAAAAGAAACATCAGCAAAAGAAGACACCATGGATTGGATCTCCCGAATCACCGAACTATAGTGACTCCTAGTACCTTCCTTGATTGCTTCAATCACAGCACTGCAAAGCTTATTTCTATTCTCCGGGCACCAATGTCTAGGGAAAGCGATAGAGCTTCCCTACAGGCCAACGCCTCCAAGGTTGGCGGATCAGTTACACCATCCATGACCACAACGCTAGAACCTTGGTAGACTCCAGTTCCATATCTGCACAGTGCAGCCCATGCACCTCTCTTAGCCACCTTTGCTTGAGCTCCATCAACATTAATTTTCAGATAACTGTCCATTGGCGTTGTCCATCGCTGAACCCTTCGGCTCGATAGTAAATTCCCTTTCTTTACTTGGGCTGGTGTTGCCACCCACAGCTCTTGTAGATAATTTGTGACAAAACCAAAAATAGATAGCGGACTCTCAAACAACCCCTCATGTATGACTTTCCTCCTCGCTGTCCAAATTGCCCAAAGGACTACTAGTACCTTTATAAATTGAGTCAGATGAATCAGTTTCACCCGTGGAGTGAGTTTCTTCCATTAGCCCACCAAATGAGTTCCGGTCTTTTTGAGTTGTCCTTGCTATCTCAGTTTGGATTAAGTTCACTGCGCCGCCGGTACCTCAACAGCACGGCCTGAGCCTAGATCGAAAGGCCCAAAAAGCTTCCGATCATCTTCTTCCTCAAGAAAACACCACCTGACGCCGTTCGCCCCGACCAACTACACCAACTCCAGCAGATGCGTGGGATCGAAGGATCTCTCCAACAGAGAATAAAAAGGGAAGGCCCATAGAAGATCTGAGATGGAAGAACCATACAAGATTGAAAGCAAGAAATATCAAAAATATGGCATACCCGGGAACCACCTCTTTGTGTATTGCTCTGTTGTATAGGAGCCATATTAGTTGAAAACTTTCATGAGAAGGTACACCTTTGTAAATCATGTAGTCTTGTCATTAGATCACCAACCCAATGGGAAGAAAGGCCCAAAAGGATTACTCTATGTATTGCTTGTCTGCATTACATTGAAATACATCAAAATAACATACTTCTTTTTTTATAACAACGCAAACATCACCAAAAATTGCTTGGTAAAATCTCCAACGAGTCACCAGAGCATGTGAAAAACTATTGCTATGTGAAACTGCTGAGTTTTTCATGTAGAAGAACATCATCACATTGTTCCCAGATACCAGACTGTGGCGCATAGCAAACACATCTCACCAACTGATGAACTTTGTCCTCCCATCAAAGCAAGAGCATACATTATACCCGCTTCTTGCATTGAAAATGCAAAAGGACCAGATTCTAGGAGATTCAAAATTTGAGTGATGTCCTTTGGTAATACTTTGCAAGTGCCAAAATTTATCCACAGCGAAAAAGCTAAACAAATTCTTGAAAAGAGATACAACTAAGCTCCAAAAAATGGGCATTCAATACCTGCTCTTGCTGCATTTTTAATGATATATAGATCCTACGAATCAGATAGCTTTGAATAACGCCAAGCTTTTTAATGACACACACTGAATCATGAAACTTGAATACCATAGTAAAAATCAAGATCCACACACTGATTGAATCAACATGTTTAAAAATGACACATACTACCATCAATAGACATAAAAACTATATAAAATGAGGCAATATGAAAAAGTAATCACCGACATATATCCAAAATCAATACTCATGATTCATTTTCTTATTTTGCAGGTACTAAATGATGGCAGTGCAGAGGCTTTCAGCACAAATGTAGGAAATGATCATATCAATGCACATGTACTTACACGAATAAAGATCTGATTTATTTAGCATAATCAATATCATGTTTTTTTCCATATTACAAAACTGACCAAAGACACTCAGGCAACCAAACTTTTCATAAATTGGAACTGCTGCATGGTGATCCCGACACAACTTACTCTCCATTTACTCATAGTATGAAGGTACAAAAACATTACTGAAAAAATGAATAGAAAATAAGATTTTATTAAAATACTGATAGTGATTATGATTTCTATCTGCTGGTTTTGTCCTATAAAGATTGTTGTGCAGAGAGATTCGGGGAACTTCTAATCTACATCGAAAAGTAAATTGCCATGGAGATTATGTTAACCAGAGTGTCTAGATGAGAATGACAGGGGCAACCAATCCCGAACAGTTCATCAATAGGTACACAAAGCTAAGGTATGGAAATCTGACAATAAACTGTAAATACATAAACAAGAACATGGACATTGACTTGCCAAAACTGTCAAATATGCAGCAAGACAAGGAACAACATGCAAGTTTATCGTGCCAAATCAGCAATGATGGAACTTTACATTTCACGGAAAAAAGTACGCAAATACGAAAAAATAAAAGTGAATTAATGCTCATATATATTGTGTTTATCTTTACAAATCACCCAATAAAAAGTTGGAGTAAGACGACGCTGTCCGGTGGTTTCACAAGGAGACGGAGTTTCACCTTCTGTCAGTTGTATCGGTTGTATCTTGGAGGGGGTGGCGACTCTTATTCTTATTTTCTATTTTGTATATGTTTTGTAAATGGTTCTCCTCACTAATTTGTATCGGTTTAGCGCGCGGTGTGTTGCTTTATTTATAAAGCACGGCGAAAGTCTATTTCGAAAACACATGGGGAGACACACCGTCATCGACGCGTTCCATTGTTCAAATCAATGATAGTACTGGCAATTTCTTACAATTTTTCCACGCAAGTTGACAACTGCGGGTCAAGTCAATGATTGTATGCATAGCGACAGTAAGATTGAAAACGAAACGGTTTAGTGAGATGTAGCAATTTTATTGTTTATTGTACAAGTTGAAGTGTTTAACAGAACAGATCTCTCGTGGATTAGCCTAGTCAGTCGTACTTCTCCGTCCAGCGATAGTACTGGTAAATTCCTTTGGTTGTTCCATTCTTTCGTGGAAACAACCTCAGGCTACTACTAGTAGTTAGGCGCGAAAGCCCTGCGCCAGCGGGCATCGGCGATACCAATCCAATCCAACCAACCATGAGCGTCATTTCTCTGCTCTTCTTCTTAACTCTCCATCATGGCTTTCTCTTGGCATCTCCGGCTGTCGACCAGTTCACATTCGATGGCTTCGCCGGCGCGAACCTCTTGCTCGACGGTACTGCGGAGGTCACCGCAGACGGCCTCCTCATGCTGACGAACGGCACGACTCTGCTGAAAGGCCACGCCTTCTACCCTTCCATTCTGCGGTTCCACGCCGCCGCCTCAACCCCGCGATCCTTCTCCACGGCCTTCGTGTTCGGCATCCTCAGCGAGTACGCCGACATCAGCAGCCCCGGGCTGGCCTTCGTGGTCTCCAAGAGCAGCAACTTCTCGACGGCGCTGCAGAGCCAGTACATGGGCCTGGCCAACGCGGCCAACAACGGCAATGCCACCAACCACTTCCTGGCCGTCGAGCTAGACACCGTCGTCAACGCGGAGTTCGGGGACATGAGCGGAAACCACGTCGGGATCAACGTGGACGGCCTCAAGTCCGTCGTCGCCGACAACGCGGGGTACTACGAGGACGGCACCGGCGCGTTCAGGAACATGAGCCTGCTAAACCGCACGGCCGCGCAGGTGTGGGTGGACTTCGACGCGCTCACCTCGCTGGTCAACATCACCATGGCGCCCCTGGAGGTGCCCAAGCCCAAGAGGCCTCTGCTCTCCACCACCGTGAACCTATCGTCGGTGATCCAAGACGAAGCTTACGTCGGCTTCTCGTCGTCCACCGGCGTCGTATCGAGCCGCCACTACGTGCTTGCCTGGAGCTTCAGGATGGACGGGCTAGCCCCGCCGCTAAACACACAGAAGCTGCCGGGTCTGCCGTTCACGATCCCCAAGCGCTCGTCGAAGACGCTGAAGATCTTGTTGCCGATAGCATCTGCCGCATTGGTGTTGGCACTGGCTATCACAGTGATCGTAATTGATCGGAGGCGGCGCAAGTACGCAGAGCTGAAAGAGGACTGGGAGACGGAGTTCGGGCCGCACCGCTTCTCCTACAAGGATCTGTTCCATGCCACCAACGGGTTCTGCGACGAGCGGCTGCTAGGC
Organism: Lolium rigidum; assembly: GCF_022539505.1. NCBI lineage: Eukaryota > Viridiplantae > Streptophyta > Magnoliopsida > Poales > Poaceae > Lolium > Lolium rigidum. The sequence goes on along the minus strand of NC_061509.1, from coordinate 161,031,148 downwards.
ATCGGCGGATTCGGGAGGGTTTACAAGGGAGTGCTTCCGGCGTCCGGGACGGAGGTTGCGGTGAAGAAGGTGTCTCACGAGTCGAGGCAAGGCATGAGGGAGTTCATCTCTGAGGTGGTCAGCATCGGCCAGATCCGGCACCGGAACCTCGTCCGGTTGCTTGGGTACTGCCGCCGGAAGCGCGAGCTCCTGCTGGTCTACGACCACATGCCAAATGGCAGTCTCGACAAATTTCTCTATGATCACAGCATGCCGGTTCTCAGTTGGAGCCAGAGGCTGGGAGTCATCAGCGATGTCGCGTCCAGCGTGCTGTACCTCCACGAGGACTGGGAGAAGGTGATTCTGCATCGAGACATCAAGGCGAGCAACGTCCTACTCGACGCCGACATGAACGCACGGCTGGGCGACTTCGGCCTCGCGAGGATGTACGATCACGGCACTGATCCGCATACCACGCACGTGGTCGGCACCATGGGGTACCTCGCCCCGGAGCTCGGGCACACGGGCAAGGCCTCCAAGGCGTCCGACGTCTTCGCCTTCGGCGTGTTCATGCTGGAGGTCGCGTGCGGGCGGCGGCCCATCTCCCAAGATGAGCACGGCGATCACTTCCTGCTGGTGGATCGCGTGGTCGAGCATTGGCGCGAGGGGACGATCACCGACGCAGTCGACCCACGTCTCCGAGGCGACTTCGCCGTCCAAGAAGCGAGCTTCGTGCTCACGCTCTGCTTGCTCTGCTCGCACCCTCTGCCCAGTGCGCGGCCAGGCATTCGGCAGATCATGCAGTTCCTTGATGGTAACACGCCGCTCCCGGAGTTATCGGAAGCTCACCGAAGTGTCAACATGCTGGTTCTAATGCAGAACCAGGTGGTGCTTAACTCGCATTCTTTGCCATCCACGGTAGCTGGTAATATTTTCTGACATTCCTGGAGCGAGATAAGCACAAGAATTGATATTAGTTTTCGCATTGTTACTAGCTGATGAAAACTTGTACTACTGCGTACGCAGTAGTCCATATGTTACTTCCCTCGTTGAAATCCATACATTGTACACAGTCTGTACTTCATGGAAAGGAACTTGACTCAAAAAATCTATTGATTTTTCTCCAAGTACATTACATTCAGAAAAGGACTCTTAAACTTGAAACTTTCTAAGAGCATCTCCACTAGTGCTCCCATACGACGTTCGGCACAGCCGTTTATTTGCCGGAAGCCGTCGGCGCAAAAATGAAAATAGGGACGGTTGGCTCCCAGTCGTGCCCCCCACAGAAAAAGAACGAACTTTCAAAATTTAACCGCGGTTCATTTAAAAAATGATTGCATAGATATTTCGGGCTTGCATACATAGTATGCATTAAAATTTAGAAACAAAACATCTGAAAACACAAAATAACTAATGGCGGCCATGGCCGAGGCCAAGGCGACAGTACATGGATGCCGCTAGTCCATAAGGTCCTCGTCGTCGTCGATGGGCTCCTGCTTCAGCGGTGGGTGGCGGCTACATCCCTGGCCTCCAAGGAGGCGTGCTCCGCGATGCGCTGGTCTAGATATTCTTCCGGGTCCTCGTCGATCTTCAGCTGAAAGGCCGCCGCCTTGTACTCCAGCGGCGGCGTCAACTCCTTCTTCACTTCGCGCTTTGGCCTAGTGAGGCGGAGGTGGCCGCTAGGAGGAGAAGGCTGGCGCGGTGCGCCTGAGGAGAGGCGAGAAATATATTTCTTGCTGGGGCACCGTGCTGTCTACCAGAGTGCTCCCCTCTCCGCACCGTCCGATCTTGGATCTGTGGCTCCAGCGATTCGACGCTAGCGTCCAACAACTGCCGCCCGGATTCCGCGACGGAGTGTTCGAAGTCGAGCCATCGTCTTCATTCTCGCCCACCCGTCTCAGCTCTCCTCCCCATCTCATCTTCCTCTTGCGATTTCCAAAATTCCCCACCGGATTGGCTTCGTCGGCGACGAGCGGGTCGTCGGGCCGGTGTGGGCGATCCTCCTGGCCAGTGGGAGTGTTGGTGGAGCATCTTCGCCGTCGCTGAATCGCGGATCGACGCATCCGAGGCGGGTAGGATTTGACGCATTCGAGGTGGGTGCTCGTCGGACTTTGAGGCGTCGTCGGCGGGTTTCGTCGGCGACGTGCTGCTTCCAGTACTTCCAGTTGGTGAGTCCCTTGATCTCGATGCTATCTCTCGATCTCGATGCTTCCAGCACTTCTGCTAGCTGCTCGATCTCGATGCTTCCAGTACTTGCGCTAGTTGTGTTCGTCCCGGTCGGCAGCTAGGGTTTGGGACTCAATCGTCGATTTGGTCTTCATTTTAGTTGCGGAGAATCAATTGAGGAGATACTTGTTAGATTTGTGTTCTACTGGGGCCAATTTTCGTGCGTGTTTGTTCCTCAGAACTGAAATTGTGTGTGTGTTGTTCGATCTCGTCGACTATCTAGTTGTAGTAGATTTGTTGGAGCTCGTTGATACACGATGGTGCATTACGGTGGTTTTAGTTGTATTTTTTTCAGAATGAACTGTGTACATCTGAGCAGCAATCTTCTGGCATGTATTTTTTACCTAATACTTACATGTGTTGATAGCACCAACACCATGCTCCATGTAACTTACATGGTTTTATTTACATGTTTTTACTGGGTTCTCCTTGTTGATTATACTACATGTAACCATATTATACTGCATGTATTTATGAAATATTGCGTTGTATAAAATAGACCAAAGCCAGCTCTAAGTTTTTTGATCTGTTCTGTTTCTGTTTGTTCCTTAATCTCCTTGATTAGTATGGTCAGGGGATATTTTTTACATCATGTAGAGCTGTCAGGGGGTAGATTGGCAGTGTAAAACTGATCTGCTCCCTTACAAATAAAATGGAACATGTTTTGGTAGAAAAGTGGCACAGAGCATGTAATTTAACACAAAAGCATGTAATTAAATGATCTGAAAATACATGTAAAACTATCACTCTTAGTATGTTGATCAACAGCATGTTTTAAGATGATTTATGATGAAATCCCATCTACATTGTTTGTAGGATGTACTTTTACTCATTTAATTACATGCTCTATTCACAATCAAACTATGTAGGATGTATTTTTCTGTATTATACACACATATCACTCATATGCCCTTTTCCTGTGTGTATAACTGCACACATATGATGTATATTTCTATTTTATCTCTTTAAACATTTTCTACTCTGTGTGTGCTATAAAATACATCTTGGGCTATAAAATACATCCCTGTATGTGCTATAGAAAACATGTTCTATAGTATGTGTGTTTCTAAGTTTATTCCAGTAAATGAATCTGTGTTTAAGGTTGTAATATATACATACTGTGTATGCAGGCATTTTTGTTGGACGGATCACCTGTTGTCTTGTCTTAATAATTCAAAATGATTCCTGTTATCCCTCTGGTAAGTATGATTTTTTACTTTGTTCACTGTTTTGGTTTCTTCAGTCTTACACTTATTCATTTAATTAGCTTTTCTCTTACATATTTCTGTAGAAAAATTCGAGGACTCCAAAGAGTGGGAAGAAGAGAAACAGTATTTCCAGATATAGGAAGATGAAACAAAGGCTGCAGTTCCGAGCTGCCAAAGTTGAGCCGCCTGTTCAGAGTGTTCCTCCTTTGTTGGGTGTTGAACCAATTTCTGTTGTGCCACCAGAAGGAGAGGAAGGTCCATCAGAGAATCCGTGCGAAGAAAATGTTGTTGACAAGAAGGAGAAGGTACTGGATACCATAATTTGTCTCTTTTTTGTACTTACTATGCTAGCATTTTATATGCATGTACTTCCACTCCCCTTCCTACAAATGTGAAGTATGAATTTGTGTTGTTCTTTTTTCTGCAGAACAATTTATTCAACCGCGCTTCACCAATGAAGGTTGTGAGGGTACTTAAGAAAATGACAAATGATCAGCGTGGTTTGATCAGCAAATATGATTTCACCGGAATTCTTGGCATGCAGTGTTCGAAATTAAACCCAGAGCTATGCAGATTCCTTTTTTTTTGAAACTGAGCTATGCAGATTCCTTATGGAGTGCTTTGATCCTGTTTCTTGTCATCTTGATTTCGGAGACAGGGGAAGAATTCCAGTAGATGTTGATTCTGTTGTCAGAGTTATGGCAGTTCCAATGGGAGTACATCCTGTCCCGTACTACTCTGACATTGACGCAACCAGTGCTATCTTTGAGATGCTTGAGATACATGATGGAAAGCAGCCAACCGTAGCATCCATTGAGAAGCAGTTGGGTGAAGATTATCCTGCAGATGATGCTTACCTGAGGAAGTTCATCATGTACCTCATCTCATCTGTGTTTGCTCCTACCATGGGGATTCATGTCAGTCCAAAATGTTATCCTCCGCTAATTAACATAGCTGCCATCCCAAGATATAATTGGGCTAGATTCATCATAGACATTTTGATCCGGATCGCAAATGCGAAGGGAAAGAAAAAGCTGGTTCAAAGCTTGCATGCCTTACCTCATGGTCAGGTATCTATTGTTTCTTACAACTCTATGTATTTCTGCACACATTTTATTTTCTGATTTAGTTCACGAGGCAGCGGCTAATGTATTTTTTCACTGTTTTTTCTATTTGTATTTGTAGGTTCTATATGTTGATGCTTTGGAAATAGATGTAATAGATGTGCCAGATGTTGAACCTCGTATTTTTGTATGGACAAATATGATGATTAAGGCTGCTGTTGATCAAGATACTAAGAGTGATGGTTCATTTGGGAAATTACCGGTAACTTACTGATTCAACATCTATTTTTTTTGAACTTTTTTTCTTCCTTGACTTGCTCTTGCTACCTTTTCATTCTAATTTTCCTGAAACATGTATCTTTTTTCAGCTAAAGGCTTGCTTCAGGAACAAGCCGTTTCTTTTCTCGGGAGATCAGAATGTGTTGGATATCTTCATCCGACGACATGCATCAGGCAATCCAGATGAAGAGGTAATTTTTCTTTTGTCTACAGCTGCTTATGTATATTTTTACAATTCTAGAGCATTGATAAATTGCCCCTTCTGCCATTGTACCAACCTAGTCTTACATGTACTTTTTTCATTTTTTCCATGTAACAGCAAATGAGAAACTACAGATCAGCAATCACTAACATGTGCAACAGTTTTGAGGCTGGACTTTCTGAGTTCATTAGATCTGTAGGAAACAATCAAGGCAAGGAAAGTACAAGGACAAATGTTGCACATGAAATAGGGCAGCCAAAAAACAAGCCGAAACGGAGGAGAGCAGCACATTTTCCACAGTCTGTTGATGAGAGAGTAGTCCATGAGAAAGATGAAGAAGAAATTAGTGCAGCGGTCAAACCAGATAAGAATGATGCAGCAGCGGTCAAACCAGATAAGAATGATGCACCAGATCATCTACCTGAGACAAAATCAAAGAAAAGAAAACTTGCACACAAAGGAATGGGTGGAGCCAGAGATAACAAGAAGTCCATCAAGGACACAAGCATGCCCAACAATGAAGTGAAGTTTGACGAGGATGGCGCTAACGAAGATGTTGTAGACAAGTCATTAGAGGAAGAGGATGAACAAGATGTGACTATGGATTCACATGTCAGTGATTTGACTGCCAATGCTGAATCTAGCACAGTAAACACAGAAGCAATTCCTGAACCTGTAGTACCACCTCCTTCATCCACAGATGGTGTTGCAGTTACACAGAGTGATGCACCAGGTTTTGTATGCGCCACAACTGATGTTTTGAAGCATCTACAATTATATGGCTCTGGTTCACAATCTAGTGCAGAAGCAACTCCAGTGGATCAAGCTAATGGAGGAAGCAAGAGTTCAATCAAAGTGCTTGATGGGGCTGCATCAGTATCCACCATGGTTTCAGGAAAATCAAAAAAGAAAGTTACATTTGCAGACAAAGGGAAAAAAATGTACAGGGGAATTCTGCTGATTCATCTCCTACTGCTAGGAGACCAGTTACAAGATCCATGTCCCCACTGAAGTCAAATATTGCTGTAGATTTGGAGATAAAAAATTCTCCCAGCCCTAGAAGAGTCACGAGGTCTTCTACTCCTGAAAATGTGACAAGGCAGAAAGTTGTAGCTTCGAGGGGAAGGCCGTCATCATCTATTGGTGGACATAATGGAGTTAACTCTGTTGATCTTGCATGTAGCATCGACCTGAACAGGAATTTGGTTCTAGATGGTCATGAAACGCCTCAAAATACACCTGCTGCTACAACAGTTGTTACATCTGACACAGTTCCTTCTGCTGAAACTATTCCAAACCATGGCAATGTGATCTTGCAAGAAGCCACACCAGTGAATGTCAGAAGTAATCCTGTTGCTGGGTCAGAAGAGATGGTCATTAGCATTGACATTAACAGGAAACTTGACCTTGAATTCGGTACTGCAAAAGTTGTAACACAAACTGAACAGCAGAGGAAGTTTAAAGAGCTCAAGGAAGATTGTCCTTCTTTCGATCTTGGCTTCGATCTGAAGGAGGCTGGGAAAAAGGTTGATGAAGGTGCTACAATTGAAGAACCAGTAATCATTTCAAGCAACGATAGTGGTGACTCTCTGGACAAAATATATGCGACCATCGATATGCCCATTACGCCATCGACAATACAAGTAAAGGAGTTGCAGAAGGTAGAGTTGTCGCCGAGGAACCCAAATAGTGTAACACCAGTACCTCAAGCTAGGAGAGTAGTAAAACTGGGGCCTAAACAGAAATCGCCATATGAGAATTTCTGCAAAAAACCTACTGTCACTAGGTCAGATGCTGAGTTGTACATCAAAGTGTGCTCATATGGTGGCAGAACCAAGCACCTGTTGAACAAAGAAAAAAATATTGACTATGGTACCTTCTTCATCTATCTCCGTGACTTGGCAGATTCAATCAAGCCAGATGGTTGGATAAGCAACTCAACCTTCGAGATAGGTTTACTTAGTATGTCTGAGGAGATGGCCAAGCAGAAAAAATTTCTGATGCCACTAAGGCTTGCTGTAAGTACAATCTTTATATCTTTGCTTGATGTACCTTTCTCATTATATTCTGATCTACTTTCGATTTTCTTCTTCCTTTTCCCATTTTCCTAACAGACTTTCTTCATTCACATCATTTGTGCAGACCAAACTAAGGGAACCATCATGCCACTTAGATAAGGAGGTGCAGAAAGCATTTGAATGCACGCCTACATACCGGCTAGACCACAAAGATATGGTTAGTTTGTAATTTCATTTAATTACTTTTTCCTTTGATGCTTTTTTTTACACCCAGTAGCTTTTGTGACACCTATATGTTCTCTTCATCATCACCTTTTGCAGATATTGTTCTCTGTCCTCCAAAATCTCACTCCTGATCTCAAAATTATGAGTGGACACTATTACTTAATCGTGCTAAATTTGAAGGCTGGGAGGTTCGAAGTAATGGATTCAATGAGGAAGGAGGGAGACAAGTTACTTATGCAAGATGCTAGAAATATCATTGGAAGCATCAAGCACTTCTGGCAAGCTAACTACAGCGCCTCAAAGATTGACATCTACAAATACATGACTGTTCATATACCAACTCCAATGCAGAAGACAACGTTAGTACAAACTCTTGACTTCTATCATTCCATATACCAGTTCCATTGTCATTTCAATTCTTTTGCATTTTGGGAAAAAGCTTTGATGAACTTTTTGTTTTGCTTGTTCCAAGTTACGATTGCGGCTACTTCGTCTTGAAGTTCATCGAATCTTGGGATGGAAGGAGGTTACTGCCATTCTCACCCTACGACATGCCCGCACTAAGGAAGCTTTACCTCAAGAGATGGATGGCTACTGAAAGAAACCTCATCAACTGGGATGAACTGCTCTTCCCAAATTGATACAAAGGTACATTCTGTTTTTTTACAGAATGCTACAATGCTATCTTTTTGTATCTTATCTGTTGTGGCGGACATGAATACAATCTCTAAGCTGTATCATTTGAATTTTTCAGAAGCTCTATGTGTTGTACTACATTTGCTATCTAATATTTACATGCAAAGGTTCTAAATCCTTCTCTTTTTTTCTCAATGGCATGTGTGTTTTATTTTCAACCTAAATACGTTTGTGCAAGTAGTTTTATGCACATGATGTCCTCAACAGCTTTGAAAACTCACAGAATATGAAAAATAAGTCGATAGCAACTTAATTTCGGCGTCGGTTAGTTTCTTCAATTAGACACATGAAAGCAACATCAGTATGTTTGGTCCATACTGTTCCAAAATCAACTTAGTTGCAAAAACGAACTAAGAACCCGCTTCAGATTTAATTTTTGGACACACAAAATAATAAGTCTGACCATGCAACTTAGAACCATAGAAACTTAATTATTACATCTGCTAGTCTCTTCACCACTTCAGAACAAAACTTCACCAATTTTGTCATCACAAAAATTACAACCAACTGACACAAAAATTTCGAACCAGCAACCAACTTACACAAATATTTGGAACCAGCCAACAGGAACTACAGTTTTAGCTTCATGCACGCAAAGTGTGGTAGCCATTTTATGTTCGCAACATCTACACCATGTCACGGAAAAAGTCTATTTCCTTTTGCTCTGGCCCTGGGGTAAGCTTTGAGGGGCATGTAGCTGCAGTGTGATGAATAGAACCACAAACACTGCACTTCACGGCTTTAGAAGGCTTCAAGTGGAGACCAGATTGCTTTCTTTTTTCTCCTGGACGCCCTTTAGTGGTAGTGTACACAGGATCCTCAACATGATCAAATCTGGAAGAACTTCCTTGCCCAGGATCACCACTGTTTTCTACACCTGGTGAGTCACCTTCAGTGGTATCAGCGGTCTTCTTTTTTTCCGTTTTGCCGAGTCAGAAGCTTTCATTGCTTTCAACTCCTTCTCCAGAGCGGCGATGTATTTATCAGCTACAGCTTTTGCTTTGTCTGAAGTACATGCAATTTTGGCTACACTTGTAAAATCATTGCATAACGTTCCATACCGTAGCAACTGCCTTTCTTTGTTATTCATTTTCCTGTCAGCTGGCACTTGAGGCAAATCCATCTTTTCCACCACGATTGTTTCCTGGGGTACTCTCCATCTGTTTAGAATGTATTTCTCTGGAATGTATTCAATTACACCCAATTGTACCATAACTCTCATTATATGGCAGCACATGACAGCCCGTCCCTACTAAACTTGCAGCACTCACAACTCGTAAGTTTCGTCGCAAAGTTAGCGTCAACCCTGTATCTTTTCCGCCCATAACCAAAGACTGAAGGCTTAATTGGAACAACATCAAATTTTTCTGCATCAAGCTGTTGTACATTGTAGGATGTCACTTTCCGAATCTCAGCACGGAAACGTAAGTATATGGGTCATGTATAAACATTCAAAGCTTGCTCTTCCAGAGGGAAATCTCCCCGGACCCTAACAGCTTTATCTTCATCCTTAAACTCAACGAGTCCTCCGATACATCAATTTTTTCCTGCAACTTCAAGTACTCGTTCAAAGAAATTGTGCGAGGCTATTGTGCGGGTCAATGTACCTTTTCAAAACAGCATTGAAACCCTCACTGCGAGCAGTAGTCTGTAGGAACGGGAAGAACCGGTCCATAAAGTAGGCAGGGACAAATGTACGTCTGATACGATAAAGGTCACTCAAATGCGTGTTGTCCGCAACATTGTGTTTGGCTATCATATCTGCCCACCTACCTTCAAATTCCTCAACTCGACATGCTTGTAGTCAATAATTTCATTCAATTCATTCCTTAGATCCTCATGCTTAGACATGAAATTACCAAGTACGGAGTTGCGCATTCGCATAATGTGCCACCTACGGTTCTTGTGACAACAATCGGAAATGTTTCCGGAATAGCAGTTCGCATGGCTGCATCTTGATCAGTTATGATGTTCTGCGGTTGGACGCCACCCATAGCTTCAAGAAACTCCTCAAAAAGCCATACAAAACTCTCAACATTCTCGTTCCGAAGGAAACCGCAGCCTAGTTGTATAGTTTGACCATATCGGTTAATACCAACGGATGGGGCAAAGGGCATGCCATACATATTGGTCATGTAGGTAGTGTCAAATGACAAGCGAGTCGCTATAGTTTTTGTATGCAGCTATAGCAGCTCCATCCACCCGAATATGCGGTCAACCTTGTCTGCATGATCAGTATGTAAGTTGAAGTAGAAATCAGGATCATCCTTCTTACTCCTCGCAAAGTGAGCTAACAGCAGCGACATGTCTTTATGTGAGTGCTCGTTATCTATGTTAGACATTAAGTTGCTCACATCTTTACTGTCGACGGAACATTGGCCAGACCTCCATATACTTCTGCCATAATCCGCATGATCCTTCCTGCTGAGAGACTGACCTTATGCAATAGTCTTACAAAATCCTTTTCCTCCTTAGGAATTCCTTTATGAGACCTTAAGTACTTCTTCAACGAGAATTTCTTTATTAATTTGTGATTGTGCTCTTCAATGAAGTATGTTACATGCCACTTCTTCCCTTTCCTTCTTACTCTCATACGAGCCTTGCATTCTGTTTTCTTAGTGATGCTCCGGTTCCTTTGCCTAACTGGAGGTACATCTAGTTGATTGATATCCTCATTTTTCCCACTCTTGTTGCAAACAAAAAGCTGCTTGTCCTTCTGTCCATCAATGGTCGAGTTCTTCGATGTACTACACTTGATGGAAAAACCAACTTGATGAGCATATCTGTTGTAGTGCAACTTCGCCTCGTCCCATGATTCAAACATCATGCCTGGGTAAGGTGTCTGGATGTTAGTTTGACTGCATGGTGTTGACTGGACTTCTTCGCCATCATCATCACCACCTTCTGAGTCATCACTCGACAGTGTTTGTCCAGTTACAGCTTCTGTATCAGCAGATACATTTGTGTTGCTACCGCTTGCATGCTTACTACCATCTGCTTCTTTTCTTACATCATCGCTGCTTGTCATCCTTGCATTATTGCCAGATAAACCACCTTTTTCCAAATTTTCTGAATCACTCAAAGCCTCAATTGCTACTTCATTCAGATCAAGTCCACGACGATCATCCATATCTGTAAGGAAGAAACACACTTGTAAAATAAAAAAACAGGGAGGGGCATGTAAATTGCTGAACATAGTGTCAAATTTAATATGTACTTATTCAGGAAATAAAATTTGAATAGCTGAACCTTACAAAACTGCATGCATTCTAACATAATCTTCCTACTTGATGTTCTTACAGGTTATATGCAAGAAGCTAAAGCACAAGTGTTAGAACCAAGGTGAAACATGCTTCTGATGCTGCATCTGAAGCTTGAAGCTGAAAAGATCATGTTGCTGCTGTATATTCTCTACCTAGTACAGAACGTAGTTTGCCTTACTTAGATGCTACTGCGAGAAGGCAGTGCTCCATCATCATGACCTTCTATATCACTAGTTCTTACATGCGTAGTTATTTTGTGCATCGTTTTCTTTACAATGTCCTGAAAATTACATGCATGGATCATCATTGCTGATGGACCTGCAGTTGACTGAGCATGAGAAAGTACTAATGCATCTGGTGAAAACTTGCATCTGGTGATCCACTCTATTCAGTTTTGCATCAAAGCATGACAAAGCTATTTTTTTACATGCTATTTGGAATTGATTATACTGATCTTACTAGGTAATGTACTGCCATATGATTTTCCAGTGCTAGAATGTAGGAAAACTTGCTCACAGTTTGACATAGTCCTTCAATTGTTCATTTTTCTACAACCTGTGCTTTATATTATACATGCTACTGCAAACATCAGCTATTTCAAGTCAAATCTTGGAACCCTTCTGGTTTGCATGTTACCCAGTAAGAACAAGTACAAAATGAATTTGGATTTCGAATCTGTAGTGGTTCAATTGTTCATTTTTCTGCAACATGTAGTTTATGTGATACTTTCTACTGCAAACATCAGTTATTAAAAGTAGAAAATATACTGCTGAATGTAGGGAAAAAACAGTGATTTCAATTCTAGATCTGGAAAAACTACATGTTTGCATGTTACCCAGTAGCAACAAGTAGAAAAGCTACTAGTTTTGGATGTTAGTTTTGGAAGAGCTACTGCTTTTGGATGTCAGATTCGGATGCAGAAAAGCTACTAGTTTTGGATGTTAGTTTTGGAAGAACTGGTACCTGCAGGTAGAAGAGCTTCCAGAGGTAGAAGATGGTGTTAAGCCTGGTGTTGTGTTGTACAGGCTTCTCCCTCCTGATCTACAGATGTAATTTTCTGTTGTTTTTTGTCCTGTTTTTGACCTCTGCTGTACAACCATGGAGTTCTTGGCTCCCGGCGGCTGGAGGAGGAAGACGATGTAGGGTTGGTTCTGGGACGAAGGAAGATGGGAGTTTATGTCACGTGATCGCTGTTCTTTATTGACCGGTCGTTGATCCGGTCTGTTTTGTTTGTTGCGGTGCATTTAATGCTGGGGACAGGGGAAAGCAAATTGGGGGCCCACTTTCTATTTTCGGAAAGATTCCGTCCGGACAGGGGGGGCACCGTGGTAGCCTATCCGGTGCTAGGGCACCGTGTAGAAACGTCCGGGGAGAGGAGGGTTGTCCTCCTTCTCGTCCTTCGCCGGCGCAACATAGCGTGACGAAGGCGTGGAATACGGGGAGTACCTCGCTGAATAGGAGGACCTAGACGACGACGAGCATGAGGACGAGCCTGACGTCTGCTAGAGGTGGGCGCCCCACCTCTATATGTGCGGCCGTGGCAGGAGCATCGTTAGCCGCGGGTTGTTGTCGTCGGCTATGTAGTCGAGGACCCTATGCGAGTGACTTCCCTAGGGCGCTCCACCAACTCCGCCGGCTGGAGGCGTTGTTGTGTGCGGGAAGCGGTCCATCGTTGTGGTAGTCAGCGATCCGATCCTAGCGCTGTTGGGTTAAGAACTCGATCCACGTGTGATTGTTGTCGGGATCCCATTGCGGGTTGTTGCTGCTTCGTAGAGCTCCATTGCGGGGGAGAGGGGAGGTTTGTGCAGTGAAGAGGAATGATTTTCTCGATGGAGAGGAATGGCTTGCACGGGGAAGAAACATCAACGAGTGGGCAGTTTTATAGCAGGGAAGGGGGGCGGGCGATAGGCTGTTGGCAAGCATGGGCGGGCATTACCGCCGATGCGTGCCCCATCAACGAGACTCGTTGCTGCCGCCGTTGCTGCAAATGTTGTCGTCGCGAGCAGGCCATTAACACGGCTCGGAAGGCAAGGAGGAAGAAGACAACTAGGCCGGTCCTTAGCCACTGACAGTGCTAGCCCACGATAACTAGCCGCTTCCCAGATGATTTCCTGCCGTATTTTCTGCAGACTTTAGTTTATCCAGCGCTCCGCTAGCCCCTGTGGTTGGATTCGGTCCGGAAGCGCCGGATCAGTGTCAAAACAAAACTGAAGAACCGGCTGGGAGCAATTTTCGACCCCAACACCCCCATAAGCCTTGAGAGTAGGGGTGGACTAACGAGCTGCTCGGACAGTTAAGGCTCGGCTCGTTAAGCTCATGATTGTTAAGGCTCTATTTGTTAAGCTCGTTAAGAATAACGAGCTGGAATCATTGTTCGACTCAACACGTTATGTTCTTGCGAGCGCTAAGCAACTCGTTAAGGATCGATAAGGAGGCAATGCAAAGCAAACATGTGTGCATTGCTATGTGAGGAAGAGCGGAAGCATAGTTTTTTAGATCCTATTGTAGAAATTTCAAGCATGGCTAAAGAGCACTATTTTGCTTGGCATCTCATTTGAGATAACTAAAGTGACTCACTGTTAAAACTGGTGAAGCCTAACTTGTTATCGATTTTAACGAGTAGCTCACGAACATAGTCAGCTCCATTGTTTAGCTCATTAATCCGATTGCTTAGCTCATTAACCTTAACGAGCAAAAACTACTGCTCAGCTCGGCTTGTTAACAAAATGAGCCGAGCTCAAACGAGTCGAGCAAACGAACACTGTGGGTTCAGTGCTACTTGAGAGGGTCTTTAGGATTTCGAGTGGAGATGCTCTAATATGATCTTCCCCGACATCGTGGGAATTGTGCCTTTTCCTGTTTTGTTTTGAACAACTATTTTCGGGGTTGCGGCCTCCCTTTTCCTGGAGATATGTACTTGAAACCAGTGGGACAGCGAATTTAATTGACTCCTGAATGCAGCCACGGAAGTAGTACTACTGACTTGAAGTTTGATCCTCCGCGCCGCACTGACATTTCTGCACTAAATGTTAACCTTGGCACCTTCTCCAGGACGATCATCCTCAAGATGAACACCGGCTGTTTCTGGATGGTGAAGCTGAGGGACGTCAAAGGCACGGCATGCATGGATCAGGGGTGGCCTGGATTTACCATTTCCCCACCAGGTGAAGATAGGCTACTTCATGACCTTCAAGGTGATGAGGGGCAACATCTTCAAGGTCACCATCTTCGACTACTCCATGACGGAGGTCATCCAGAGGTGCCCACAACATCATCTAGCATTTGGCATGATCGACGACTAAATGTGTGTCTATATTGTCTCGTACTTTGCTTAATTCCGTGGTGAACTATGTCTGCTATGTCGTGCTGAACAATGACTGCTGTGTCGTTCTGAACAATGTGTTCCATGTCGAAGAATGCCTGGTATATGCCACTGAAGAATGTGTGCTTGATGCTGATAAGGGGTGGTTCCTCATCATCACATTTATCGTTCCACACATAACCAAACACGTAGTTATATTTCTTCCGAGCACAAAACAACCTACCAAATGAACTGCCTCTAGTTTCTCCAACGAACCAAAGTGAATTGTTGTCATAGTTACAAAGTTGTCACAAGCCTCGAGGTTTCCACTCATAGGTAGTTGGGTCACGTTGCATGAGAGGGAAAGAAACGCAAAAAAACATGCGAGCAATCAATCAGGCCCAAGTGACCAAACTGAGCTCGGTCCGAAAAAATCAGTGGTCCGAGAAAAAACCCAGTTTTGGGCTGAAATAGGCCCGACCATGCGCGGCCTTATTTTGCTGTAGCAGGGTGCTGTTTGGGGTTATGGGCTGGGGCCGAATGGAGAGTCTGCGGCGTGCGCCTCCGGATCTACCACCGCCGCGCCGCCCTGCTCCTCACCCGCCCTTGCTCCCGTAGCCAACGTCGCCACCCGGCGGGACGCCACAGCCCACAGTCCTAGCCCTCCCTGCTCGGGTGCGAAGCGCAGCCGCCGGTGAATCCGCCGAGCCAGCGTCCTCCCCGCCACAAGCTTGGCACCACTTCTAAACGGCACCACCCAGATCTCACACCTTTGCTCAGCCGCTTCGACAGAGATGGGGCTCGACGCCTTCGCGGTTGCGTGCAGTTCTATTCCACTACTCGTATCCTTACTCGCCGTCCGTGTGGCTTACGTGCTTTGCCGCAGCGGCCTGCCGCCGTCGAAGCCTCGTGCCGCCGCACTGCGGTGTCTCATCGTCCTCGGGTCTGGTGAGTACGCCTGGCCATCGGATTAATGCTTACCATTTTACTACAGAGAACAATGCCCAAGCCCCAAAGCCAAGGCCTTCAGCTGACATAACACTAACAGGCAGCAGGTGTTTCCAGTAGGAATTGTCTGGCTCTACACTTGTGCAGTTGTGCTGCGAGCGTTCTTGCTGTGTAACTAATTTTCGCAGATAGTTGCTCACTACAGATTTTTCTTATTGCCAAACGGTATATTTCTTTTTATAAGTTATAACCAACCAATGGGCTACCAACTTTCTTAATTCGAAGGAGGTTTTAGGCATGGGAACTTTGACCTAGAATAAAATTCAGTTTATATCATTCATGACATGCTGATCTTTCATGGAAAGATCAAAGTGCCCGAGGTTCATAGGATTTTCAGTTTAGGCTCCCTTTGGATCATAGGAATTTCATATGATTTTTTGTAGGATTCCAATCCTTTGAATTTTTCCCTATGGTTCGCCTTTGGATCAAAGGAATGGTCCTACTTAGATTCATATGGATACGATTCCTATACCTCGATCCCATAGGATTTTGAACATCCATTCCAACCTATTTTTAAGACACAATTGCATAGAATTCAGGCACGCATCCTGTGTTTTCCTGTATTCCATCCAAAAGACTATTCCTGAACTTTTCCTAATTCCTCTCATTTCCCTATTCATGTGTTTTCCAATCCTGTGATCCAAAGAAGCCCTTAGACATCTGGAAATGCCGTGCTTCTTGTGCAACTCGGACGGAGCACAACATTTAGGCTCAGTCGAACGAGGTCACTTATTTTTAAGCACCAGTTATGGTCTTCTCAGGCTGTAAATTTTCTCTTAATTTTCTTGTATTTGAACTAAGTTATGTTGTGAACTTCTCACATTTCGATGCATTTCATTTCAACTTGCCCTATATGGTTTCCACATGTTTATTTCTTCTTATATTGTTTATACATTCTTTGTACAAAGAACTTTATTCTGGTAAGAATAAGCAGATGTATGTTCGTTGTCAGCCCTATCATGAGTGCGTATATTGTCCTGTTTGGTTATATACATCTGATGACAGTGTGTACTCACATAGTGTATTCAGCAATGTTATTGATATTTACTGGACATTGCCATTCCACGCAACTGGGAAAACATTAAGTTCCTAAACCCTACAATCATAACTTTCCGCAAATGAATGTAGCATTGTGTTGACCTATTAGTTTGCGTGTTTCTTTCTCAGGGGGGGATACTGCAGAAATGATGAATATTATAGCAGAGCTTCAGAAGGATAGGTTTACGCCAAGGTACTATGTAGCTGCACTTACTGCTGACAACATGAGCCTTCAGAAGGCACAGGTCTATGAGACGTCATTGATTCAGGTCGAGCTCATTATATTGCTACACGAAATATGATGTTTTTGCAAATATTTCCAGTTTTGAATATGACCTTAATGATGCCTTTTTTAGGGTGATAGAAAGAAGATCATTGAGAGTGCCCGGTTCATGCAGATATATCGTAGCCGTGAAGTAGGCCAATCTTACATTACCTCCATCACAACAACACTGCTTGCTGTTTTGCATGCTATGTGGCTAATAATAAGAATCAGACCACAAGTGGTATGCACTCTTTCAAACTTATTGGCGCCCATTATACTGCACTAGTGGTTGGGGCGCCCCATGGGGCGCCTCCTCGGAGGTCAGGTGCGGTTCAATCAACAACCCAATTCTGATGTCCATATTCAGTCAATTTAAGTGATCTTGGGCACACATTCTCATATCAACATGATTTCCTCTCACAAATAACTAAAACTGCCCTTGAGCGTGTTTCTGATTGATTTTCCAGAATCTATAACTTGACAAAACTTGTTTACAACAATGCTTACCAGAAAACATCACGTACAATTGAGTTTGGTTGATTGAAATACAAGCGGCTAATACGATGGTTCCATGAGTTTAATTTAAACGCAAGGTTGAAACGATGTCTGAACAAATTAGCACACATCGAGTTGGTGGTGTACACTAACAAAAGGAACACACATACATGACAAGCAAACGGAGGTCAGCAGCTAGGCTTGAATTATTATGGAAGGTGGAACAGCAGATTCGATGTATTGCTTCAGCAGAGAAGGGTTTCATGTAATCCGGCACAGAGAGAACAGCTCTTTGGCTGTTTCTACGTAGATTTCGAATGGGCAGATAATCGAACCTTGTCTGTAATCAGATGAAAGAGCTGATCCATGAACGTGCATACACGTTAAGTACAAGAAAGAAATCAAAATGAAACAAGTACAAAATATTTGCAGCGACAGTATACCTTTCATGAACTGCATGTATTGAAAGTGTGTGCAGCCTCTGCAACAATCATGAACCTGCAACTCATTGTAAGAACAAAAAGCATGGAGCAGATAATAATTTGCCAATTCCCTCTACTTCCCTAGTGGACAAAGTACATATGTGCTCCCAACAACTGTATAGCCAACAAGCAAATTATAAATATTGTTATGTGATTCTTAAACAACTCTGTAAGGGAAAAACAAAACTTTATCAGGTGGTGGTAGCGGTAGCCTAAACTACAAGAAACACCGGCAAGAACTCATTTAAAATTCCACAAAATCAAATAGTCCCTACATGATTTCAGACAAGTAAATATCAGATGGTACATACTTTCCTCGATATACACTTTGTCTATCAGCAAACAAAGTAACAGATGGATAAGATAACATCCACAATTGAGGTCAAATTTTAACTGGAAGATAAGTACACAAGATTCTTGGAGAACACAGCACCAACGACAAATACAGCTAACCAGGACAATGTGTGGTTCAATCTGATTATTTGTTTCTTCAGGTTTCAGCTCAACACTGTTCTTTATTTCAATGTAAAAACACGGCTAACCCAGTGCAAAAAAATATATGGTAGATAGCATTACCATCAAGACGTGATGTTTAAACAACGTACATTTCTATAAGCATGGGACTAAGAATCAAATCATAGCAATCATCTTGCACATGTCTAGGGACATACCAATAGAAATAAAAAACACCGAAAGCTAATTTGGTAAGGGAAAAGCAAAGGATCTTCTGACCAGGAATGAACTACCTGTACGTTCCATTAAACATTTAAAAAAGAAAAAACTCAAATTGTAGTAAAACTTTTGATAGATCTAGATATTGGCAATTTTAACTTTTAGGAACGGTGCAACACAACTACAAGAATCAGAAGAAGAAAGCAGAAACAAACACTACAATACTTTATATTTTACTTATGATTTTCGTTGGCCATCGCCTAAGCAGAAGTAATGTTAACTTGTTTCCTACTTCCTTGAAACATAAAATGTATAATGATATTGCTCATATGCAACATAGAGGACTTCAAATCATGTTAGACCCAGGTCACAAAGTTCAGAAATTTTGAGGTTCAGTACGATATCATTCAGGAAAGAAGAGAATTTAAAGCACGACAATATTCTGAAGAAATCAAAACAGTTTCTAACACCACCAGTAAACCATTTTGTCGATGGTTCTCTGTGAACATAAAATCATCACAATAAAAGTTTGGAAGTTAATATCAATTTAATTTGTAGAAGCTAACGATCAGGCTAACAATCAGTGTGCATTTTGGCATATGACATGAAGTGCTTACAACAAGTGTGTTCATAAAAAGGTTAATCTTGAGAGGCTCACGTGGCGCGCAAGGGTTGGGCCCCTGCCTTGCTTCTGTGCTTACAGTAAGGTTCATTGAAGCTAGCACCCATCTATGCCCAGCTACTTCTCATCGGCTAGTGATTTGTGAAGTTTATGCTCACAACCCAAACACACCAAAAACAGAACCATGCTCACTTTTCAGGAGTCATGCATGAAACATAATAATTTGTCCAGAATCCTAATCCGATTCCAAAAAATGATTTGATGATTACTAACAACTTAATTTACGACAAAGCAAAATAATAAACAATCAAACAAGTTCTCTGACTGCTAGTTAAGCTCGCTTTCTCTCTTGCGGACACATATGCTAATATAAATTATGACATGTAAGAGATTAACGGAAAACATAAACATTGGAAATCCAGGCAGATCCACAAAAACAAAACAAAACAAAAATTGAGCTGATAGTGTTTATAACATTTGTATCTGGATGTGCCTGATAGACAAGAAGGTGAAAAAGAATATACCAGACAATTTGGCATATATGTTGTGGGAAGCTTAGAGTCATGTGTACCGTTGAGAAAGTGGCCCTAGCCTGTGCAGCGGGAGCAGCGGCGACGATTTAGTTCAGAGAAATTTATGAGAAGACGTACCATGTGACTTGCTGCCTTGCCAAGGTAGCCGCCTCCATCTCCGCCACAGCCGTGGCCTGCTGCGTGTTGATCTTGCTCCCTACAGCCACCCTTCCACCCTTGAGACCCGGTGCATCCTCACCACCGCCTCATTGCGGTTGCGGTCGCCGTTGCATGCCAATCTGCACAAGGCATGGACATCATCCATCCATCATGTAGGTTTTATCAGTAATATACCTGACTTCTTGAATGGACATACCAAGGTGCAGCAGGGAAGAAAAGGTACATCAGCTCAAGCTGCACAAACATCAATAACTGTAAAAATCCTTTTGTTTTCCTTTTGTTTTTGTTAATCCAAGAAACTGATAGGGGTTAACTATATCTATGTATAATCCTCTAAATTAGTTCCTTAAGCCTTTTTCCCAAGCAATTTAGGGTAGGCTACATATGAAAAATTAGTTCCTTAAGCCTTTTTCCCAAGCAATTTAGGGTAGGCTACATATGAAACCAACAGAAAAAAGAGACCAAAACAAGGAGAAAGAATTCACTTGCATGAGAGACGTGGACTAATAATTCACTTGCATATACACATGCTCTGTTCGGAATATGCATCAGATCCATATCAACAAATGCATATCTTCTACTACACAGAAACCGCATTATCCATAACCAAGTACAGTTTATGTACATTACCATCACACATGCCAAAATTAACTGAAACTCCAACCTATAATTTGTAGACTTTAGAAAAGAGCACCGCCAGATTTAGGAAGACTGAGAAAATTACCTCCCTTTGTTCAGTAGCATATCATGTAAACTGAAATTTTCCCCAAATTGAAATCGCAATGGTGGTTATTGTCGCTAGCTGTTGGCGAATTTCCTGGACAGGCAAACAAAATAGATAAAAATTGGGGATGTGGAAATCACAAGGAGCACGCTTGGGAAGAACAATGAAAAAGATCTACTCACTGCAGCCGTCGCGGAGGTCCCCGTTGTCCACGAGCTGCGGTCGCGTTGGGCTGCACCAGCCTGCGAAATCCAATGAGCTAGGGTTTGCCGTCACTGACCTTTGATGAGGAAGTAAAGAGGGCGGGCAAGGTTGTCACCACGATCTCGATCGGCACGGTGCATACATGAGAGGAAGATAGATCTAGAGCAGAGGGGAAGAACGGATTGGAAGAAGCCTCACCTTGGCATAATCTGCATCAGCCGCGGTAGCCGCTGCTCGACGCCCGCACCTCTCCCAAAGCAGCGCCCCCCACTGATCTTACCGGCCATGATGACCTTGGTATCTTCTCTCCCTCTGCCTATTGCTTGGGCTGGCTGCAGGTACATCTGACCGCACCATCCTGCATCGAGGGCACCCTAACTGGCCGGCGCCCTTGTACTCCTTCTCCCGCCGAGGGTTGAGCAAAGGGAGCACGGTGACGGGGAGGACCACCAGAGGAAAACGAGGGAGCTTACCGGCGGCGAGAGGGAAGGTGCGATGGAGGAGCGAAACCGTGCAAGGATGGCGGCTAGGGTTCGCTGCGATGGTTTTGTCTCCTGCTGCAAAGAATGGACGGGTCGGATTGATCGAGGTTCGACAGCGCATCGGACGGTCGGCGAGGTGCGCTGGTTACTCCCGCAGCGAGCGCTCGCCCAGCCCGCGTGGGATAGTTGGCTATCGTGGAGGGCTCTGAGATGGGGCAAACACTCACGCACTTGCTTGTTCTCAACTAGTAGTTGGGGCGCCCCATGGGGCGCCTCCTCTCCGGTCAGGTGCGGACCAATCCCATGCGAATCTTGGCCCAAGTTTTATTTGAATAAATGCACACGGCTACATTTGAACATTGCTCTATCAAATGCATCAAGAACTCCATTGTTTCTTCTGTTTCTTTGATACACAAGAGGCTAATTAAATCTATTTACAAAATAACAAAAAAAACTTCAGAAATCTATACCTAATAATAAAGGGAGAAGCGTTTCCTTGGTTTCGTCCCGTGTGTTTTGGTCGTCCGTTTCGTCCGACGCGCGTGTGGTCTGAAATTTTACGTTCCCTTGCCGGTACGTATACGAAGAGCTATCCTGAACACCCACGTCTAGCATGCAGCCTACGCGCGTGCGAACCGGGCCATATGCACTCAAGCAGAGCAAACGCACGCACCCACGCTCGTGCTTCGTTAGCAGTCTGTCGTTCCAAGTCTCAACCCGTCTCAGTTCAATCTAAAATTTAATCTAAATCTACCATCCCCGAACCATTGGGACTGACTCCAAATTCCACGTCCGGACCACGGTTCATCGCCGCCTTTACAAGATCAGGTCGCGGCCTTCCTCCCCCGATTCCCAAATCTAACATCGCTTCCTGAATCGACAGCTAGGGTTTCCAGTCGGAATTTATTACACCCGTCAATCTATCTATGCAACGATCAATGGACGGCGCCGGAGCGGATGTCCATCAGCAGCAAAAGCTACGGCCGGGGCTGTTAATCGATCTATGAAGTTCTTCACCGCCAAAGCTATGGCGGGGGTGTCCGCCACCAAGGCCGATGAGGAGGCCGCGGTCACTTTGTCCTTGCCACAATTAAGGAAGTGGAACCGGAGCTCGCTGGGAGGCCTGGATTCTGGGAGGACCGTGGCGGTGCGTGCTAGGCGGAAGCCGGCGGCGTGCAGAGTTGGATGCCCCAATCTCACGGAAAGAGGGGCGCCACAACCTGCCTTATCCACCCTCAGGCAGGTGGACCACATCCAGGGTAACATGTACGCAGAATGCTGAAGACAAATTGGAATTTTAAATCGAAGATTATGTAGCACGTTCACAAGTAAGATGATGGAGCGAGGCGTGCTGAGATGAGGAGAGAGACGTGCTCTGCGGTTTCTCCATGAGAAAGAGTTTTGAGAAGAACGAGATCAGTCGAGGATGGGAAAATCGTGCCAGCAGGCAAATTGTTTTTCACTTATAGTTTCACGACAGCAGATGTGGGCTCACAGCATATGCCTAATCGCTGGAGCATATATGAATCTGCTAGAATGTACCCAACAATTCTGATCAAATAAAAAAGTGCAGCTATTTTACTAGAGTCGGCACATGTTATGATCGCTCTGAGTATAAGGTATACTCGATATGCATATCCATGTTGTTCCATCAAGCCTGTTTATTTAAATTCCCGTGGTTGTTTTTTATAGCCTCTCCCCCCTATAACTATATTGCATGGCTTGTTTCTTTTTTACAGGATACTTTGCATGAACATTTGGGATAATGCTCTCTTCCATACTGCATTTTCTGATCAGGTAAGTGCATCATTGAGCGTACAAACACTAATGTCAGACCTGCATCACTGCAATCAAGGGCCGAGAATTTCGAAGCTGCATCATAGAAATATTGGCACACCTTTGGTTAAGGAGAATTGAACGCCGCATAACTTGGAGATATAAATATTGGAACGCCTTTGGTTTCAAGTCATGGCCTTCATTTAAAAGAAAAACATCACTTCAAAAGTGTAGGGGATAATACACTCAACTTTAACCATGAACTGATTCATTGGCATTTTTTTCTAATCATCTGCAATTTAGTGGTCAGTGTTTGGCATTATTGTAAGAAGGATTATCTTTTATTTTACTGAAATTACCTTTTACTTGGAACTTTGTAAAATGATCAAATGTTTGTATTATTTATTTTATAGGTTTATTAAGATTTTTTTATAAGAACAAAAATAGTACTGCAATGGCATTATTATGGTTGCTCTTCGATTTTCGGGTAAAATTAAGTCGCACTGACATTTTTAGTACAAGTACTATTTTTTGAGTCGTGAACTTGGACGTAATTCAATTTCAAACAACCCGTTGCAACGCACGGGCACTTTTGCTAGTCATCTCTAATCACACAGTACATTATGGGCCTACTCTAGGTGTAGCTTTACATCAACAATGAAACCAATAATACAGTACTACCACACATCCACTTTCAAATTTGTTCATGAACATCAGAAACATTAGTCGATATTGAAGGGTCTGAAAGCACATCGAAGAGTATAATAACTGACAGGGGCATTTGTCATACTTGCGTTACCCAAGCATGCAAAAGTTGTTATATGCCGGAGCATATCACCAAAGCACTTGCAACAAGGTAGGAGCCTTGTCATGGAAAAATCCAGTTCTCAGACTTCTTTCGTGTCATCATGATTGTCATGAGCTCTACACTTTCCACACCACTGCCTTCACAAGTCTCTCTTTGCTCGTTTATGAAAAGCTTAGCCTTGCAAATCCCACCTTGTACATCATAGGGAGGCACCTGGAATCATAGAAATAAGTTCGTTTATGCACACTAAGATATATTGTCACTCTAGAACTGCAATCATATGCATACTAATCAGAGCTAAAACAGAGGCCAAGGTCAATCCACCAACTATCACATGTTACACAGGCATTTGGATGCATTGGTTGATACAAAAAGCAAACTAAGCATTTACAAATTCCAAATAGGATTGTTATTTCAAATAAATATACCATTCTGACAGCCTTGCTATCACTTATCGCAGGCCTTGCTCTGATCTAACTACAATGCCCATATCACATACTAAGTATTAGTTATATCAGGTTACATACAAAGTACTTATTTCTTGAAGTTGTGAAATATAAATTTTGTCTAACTGCTAATCATCAATAAATATTAGTTAAGGTAATTCAGTTGAAAGGAAATGGCAGCACTAAGTAAATCAAGATCTAGCTTAGAAGCGTATTCAGATATTTAGATTAAATAACGGGAAGCTACTCCGAGGAATAAGTTCATAGGTCATGTATATCATTCTATAAAATTACTTCACTATATAACGGGCAGCACTTTCTATCATTCAGCTATATAAGTTCAAAAAACTATATAAGTTCTTCAGAAATGAACAGTAAACATGCAATCTGGAAGTTTTCCAATTATCAGATTTGTTAGATTAAATTGTGTATTTGTGCATCCACAGTTCACATGATTGAGCATGAACGGGGTAGTCTAAGAACAGAAAGACCATTTAGACATACCCTAAATTGGTAGGATAGATCAACCATGGGCTCATGCATTCAATCATCACAGTCATGGAACAAAGAATAGAGCAAATCATTGTGAACTAACCAGAAGAAAAATATAAAACTAAAGGGGTTTAATCCTTTGCAATAGTGCAAAACTTTGAAAGAATGAAGTATACTGATAACGTTTGAAGCGGATTGATTCTTCATGTATAAGAATCCAGCGACAAATCATCTCAACTCTGAATCTGAAATGTACTCTGTGTTAATAGCATGAGAGCATCACTAAGTTTTTCAAATAACTTTTATGCAAAATGTGCTGATGACAACAAAATTTGTATAAAACATGTAGGATAATGCATTTGAACTATATTTACTACTAAGAGGCTTGCACAAGCTTACCAAATTTCACCGCAGCTGTAACATATTGTGCAAATACATAGCTGCAGTCTTATGGCCAGTATCAGCGAATACATGCTTCAAGTGAGATCTGTGAGCAGCGACATAAAGGGCAAAATTTAATTAGTACATACCATGTGGATGCTACAAAAGATATTTAAATACATCAGAGACACAATTAACTATGAAAGATCATGGAAGCCAAACAGAAATTTCTCAACGTGGTTGAAATACAAATGGAAGTCACCACAAACTCAATCTTGCAGCAGGATTGGATAAGAGAGTGGGTGCCGTGTAAAAATTATTGTAAATGGAAGAAATGATAAGGAAGTTTCTTAACTCACTGATCATCTTTAATCTTGGATAGCTTCTGTCAACCATGTTTTTTTGTAGACTCTCATGTCTATCCAATCTAGGCTTAAGTTTTATTCCTACATGTTTATTTCTAGACTCTCATTTTTGTACCTGTATTTTTACTGGAAATAGGTTTCTTAAGTGTCAAGGTCAGAGGAACACTTTAAACCTAAGGAACTACCACTGCACCCTCCAGAGAGTTGTTCCTTAATTAAATAATAGAGAATCAAATAGTTGGAACGCATCTATTCAAGTTGTAAAAGTGGAAACAAAACATAATTAAGCAGAAAATGGACCCAGCTTATCCAAGATCAACAATTATATCAGCACATGACAACTCCAAGCATAGAAGTGCATTGTTTCTTACAAGCTGTACAATGCAAACATCAACAGATAGCATCTTTGGACTTACAGCCAGACGCTTCTCTTCATAAACAATTAATGATTGGCCATCTGATAAGTTATATTTTTAGCACGTAGACTGTACCTTGCACTTAAGGCCAATTAATGCAAGACAATCTTCAAGAACACACAACCTTCTATAACATTGTAGGGATAAGAGAAAATATGCTAAGAGAACATCACTTATGCATCCTAAACCAAAAGAAAACAGGACAATGATTGACAAAAGAAAGTTAAAACTCCACAGTATGTTTCCAGATACTCCCTGTGCTTTATCATTCATTTTTTGTAGGCCTAGAGCCTTTGTAAATTTGGGATGACTATTTTAGTTTATGTGCTATTAATTCATTTTTAAGAATCACATAATCCATGATATTTCAGGAAAATTCCTCTGAATTTAATTAAATCTTGCAGTAAAAGAAAAGTTCAAGTTAATATGTTTATCTAAGAAGGAATAAATAAGACATTGTCTAGTTTAATACATAATTACAATGTCAAGTACTCGCCGCTCACCTGGTATACATCACAATTCAAGCCCAATATAATCATGTCGCAGAGCACACAAACCTAGGCATGAGCACTCACCTAAAAAGCACCACAAGATAAAAAGCAATTAAATTTCAAAAACACATCATAATTTAACACCGCACGCAACTAATTTGAGAACATCTTCCAAAAGATTTCAAAATAATAATCCCAGCACGCTGACCCCAAAGATTCGGACTGAATACGAACTTGTAATACATGTATCACAAGCACTGCAACTGCATGCCACTGTAGCTATACTTGCTGAATCACACTAAGCTATTCGGGTAATAATCTACACAAACCTTGCAGTACCCCCTACTCACCCTGACGTGCAAAAAATGAACCATCTCTTTCAGGGTCTCTTAACTGCTTTTACATCCAATCCATATTGGAGAGATGGATAAGATGGGGTTAGGACCGTGCGTTAAAATGGAGGGCTGGAGGGGCACAGGGACACATCGGAAGGAAGTGAGGAAGGAGGAGGCCTATACCTGCTGGCTTACCACGAGTGTCGCGACGGCGACCAACACATGCTCCTCGTCGCCATCGACGCCTAAGGCCTAGGTGTGTCGCCCGATGCTGACTCGGCGAAAAAACGAGTGACACCGCTGTTTGCATCATTGGTGACACGTACACGGCATATATCATAATGCCATCAGAAAAGAATGCCCTAATAAATCTACATACACCCCAAAAAAAGATTGATATAGAAGTTGTAAGAATCTAAAGATAGCAGACATACACCAAACCATGTGTCTAATATTTTTGGATGCATCTTCAAAATTAAGTATACATTAGGTGGATTAATATGCCTCAGTAAAAGATTACTTTACACATGAAATTTCAGGTAATAACAAATTTCCATAAAGGTTATCACTCGCATCAGGCATCAACATTCCTATGTACATGAAAGCTGAGAAACTAAGTCTCAAATTAGCCAAAGAGTGGCGTATTAGGACCAGCAGCAATTAAATACTTGACATTGAAGGATCTAAGTAAATGCTTCTTAGGCTTTTCCTCAGAGATCAAGGCAACAAAGACAATATATATTGGTATTGAAAAAAAAATCAAATCTCACTAAACAAAAGCTGAATAGCAGTTCTTATTAAACTACAGTATCCACACGGAGAGGATGAATCAAGCAATGCTCAACTGCTACCATGGATCTAAATCTTCACTGGCCCAACCATGGAGATATGGGACATTAGTACAGTAATAATAAATCATACAGCCCTCCTTCCACTGTCGTTACTGGAGTTTCTAAGACGGTTACAGTCTGTCTTTGAGGGATGTAGCTTAATTCTAGAGTGACAATCACAGGACGACTTCAGTTTCGCAAAACAAGTGATATTAGTAGCATGTATAATTTTTTGTTGTTGATTATAACTTAGAATTAAGAGCAATATATACTGACCAGGTGAAGCACTTCGGAAATTCATTAAGAATCGGAGATGCAAACTTCTTAATATTGCTGGATCTACAGTTCTACAGACCTGGACAATAAAAACCACACAAAAATGAGTAGATACCATTGCTGCAGACAATACCAAAGGGATAAAAAAACAGATGCTATGTAAAAAAAGCCTTTCAGGTCTTCACTAATCGAACGTAAATAAAAGTACAACTTTGCACAAAAATACAGCAAGCCTAAGTGCCTAACAAGAAACTAAAACCAGAAAATTGGGTATGCACAGAAATATGTCTTGAAAGGATAATTTATGTTACTCTTATCGCCTTATTGTTTCAAAGAAATCAATGAACTGAAAAAATACATACATAATTGAAGAAAGCATCTTACTGAGTTTGGTTCAGTTTTCGCACAATGTATTGATTCATGGCTTTCAAATTGAAACAAGATCTCTGACATTTGGCTTCGTTCTGCAAGAACATGAGTCATTTATTTCAGTCATTAGTATAACTTTTGAATGAGCAATCTGCCTTATGACTATATAACAATAGAAAGTAAGCCCAACTCTGGACCTGATCTAATGTCAAGATAAGAAACAAATTGGCCTGCAACATGCCAAGCCCTTGAGCATGCAAAACATCAAATCTTCAGTATACGAATAATCACAATCTGTCATATATTGGTAATAAAAGTAGGCCAAATATACAATTTATTTCATACCTAGTCGACGAAATTGCGGCTTCTATTTGTGGATGTCTGATGGAGATGGGAAACGTGGGGTGCATAAGCAAGAACGCGGGAGAGGGGGGTTGGCAATGAGAACGGTAAGAGAGAGAAGAGGGGGGTTGGCAATGAGAACGGTAAGAGAGAGAAGAGGGGGGTTGGCAATGAGAACGGTAAGAGAGAGAAGAGGGGGATGCGACAACCCGCTGCGGTCAATCCCCCGCACGGCCGCCTACCTCGGTAGGGTTTGCCCCCAGCGCGGCTGCGGCTAATCTCCACCCCCATCGTCCGGAGGCCTCCGGACTGCCGGAGACGCCGCCAGAAGGTTCAGCGCCAATGGCCTCGATCCATCGCCAACTTTCACATTGCTATAACCTAGTTGGATGGGGCTGCACAAGCTCTAGTGAGGATGGATAGGGGGTGCGGGTCTGCATACACTAGTGGAAAACAGGCCTTTTGATCCGGGTGGTTAGGGCCTTTTGTCGCGGGCGGCCAGCCGCGACAAGTAAGGCGCGATAAAAGGGAGGCCTTTTATCCCGGGTCACTTACGACCCGCGACATAAGGTCCACCACGTGGCAGCCGCCTGGCGCGCAGGGCACAGGCCCTTTTGTCGCGGGCGGTATTACCACCCGCGACAAAAGGCCCTCTACGTGGCGCGCGCACAACGCTTCTGCTTTAGGGTTTGAGGGGTGTAGCACCCCTTCCCCCCGCCACCGACCGCCTGTTATATCATTTTTTTCGTTCGAAAATAAAAGTTGCATATATTTGTACGCTACTAGAAATTGTACACGTTCATTCAATATATATATATATAGATCGATCAAACAAATGTTGGAAGCAAAAGTCGATTCCTCTTTACATGTAGCCCTTACATATATATATACATTTAGCTCACGATCGACAAGCGGTACTAACGACCGTCTATTTGGAGGTAGAGCATCTATTTGGACTAAACAAGCCTTTGTTGTTTAGTACATCTTTAATCAAAAGTCCCGCCAGTTCCTCCGCGATTCCTAGTGCGTGTTCCTTTGGTTGGAGTCTGTCCCGCATGAAGTCGACCTATATACGAAAATGAGATGAGTATGACTATATCAGTCTTGATAACGAAATATTGATGATAATAAATAAAGTTGTGAACTTACGTTGAATTTATTATTGTTCTGCTTCTCGATGGTTAACATGCGAATGGACTCGCAAACGTAGTATCCACATAGATTCGTCCCTTGTGGCTGCTGGGGGCACGGTACAGGAGTAAATGTTAGCTTCTCCGCCTAGTGTTTCGTTCTTACGATGTCTCTTGAAAGCGGTCCAAGCCCTGCCAGTGCAAAAGAATGATTGAATGAGTGGATAATTAATTGATATCTCACGAATGATAAAGCGCGGCGATGAAGGAAATTACACTTGGAGCAACTTCTGCAAGTCCTGGAACCCGTCCACGCCTCTACTCGGTGGGTCTTTTACCTCAACTATTCCCTTATCGAGGTTGAATGTCTAGTAGAATCCGAGTGGAAGCTGCACATGTTATGCATATACGTCAGGAATTACACTTAACATCGAGTAAGAAAAATTGAATGTGCATAAAGATCATTAAGACTCTCACTCGTAGTTGTAAGGAAACAATATTGAATCACAGAAATATTGCTCCCCAAAAACCTTAGTAGGTTTCCCCCGTTTCTTGGGCATTAAACTTTACCGTTTGAACATGTACTTTATCCGGGTCAATAAACCCAATATTGATAATATTATTACTTTTGCATTCACCGATCTTCAGCCTGCATAAGAGAACACATAAGATATAATGAGTATATATATGAAATGAAAACGAACATGAACTGAATGAAAATGAACTTATATGTAGTTAACAACTTACAAGCAATAGCAACTCATGAGAGATTTGTCGAGGGCATCTAGATTGAATAACTCGCCGGAGTTCATTCATCTCAATATGGATCTCCTCCTTTCGGTAGTAATATTCCCATGGTATACTCGCCACGATGATCCTTATGTTCTCCTTGCATGCATCAAGGTACCACCGATGCAAATTCCGCATATGTGTTGGCAGTTTAAGCAGCTGCTCTGTGCTGACCAAGTCGGCCCCGTAGACAAATTTAGGAGCTATATCAGCAGTGGGTACTGCAGCATCCGCCGCATACATCAATTCCTCCACGGTAACGTCACGGGCAGCCGCTAGCTTTGCAGCTTCTTCCATATTGAAACCACCATGTTCCTGGTACAGCTTGGGAACATTAAGCACTTTGAGTGGTGGGATCGATTGTTTGGGCTGAGCACCGAGGAGGGGAACTTCCTTTCTCTTTTTGCCTTTTGTCGTTTGCTTGGCCTTGAGGGGTGCACTTGTTGAAGTTGACTTATTCTCGGTTGCACTTCTAGCTGATGATTTGCTCGTGCCGGCAATGTCCTTCTCCTTAGCCTTTTCAGCATTCTTTGTGTCAATTACCTTCGCAAGAGTGCGTGTATAGTCATCCTTCTTCTCGTGTAAGTCATACTCGCGATGGTGTGTTCGGAAAACTAGTAGCATATGCTATTTGCTTCTCTGTGTATGGCTCGGCGCCGGAGGTTTTGGCTTATGAAAAAAATCATAATTGATTTTCTTAACAATGGCATCATTTTCCTCCGGGGTACGATCGTAAGGACGGGGGGAGGAACCTTTGGTACTTTTGGGAGGGGCGACCTCTTGGGGACAGGACTCTTGAAACGCTTCCGGCTGGGTGCATTCCGAGTCTTTTTGGGCGGAGGCGGCGGCGCTGGAGATGGAGATGGACTACCGATGTCGTGGTCGACGTCGTACCCACGGGGTGATGGTGGCGACATGTGATCGGTAGGGAGGAGGTGATGGTGGCCTGCGATCACCCGGAGGAGGTGATGGTGACCTCGCTGGGACGACCGGTACTAGGTGCTACCCAGCCCGGCAGCTTGATATTCTTCTTTTCCCGAGAGAATGATTTCTCCCAGACACCTCTCCGAGTGTAAGCCCCCCATCACCTCCAGGGATATCGAGCTCCAATGTCCCCCACGACGGGACAACCGAATCCACCCCGACACGAGCATAGCCAGCTGGAATCGGATTGCCATGCCATGTTGCCGGCTCACCTTCAGGTCCAAATGCCGGTAAGACATAGCCGACCGCCACCTTAACGTAAACCTTCCCGAACACCTCATGGAGATCACAAGGTGTTTGCTCCTTGATTCCATCGAAGGGGTCGCCAGGACCGGCATCTATCATCATCCGTGTAGGAGGGGCCTCCGAGTCGGCCACGCCGTCGTCTCGTCGCTGAGATATTTCAGCGGTATTATCCGGCGGGCGCTGTCCTTTTAGTTCATTTATCTCCCGCCGCTCGCTGCTGAAGCTCCCGCTGCTGCTGGTCAAGTCGGCGTTGGAACTCGGCCATCTGGTCATTCCGCACCTCCAGCCGGCGTTGTTTAGCTCTCGCTCGGCTTCTCTAAGTCTCCGCGTCGGCCGGAAACCCAAGCGACCACGGAACACTAGGGCCGAAGCCTCTTGTTCGTCCTCCCTTCTCAGGATTACCGAGGACAAGCGTCAGCCAGTCTTTCTCTCTATCGGGAGCAAACTTTAGTTTTCCCGCCTTTATATCTGTCGTCACTTCAATCCATTTTTGCCTGGGTACCCTAACCCTGGTGTCACTTTCAACAATGTTCCCTGTCTTCATGTCATACTCACAGCCATGCGCGAGGAACCAATTTCGAGCCCTTGTGTCCCATCCTTCTCGCGTGGGTTCCGGAGTGATCCCGTTCAGCTCCATCTCAGCCTCTTGTGCATCCCACTTAGGCATGGCTCTTCCGTAGCCCCCTCGCCCGTATGATGGTGATACTTCTTCTCGCTTGCATTCTTCTTGTTTTTCGCCGACGAGTTCACAGACCTCCTCTCGATTCTTTGTACCTCACAAATTCTTCCCGAGTTATGCTCCTCGCTTCGCTAGGTAGTTCTCGAATAATGGAGGCTTCTTGTCTTTCTTATAATTTTTCCATAACCGGTTCTTATACGCCCGGAAAAGTTCCCCCATCTTCTTAAGAGCCCATTTCTTCACTAGCTCTCACCGCTTAGCATTCTCGGACTCCGATCCCAAATCCGGCAAAGTGAAATGTGCCATCAGGTCTCCGAAAAGTGTGTCTTTGTACCTATCGGCAACCTGATTTTCGGACACATTCTTCGTCTTGTTCCATTCTCTCGACGATGATCGGGACACGATCTCTAACCACAACTCCGCACTGATTTTTGAACTTCACTCCGACATTCTCGGTACCACCGGTTGGCCTTCCGGTGATATAGCTTCAATTGTGAAGTGGTCTTTCTTGGTCAACTTCTTTGCCGGGCCTCGTTTCTCTATCTTATCTTCGGAGGCCTAAGAGAATACATATATATAGAATTGCATTAATGCCTCTATACTAATGTCTCAATACATATGTACATATAGAATTCCATTAATACCTCGTCATGATCGGAGCCGTCGGCTTCTCCGTCACCGGAGCCGTCGTCGGCTTCTCCGTCACCGGAGCCGTCGGCTTCTCCATGACCGGAGCCGTCGGCATCTCCATGACCGGAGCCGCGGGCTTCTCCATCACCGGAGCCGCGGTCTTCTCGGTCGGCTTCTGTACCATCGCGGATTATGTCCGCGAACATGTCTTCCTGTTCCAAGTCCCGTTCGAATGGATCCATTGTTTCTGCAAAAGAATTAAATCGATAAGTACATGTTCTAACCCTAACCCTAATCAAACACAAACCAAACCCTAACCCTAATCAAACACAAACCAAACCCTAACCCTAATCGGCGACACGTGTTAGCGAGAGGGAGAGGGTGTCGGCGACGCGTGTTTGCGAGAGGGAGAGCGTGTCGGCGACGCGTGGTTGCGAGAGGGAGAGGGGTGTCGGCGACGCGTGTTTGCGAGAGGGAGAGTGTGTCGGCGACGCGTGTTTGCGATAGGGAGATGGTGTCGGCGACGCGTGTTTGCGAGAGAGAGAGGGTGTCGGCGACGCGTGTTTGCGAGAGAGGGAGAGAGGGTGTCGGCGACGCGTGTTTGCGAGAGAGAGGGTGTCGGCGACGCTAGCTAGTTTGCGAGAGAGGGTGTCGGTGGAGGAGGGAACGCCGGCGAACAAAATACATATACTAACTAAGTACATACATATACTAAATTACAAACTAAATTACAAACTAAATCCATACATATACTAACTAACTAAATACATAAAAATAAGAATTAACTAAACTAACTAACTAACTTAATACATATAGTAACTAACACTATAACTAATTAAAACTATACTAACTAAACCTAAAACTAATTAACTCAACCTAAAACTAATTAAAACTAAACCTAAAACTAAACCTAAAACTAATTAACTAAACCTAAAACTAATTAAAACTAAACCTAAAACTAAACCTAAAACTAAACCTAAAACTAATTAACTAAACCTAAAACTAACTAAAATTACATAAAACAAATTAACTAAAAACTAAAAAATTAAAAAAAATGGAGGCCAATGGCACGGCGGCGGCATCTGCAGGCCAATGGCACGGCGGCGGCGGCGGCGTGGCGCGGCGGTGTGCTACCTGAGGAGGAGGTCGACGCGGCGCGGCGGCGGCGGAGCGGCGCGGCGGCGTCGGAGGAGGTCGACGCGGCGCGGCGGCGCGGCAGAGGAGGAGGTCGAGGCGGCGCGGCGGCGCGGCAGAGGAGGAGGTCGAGGCGGCGCGGCGTCGGAGGAGGTCGAGGCGGCGCACAGCAGAGGAGGAGCGCGGCGGCGCGGCAGAGGAGGTCGAGGCGGCGCGTCGGAGGACGAGGGAACGGCGGCGAACGGCGGCGGCGGCGAATTTGGGCAGCCTGGCGGCGCAAATTCGGCTAAGTGTTGGCCTCCGAGAGTCGCGGGTGGCGGCTCCGCCCGCGGCTCCGCATCTTATACCCACCTCCTTGTCGCGGGTGGGGCTTGACCCGCGACAAAGACCCCCTTTGTCGCGGGTCAAGCCCCCACCCGCGACAAAAGGGTAGGTCTTTTGTCGCGGGTCAAGCCCCCACCCGCGACAAAGGCCTTGAGGCTGATCCGCGGCACAGCCCATCCAACGGCTCGGCCGTTTGAATCCAACGGCCTAGAGCCGTTGGATGGGCTGTGCCACGGATCAGCCCATCCAGAGGCCTTTGAACCCTTTATTTTTTGTATTTTAAATTAAAAAAACTAATATTTCAATAACTTTTGAATGGTAACTCAAATACAAATGTTTTATATATGAATATTGATCAGAAAAAGGTAATGAACATGAATATGACATCCATATACCTATTTGCATCTCGCGTCATATGAAACGTTGATAGTCGGGTATGTTTCACCCCCGTGCACCGCCGCCGTGCCACACGTGTCGCGTCCCGTGCCACTCGTGTCGCGTCCCCGTGCCACGTGTCGCCACCTCTTCCACGTGCCTCGCCCCGCCGACGCCGGCGTGCGACGTGTAGCCACCGCTGACACGTGCCTCGCCCCGCCGAAGCCGGCGTGCGACGATGTAGCCACCGCCGACACGTGCCTCACCCCGCCGACGCCGGCGTGCGACGTGTAGCCACCGCTGACACGTGCCATGCCCCGCGTGCACTATATAGAGCGACGAGTGCGGGCGCAACCACACGCCGCCACCGCCTCCGCTCATTCATCTCTCGGGATGCCTCCATGTCGTCGAGGGGCGTCCGGTTTCCGTGGCGTTCGAGTGCA
Source organism: Lolium rigidum (assembly GCF_022539505.1). Taxonomy (NCBI): domain Eukaryota; kingdom Viridiplantae; phylum Streptophyta; class Magnoliopsida; order Poales; family Poaceae; genus Lolium; species Lolium rigidum. The sequence continues at coordinate 160,995,942 of NC_061509.1, read as the reverse complement.
TCCGAGCGGTAGGTTCACCGCCGAGATACGCGCCGGTGGCTTCCGCCTCACCCTCGGCACGTACAACACGCCGGAAGAGGCGGCGCGCGCTGACGACGCGGCGGCGTGGCGCTTTCGGCGGCCAGGGCACGACATGAACTTCCCGGATGTTGAATCGCTAGAGGAGGCGGAGTTCCTCGCGCCACCGCCGTGCCTCGTCACCGACGAGGACCGTCGCCGGCATCGCCGGTGTAGCGCAGGATCGCCATCGCCGAGCGCGACGAGCAGTTGATGCGCCGGTGGAGGGCGCGGTCCCCCGACGCGTTCTTTGCTAACCTTAGGGCACAACGCAGGTCCAACAGCGGCACCGTCGGGCCGTCGCCGCCTTCGAGCTCGAGAACTCGAATACAACTTGGACCGAAAACGACCCTCGGTGGGATGACCTTTGGACGGAGACAACCTCCGACGACAAGTAGAGACTAGACTAGTAATTTATCTATTTTATTGTAATTTCAATAAAGTCGTTGTCGGTTCTATTAGTTTAAATTTAGTTTATAAAGTCGTTGTCGGTTGTTTTTGTTCAATAAAGTGGTTGACACGAAATTTATTACGATTGAACTGAAATTAAAGTACGGAGCTCAACCGAAAAATAAGATACATGGCCGGATTCGAATGTTGGAGCCATTCAATCATAGTCGTGCCTAGTCCTATACACGTCGCCACCGTAGTCATCAAAGTCGCCGACGTCATCGTCGCTAGCATCGGGTCGCGGTTGTCGAACCTCGGCGGATGACCACGCGTGGGCTGGGATTGAGGGTAGCGCAGGCGGGGGCCACGATAGGCCGGGACGCTCCGGAGAGTCCGGCCGCGCCACCACATCCGACGGCCGGCCTCGTTGAAGTTCGAAGGAGGAGGGCCGTCCTCCTCGTACTCGGCAACCGCCCTCTCACGCCGATTGATGAAGAAGCTGTCCCAAGTCGGGCTGTAGTCGGGATGCCACTGGGGATTCCTCCGCTGCTCAGGCGTGAGCTCGAAATAGTAGTGGTTCGTGATGGCCATCTCGCGTGGCACACCTACAGGGATAGGAGGGACCGGTATGCCTCCGACGCTCAGCAACCAGCCGGTCGGGACGCGGTAGCCGGGCGGGCAGGGGTAGTTCGAGGCGCAAAGCGCCTCCGCCTCCCGGGGTGTTAGACATACGATGGAAGCCATGGGAGAGAGTGATGAGGTTTGCAGATATGAGAGTCCAAGCCTACATATATATAGTGGAAAAATGGCGGGAATGCGGGAAGAAAATAGGCGGGAACGAAGTGGCGCGCGAAACTTTCATCCCGGGTGGAGGCTCAAACCGCGACAAAAGACTGGGGAGGCTTATCTAGGAGGGCCTTTTGTCACGGTTGGTGGCTGCAACCGCGACTAAAGATGTCGGCAGGATAATATCGTAGTCGGTAACCTTTTGTCACGGTTGGTGGCTGCAACCGCGACTAAAGGTGTCGGCAGGATAAGGACGCGTGGGTGGACGCACCGCTCGATGAGATAAAGCATGTAGCGCACGACGGCCTCGTCGAAGGAATAAGACAAAGTACAAGCGGTGCCGTGCCTATAAAAGGAGCATCGATATGCCTTGCCAAGCAGATCAACAAGCCAAGCACAGCTTAATCTTCATTATTACATAAATGTAGAGATTGTCTTGGGAACTATATATGAAGAATACATTATTACATCGCCATCTAGTGTTGTGATCTTCTACGCCGTAGCCATGGAGAATCTTCATCATTTAGCAAGATGCTTGGGTCAATTTTCACCGTGAAGGGCGGAATTTCTTTAAACTTATTATAATCTTCTCGACATGTCCGTCTTGTCATCCACTCCCACGATGTTTCTTTTCCCCGAAAGAACTATGTGGCGCTTTGGCTCCTCGATTGATGTATTCTTTTGTTGATTTCTTTTTCTTGATTTGCTAGACATGTCCTTCACGTAGAAAACTTGAGCCACCTCGCTGGCTAGGACAAAAGGCTCGTCCGTGTACGCAAGATTGTTGGGATCCACCGTTATCATACCGTACTTATCGTCAATATGTATAGCGCTGAGCTTCACCCATTTGCACCGAAACAAAGGGACCTTAAAAGTGGGACCATAGTCAAGTTCCCATATCTCCTCTATGTATCCATAATATGTGGTGGTCCGCCCATTCTCGTCTGTTGCATCGAAGCGGACACCGCTGTTTTGGTTGGTGCTCTTTTTATCTTGGTCGATCGTGTAAAATGTATTCCCATTTATCTCGTACCCTTGGAATGTACATATGTTTGAAGATGGTAACATGGCCAACAAGTACAGCTGCTCCACCGCAGATGGGTCATTAATGAGATGTCTTTGCAACCAACCGCCGAAGGTATTCATGTGTTGACGTGTAATCAAGGACTCGGGCTGGCTCGGGTTTATTTCTCGTAAAACATTCTTATGTTTCTCGATGTACGGAGCCACCAAGCTGGAATTGTATAGAACTGTGTAGTGCGCTTGATTGAAAGAAATCTTGTCCCTCCACACCGTTGTTTTCCTTCCTAGTGTGCCTTTTCCAATCAGCCTCCCCTCATACCGAGATTCAGGAACACCAATCGGCTTAAGGTCGGGAAGAAAGTCAACACAAAACTCAATGACCTCCTCGCTCCGTAGCCCTTTGAGATACTTCCTTCCGGCCTAGCTCGGTTATGAACATATTTCTTTAAGACTCCCATGAACCTCTCGAAGGGGAACATATTGTGTAGAAATACAGGACCGAGAATTCTAATCTCTTCAACTAGGTGAACGAGGAGGTGCGTCATAATATTGAAGAAGGATGGTGGGAACAACAACTCGAAGCCGACAAGACATTGGACCACATCTTCCCGTAATCCCGACAAAGTTTCGGATCCATTACCTTCGAGAAATTGCGTTCGGAATGCACATATCTTCACAATGGCTAGTCGAACATTTTCTGGTAGAAGTCCCCTCAATGCAATCGGAAGCAATTGTGTCATAAGCACGTGACAGTCATGGGACTTCAGGTTCTGGAATTTTTTCTCCTTCATATTTACTATCCCCTTTATATTCGACGAGAAACCAGACGGAACCTTGATACTAATGGTCTTAGGTACACATCAATGTCGTTGCCCGGTTGCTTTGGGCCTTGGATAAGCACTGGCATCATAATGAACTTCCGCTTCATGCACAACCAAGGAGGAAGGTTGTAGATACATAGAGTCACGGGCCAGGTGATGTGACTCGCAGCTCGCTCCCCAAAAGGATTCATGCCATCTCGTACTTAGACCAAAGTATAAGTTCCTTGCCTCACCCGCAAAATCCGGAAACTCTCTCCCGATGTTTCTCCACCGCCGACCATCAGCGGGGTGCCTCAACATCGCGTCTTTCTTACGTTCTTCCATGTGCCATCGCAACAACTTGGCATGCTCTTTGTTTCTGAACAAACGTTTCAACCGTGGTATTATTGGAGCATACCACATCACCTTCGCAGGAACCCTCTTCCTGGGTGGCTCGCCCTCAACATCACCAGGGTCATCTTTTCTGATCTTATACCGCAATGCAGCACATATCGGGCATTTATTCAAATTCTCGTACTTCTCACCGCGGTAGAGGATACAGTCATTAATGCATGCATGTATCTTCTGCACATCTAATCCTAGAGGGCAGACAAGCTTCTTTGCTTCATATGTACTGACGGGCAATTCATTATTTCTTGGAAACAACTTCTTTAATATTATCATCAATTTCTCAAATCCCGAGTCAGTCACACCGACCTCTGCCTTCCATTTCAGCAATTCCAATATGCTACCCAGCTTTCTATGCCCATCTTCACAACCTCGGGTACAACAATTTGTGGTGGTCCTCTAACATCTTGTCAAACCGCAACCTCTCCTTATCCGTGCCACGCTCTCTTCTTGCATCGAAATGGCCCGACGAAGATCATCATCAACGGGATCATCTCGATGCCTGTTCTTCACCTCCTTCTTCTTCATTGTCGTCCATTGCGGTATCAAAGCATTCAGAGAACATAGATCGGTACTGGTCATCATTATCTTCTTCCTCATCGCCGTCTTCCATCATAACCCCTTCTTCTCCGTGCTTGGTCCAAACATTATAGCTGGACATGAATCCAAACCGAAGCAGGTGGCTCTTAATGTCTCTTGAGCAAGAGTAATCCTTCTCGTTCTTACATTTTAGACATGGACAGCACATAAAACCTTGCTTCGACTTGTTGGCCTCGGCCACAAGCAGGAAAGAATTCACGCCCTCTCTGAAAGCGGGGGCACATCGGTTACCGTACATCCATGGATGACTCATCCGCATCATAAGTACAATTATATATGTATCGGATGCAATCACCTTGCTAAAATTAGTATTGTACGGACTATGCATATATATATAGTCGAGAAAATAGTTGCTAACCTTTTAGGATCAAAAAAAGGAGAAATCTTATCAAATAAAACCAAGTGGCATCCCTCTCACAAGCATTCCATCAAACACCTCTTGTGCACATGTAGAAAAAATGAGCTAGCATACACCTCCACCTTCACCACCAAGGAAAAAATGAGGTGGGGGGGGGGTGGCTGGCTGCTTCTATATATATAGGGGGGACATTTTGTCGCGGGCCGTATTACGACCCGCGAAAAAAGGGGTGGCCACGTCGCTCCTAATCCTTTTGTCGCGGGTCGTAATACGGCCCGCGACAAAAGGCCGCGACAAAAGCCTCCGCGCGCTCCACATGGTTTCGGGGCGACGTGGCCAGGCCATTTGTCGCGGGTGCAGGCGCGCCCGCGACAAAAGGCTCCCACGGAAGCCCTGTTTTCCACTAGTGATAGGTGGGGATTGTCAGGACCCGGCAATGCTTGACGTCTACAGTCCCAGAGTCTATCTTAGTTAACTAGCAGTAATTATGTTTTGAGTTAATGAATGTATTAAGCAAACCGTATTAAGCTTGGCCCTGCCTCTTGTGTTATAAAAGAGGGGGAGCGGGTGGAAGGGAGGCAAGCTAATAGAACACTTTATTTCCATGTCTTTCTTCTTTTGCAAGTAGCTGTAGATCTGAGCCTCGCGTGCTCCTCTTTCTTCCTCCTCAAAAATTCGATTTATCGTCAGTGATCTCCGGGTCCTGACACGGTGGTATCAGAGCGAGGTCAATCGCCTGGTTGTCGACTTCCCTCCCAACCCTCCCGTCGTCGCCACCATGCGGATCGAAGCCCACCTCTCCTGATCTGGTGGTTTTCCCTCACCTTCATCAAGATCCAGGCTGCAGGCCCATGCCATCGAGCACCAGATCGCGAGAGTCAGCCCGTGAGCGGGCCGCGCTCGCCCACCGCGACCAAGCCGCCATGACCACCACGGATGACGAGCACGAGGACCAACAGGCGCGCCAGCGCGTTCCCCGCGACCTCCGCGCCGTGAGCCGCCGCCTCGATCGTCACCAGGCCGACTCCACCGCCGCCTTCAACAGCCTCCAAGGTGAGATGTCCAAACTCACAGAGATGATGGTAAACATGCAGTCCAATTTCTCTCGTTTTGCACATACAGAGCACATGAACCACTCGGATTCCACACACCCGGGCCAAAACCAAACCTTTGTCACACCTTCACCACCAGGACACACCGTCCTCTCCCCGATCATGGAAGGACACACACCAGTTCCGATAATACCAAACCCAAAACCACCTCCTTTTCCACCAAACCTGGGCAACCTCACACCTGACCAGCTTCCCATGCCGCCACACTCACAACCTCAAGAACAGTTACTGTTGCTGGAGGGGGTGTACTGCTGTCTGAAGCAATTGCTTACAATTGCAAATTTACAATCCAGGGACAGTCCTTTACTGCTGATTTCCAAATACTTCCACTAAAAGGATCAGAAGCAATTCTAGGAGTCAATTGGTTCAAGAACCACAATCCTGTTACTTTCGATTTCTTGGCAAGGACAGTAACCTTGAGTAACAAAGGCTCCCTGTGCACTTTTGCTGATCACTTGGTGCCTGCCCAGAACCTGCTCATTTCAGCAGAAGAATGTTCCAAGTTGTTGGCACATCAAGCAACTGGATACATGCTTTACTACCTGACAGACACAACAGAGAACAAGGCTGAGCAGTCAGACAGTGATACTCCAGTACCACTACAAAGTATCCTGGATCAATTTTCTGACATTTTCTCAGAACCAACGGGTTTACCTCCTCACCGAGCTGCTGATCACAGCATACCCCTGATTCCAGGAGCAAAACCGCCAAATATTCGGCCCTACAGGATGTCCCACAGCCAAAACAATACCATTGAAACAATTATACGGCAGATGCTGAAAAATTCTGAAATTCGAGCCAGCACAAGTCCCTTCTCTTCTCCTGTGATCTTAGTCAGGAAAAAGGATAAGTCGTGGCGATTATGTGTGGACTTTAGGAGTTTGAATGAACTCACAGTCAAGAACAAATTCCCAATTCCAGTAATCGAGGACCTTTTGGATGAATTGCATGGCAACTATTTTCTCCAAGCTGGACTTGAGATCTGGTTATCATCAAATCCGAATGAGAGAGGAAGACATCCACAAAACTGCCTTCTCCACACACCTCGGCCATTATGAATACAAAGTCATGCCTTTCGGTTTGAGTAATGCCCCAGCTACCTTCCAGGAATTGATGAACTCCATTTTTTCCCAACACCTGAGACATTTTGTTCTTGTGTTCTTTGATGACATCTTGGTATACAGCAAGAGAATGGCTGAGCACAAAACACACCTGACCACTGTGATGCAAATTCTCAAAAACCATGATCTCAAGGCCAAACTCAGCAAGTGCACCTTTGGCCAACCACAGGTGGAATACTTGGGGCATATCATTTCAGGTCTTGGAGTAGCTACCGATCCTAACAAAATCAAGGACATTAGCAACTGGGAAACTCCTACCACTATCAAGAAATTAAGAGGATTTCTTGGCCTAACGGGGTATTACAGAAGATTCATCCAGAACTATGCAAGCATTTGTCAACCTCTATATCTTGCCCTCAAGAAAGAAAACTTCCAGTGGGGTACACAGCAAGAGGCAGCATTCAAACAGCTCAAGAAAATCATGTCCACTCCACCAGTCCTTAGCCTGCCGGATTTCACTCAACCTTTCATATTGGAAACGGATGCGTGTCATACAGGGCTGGGAGCTGTCCTCATGCAAGCAGGAAAGCCACTTGCATTCTTCAGTCAAAGTTTGGGTCCTAAAGCAAGTGCTCAGTCAATATATGAAAAAGAAGCATTAGCCATTTTGCAAGCTTTGAAAAAATGGCGCCACTACTTCTTGGGCCACAAGGTAATCATCCGGACAGATCAACAAAGTTTGAAATATCTGGGTAGTCAACGCCTCCTCGAAGGTATACAACACAAACTTATGTTAAAACTCTTGGAATTCGACTACCAAATTGAATACAAGAAAGGGGCAGAAAATTCAGTGGCAGATGCTTTATCACGGAAATACCAAGACACGGACATGGAGACAAGCAATCAACTGTCCCTGTTACAGGCTTCTTGCACCTCCATCTCCACTTCTGTTCCGGACTGGCTTTCTGAAGTTATTGACTCCTACAACAATGATGATCACTGCACAAAACTTCTTCAAGAACTGGCAATCAAGCACGACAATCAATCACTATATACACTGCAATCAGGTATATTGAGGTATAAAGGCAGAATCTACATTGGTTCTTCCACGGAGTTAAAAGACAAGTTATTCCACACCTTCCATTCTTCTCTCTTTGGAGGTCACTCTGGCAATAGGGCAACTCATCACAGGCTTCAGAAACTCTTCTACTGGCCAAAAATGCGGCAATACATAGCAGCACAAGTAGCTGCTTGTCCAACATGTCAGATTTCCAAAACTGAAAAGGTTCCTTATCCAGGACTACTTAACCCATTACCTATTCCCAAGCAGAAGTGGACAGATATCAGCCTGGATTTCATTGAGGGATTACCCAAATCAAGAGGTAAAGATGTTATCTTGGTAGTGGTTGATCGGCTCACAAAATATGCACATTTTATTCCACTATCCCATCCTTACACAGTGCAGAAGGTAGCTGATTCCTTCATGGACAACATTGTCAAATTACATGGTCCTCCGGCCAGCATTGTTAGCGACAGAGACACTATTTTCACTAGCAACCTCTGGAAAGACATGTTCTCCTCGTTCAACATCAAACTGAATTACAGTACTGCTCACCATCCAGAGAGTGATGGACAAACAGAGAGGGTGAATCAATGTCTGGAGCAATACTTGCGTTGCATGCCATTCCAAGAACCAAAAAAGTGGTCTGATTGGCTCCCGGCTGCGGAATGGTGGTATAACTGCACTTACCACACTGCCATCAAGATGTCACCCTTCGAGGCTCTCTACGAGTATGCACCACCACTACTTCAGCACATTTCAGTTCCATGCAATGTTTCAGCAGATGTACAGGTTTCGCTCAAAGAAAAGGACCACATGATCAAGCTTTTGCAACAAAACCTGCTACAAGCACAAAATCGAATGAAGAAGTATGCTGATGCAAATAGAACAGAACGTTCCTTTCCTGTGGGTGATTTTGTGTACCTCAAGATGCAACCATACAGGGAGACGGCTTTGGGTTTGCGCAATTCCCTGAAGCTCACATCAAAATGGTATGGCCCTTTTCGCATCAGCCAGAAGATTGGTCAGGTTGCCTATAAGCTCCAGTTGCCTTCTGATTCTCAGCTGCATGACGTTTTCCATGTGAATCAATTGAAGAAGCACATTGGAACAAGAGCAATTCCAAACTCCAAACTACCTCTGGTAACTCCTGATGGTAAAGTCAAGGTAGCTCCTCTTGCTATTCTTCAACGTCGACAAATCCCCCGCAATGCAGGTGACTATGATGTGGCTGTGCCCCAATGGCTAATACACTTGCACAATATGACTCCAGAGGAAGCTACTTGGGAGGATGCTTCGTTCATTCAGAGTACTTTTCCAGAATTCAAGCCCTGAAGTCTTGACTTGAGGAGGCGGCTCTGTCAGGACCCGGCAATGCTTGACGTCTACAGTCCCAGAGTCTATCTTAGTTAACTAGCAGTAATTATGTTTTGAGTTAATGAATGTATTAAGCAAACCGTATTAAGCTTGGCCCTGCCTCTTGTGTTATAAAAGAGGGGGAGCGGGTGGAAGGGAGGCAAGCTAATAGAACACTTTATTTCCATGTCTTTCTTCTTTTGCAAGTAGCTGTAGATCTGAGCCTCGCGTGCTCCTCTTTCTTCCTCCTCAAAAATTCGATTTATCGTCAGTGATCTCCGGGTCCTGACACGGATCGGTGGAGGAGTGAGGGGAGATAGGAAGATGAGGCACTGAGGAGATACGACGGAGTGGCCGCTTGTGCCGGGAGGCGATCGATGGAGCGGCCGGCGGCAGCGTGCTATCGGGAGAGAAAGAAATTGGTGCTGTTGGCGAAAGGAGAGATGGCGTGAGCGATGTGCTAACCCAGGGGCGGTGCTAACTGGACCAGGCTCCATTATGTTGTACTGTTACGAGTGAACATGTGGACCAATGAAAATCACAGAATCAAATCTCAGCGCTTAACCCCGCGGCGCGATGTGTCTATCGTGGATGGCTGTGGGATGGGGCAAGTATACACGCACTTACTTATTCTCAATGAGCAAAATTATACTTATTGCTTGTAGTACCCCTGCAGATATTCTGCAATGGCCCGGGAACATGCATTCCTCTATGTGCTTCAGCTTTCCTTCTGAAGGTAACTGTACATCCTGTGTTCTATGCTAGCTCAGGAGAAGATTAATGCTGGATGAAACCATATAACACCTGTAGTACTTTTTTGTTCATTACAGGACAGAAACTAGGATAGTAGGGTGTCAAGATTGCCATAAAATCTATGTTTGCAATACTTTCAGTTTGAGTACTCGATTGCTATATTGTTTGCAGGTGCTTGGTCTGGGATGGTCCTCCATTTTCTATGTCGAAAGTATTGCAAGAGTAAAGAAGCTTTCCTTAAGTGGTTTACTGTTGTACAAGCTACGGTTAGTGGACCAGTTTTTCGTGCAGTGGCCTCAGCTGCAACAAAAATACCCTAGAGCTCAGTATGCCGGCCGTTTGATGTGAGGAATCACACCCGTAAGTGATACTGGGACAGTCTCATGTTTTTTAGCGCGTCGATGATATATGTAACAACCCAACAGATACAGGTGTAGTTTTCTTTTTTGTGGGGGAAATGCAAGTGTAGTTGAATGATACTAGATGACCCGTTGCACCACTGGCGCAATTTCTCCTATAAATGTTGCAAGACTACTCAGCCATCCAGGGGGTCTGAGAGGGGCAAAACGATCGTGTTCGTCCGTTTCACCCTTCTGAAACCCGCTTTGCACCTCAACCATCGGATCTAGTAATTATTTTTGTACCAGCCGCTGCTTGTTCTGGGTGCATGACGGCTGGGCCCGTGCATGCGTGGGGCCGTTTGTTTGAGACAACGAGGGTTCGTGCTCGCGTCGCTCAGAAAATTGAAGAGGTGAAAACCCTAGCCAACCAAAGCCTCATCCTCTCCCCAATCCCGTGCCTCCCGTCCTCCCCCAATCCCTGCCTCCTCTCACCTCCTCCTCCTCTAGAGACAGCGGCGGCTCGGCCCGGCCCGGCCATGGAGACGGAGCTCACGCGGCGCACGGACGAGCCGGAGCGCGGCGGCGTTCGAGAGAGGAGCAGCTGGCCGCGGGGAGATCGAGGGCGACGGGCGGCTGGAGAGCAGGCCGCGGCCGGCGAGCTCGCGGAGGGACGCACGGGTGCAGCCATCGCCGGCGAGCTGCGGGGGCGAGCGCGCGCATGCAGGTGCGGGCGGATGGCGGCGCTCCCGGTCGGGGCGAAGGGTGCGTGAGAGACGCACTTCAAGATGCGACGCCGGAGCGCGGCGGCGCTGGCCGGGGCCTTGCGTGCCGCGGTCGGGGCGCAGGGCACAGGTGGCCGGGGTGGAGTCACTCACGCCAGCTCGTCAGCTCCCGCCGGCCTCCTCAAGCCTCGTCAAGCCATTGGCAAGGACCCCGTCGCCTGATGCCCATGGTGCGTACCCTCTCCTCTTTCTTTTTGCCATGGATCTGAAGGAGATATGCCCTAGAGGCAATAATAAAGTGGTTATTATTTATATCATTATGTTTATGATAAATGTTTATATATCATGCTAGAATTGTATTAACCGAAACATTAGTACATGTGTGATATGTAGACAAACAAGAAGTCCCTAGTATGCCTCTTAAACTAGCTTGTTGATTAATGGATGATTAGTTTCATAATCATGAACATTGGATGTTATTAATAACAAGGTTATATCATTGTGTGAATGATATAATGGACACACCCAATTAAGCGTAGCATAAGATCTCGTCATTAAGTTATTTGCTATAAGCTTTCGATACATAGTTACCTAGTCCTTATGACCATGAGATCATGTAAATCACTTATACCGGAAAGGTACTTTGATTACACCAAACACCACTGCGTAAATGGGTGGCTATAAAGGTGGGATTAAGTATCCGGAAAGTATGAGTTGAGGCATATGGATCAACGGTGGGATTTGTCCATCCCGATGACGGATAGATATACTCTGGGCCCTCTCGGTGGAATGTCGTCTAATGTCTTGCAAGCATATGAATGAGTTCATAAGAGACCACATACCACGGTACGAGTAAAGAGTACTTGTCGGGAGACGAGGTTGAACAAGGTATAGAGTGATACCGAAGATCAAACCTCGGACAAGTAAAATATCGCGAGACAAAGGGAATTGGTAATATATGTGAATGGTTCATTCGATCACTAAAGTCATCGTTGAATATGTGGGAGCCATTATGGATCTCCGGATCCCGCTATTGGTTATTGGTCGGAGTGAGTACTCAACCATGTCCGCATAGTTCTCGAACCGTAGGGTGACACACTTAAAGTTGGATGTTGAAATGGTAGTTCTTGAATATGGAATGGAGTTGGAATATTTGTTCGAAGTCCCGGATGTGATCCCGGACATCACGAGGAGTTCCGGAATGGTCCGGAGAATAAGATTCATATATAGGATGTCATTTTATGTGAATAAAATGTCGCGGAAGGTTCTATGGAAGGTTCTAGAAGGTTCTAGAAAAGTCCGGAAGAAACCACCAAGGAAGGTGGAGTCCACATGGGACTCCACCACCATGGCCGGCCAGCCCTAGATGGGGTGGAGTCCCAAGTGGACTCCACCATAGGGGGCCGGCCACCCCCACATGGGAGGTGGAAATCCCACCCTTTGGGTGGGAGTCCTAGTTGGGCTAGGTTTCCCCTCTTATGGAAGGTTTTGGTTTCGGGTCTTATTCGAAAACTTGGACACCAACACTTGGGATCCACCTATATAATGAGGGGCCAAGGGAGGGGGCGGCCACCCCAAGACCACAAGCTGGCCGCCCCCATAGAGTGGCCGGCCACCCCTCCCAAACCCTAGCCAAGCTCCTCTCCTCCATATTGCCCGCATAGCTTAGCGAAGCTCCGCCGGACTTCTTCACCGCCACCGACACCACGCCGTCGTGCTGTCGGATTCAAGAGGAGCTACTACTTCCGCTGCCCGCTGGAACGGGGAGGTGCACGTCGTCTTCATCAACAACCGAACGTGTGACCGAGTACGGAGGTGCTGCCCGTTCGTGGCGCCGGAACCGATCGTGATCAAGATCTTCTACGCGCTTTTGCAAGCGGCAAGTGAACGTCTACCGCAGCAACAAGAGCCTCCTCTTGTAGGCTTTGGAATCTCTTCAAGGGTGAGACTCGATACCCCCTCGTTGCTACCGTCTTCTAGATTGCATCTTGGCTTGGATTGCGTGTTCGCGGTAGGAAATTTTTTGTTTTCTATGCAACGTTATCCTACGGTGGTATCGAGCCGTGTCTATGCATAGATGGTTGCACGAGTAGAACACAATGGTTTGTGGGCGTTGATGCTCTTGTTATCTTTAGTTGAGTACTTTGCATCTTTATGGCATAGTGGGATGAAGCGGCTCGGACTAACTTTACATGACCGCGTTCATGAGACTTGTTCCTCGTTCGACATGCAACTTGTATTGCATAAGAGGCTTTGCGGGTGTCTGTCTCTCCTACTATAGTAAAGATTCAATTTACTCTTCTATTGACAACATTAGTATCAACGTTGTGGTTCATGTTCGTAGGTAGATTAGATCTATATCGAAAACCCTAAACCACGTAAAATATGCAAACCAAATTAGAGAGCGTCTAACTTGTTTTTGCAGGGTTTGGTGATGTGATATGGCCATAATGTGATGATGAATATGTATGAGATGATCATTATTGTATTGTGGCAACCGGCGGGAGCCTTATGGTTGTCTTTAAATTTCATGTTGAGTAGTATTTCAAAGTAGTTGTAATAGTTGCTACATGGAGGACAATCATGAAGACGGCGCCATTGACCTTGGTGCTTCGCCGACGATGATGGAGATCATGCCCGAAGATGATGGAGATCATGTCCGTGCTTTGGAGATGAAGATCAAAGGCGCAAAGACAAAAGGGCCATATCATATCACATATGAACTGCATGTGATGTTAATCCTTTTATGCATCTTATTTTGCTTAGATCGCGACGGTAGCATTATAAGATGATCCCTCACTAAAATCTCAAGATAATAAAGTGTTCATCCTTAGTAGCACCGTTATCAAGTCTTATCATTTCGAAGCATCTCGTGATGATCGGGTGTGATAGATTCGATAAGTACATACAACGGGTGCAAGACAGTTTTGCACATGCGGATATTAAGGTGGCCTTGACGAGCCTAGCATGTACAGACATGGTCTCGGAACACGTGATACCGAAAGGTAGAGCATGAATCATATGATTGATATGATGAACACTTTGAGTGTTCGCCATTGAAATTACACATTTTCTTGTGATGATCGATTTGAGGTGCGATGGATTTGGTTCGTGTGATCACTAAGACAATGCGAGGGATATTGTTTTGAGTGGGAGTTCACCTAGATTTTTAATTATGTTGAATTAAAATTTGAACTCAATTTGTCATAAACTTAGTCTAAACTATTGCAAATATATGTTGTAGAGATGGCGTCCTCAATCAATTTTAACCGGTTCCTAGAGAAAGAAAAGCTTAAGAGCAACGGTAGCAACTTCACCGACTGGTTCCGTCATGTGAGGATCTTCCTCTCTGGCGGAAATCTGCAATATGTGCTTGATGCACCGCTAGGTGACCCTCCTGTAGAAACTGAAACCGATGAAGTAAAAGCTGTTTACGAGACTCGAAAAACTCGGTACTCTCAAGTTCAGTGTGCCATCCTGTGCAGTCTGGAATCCGATCTTCAAAAACGTTTTGAGCACCACGATCCTCATGAGTTGATGAATGAGCTGAAAGCTATTTTTGAGACTCATGCGGCCGTGGAATGCTATGAAGCATCGAAACATTTCTTCGGCTGTATGATGGAAGAAGGCAGCTCCATTAGTGAGCACATGCTCGCCATGACCGGGCATGCGAAGAAACTCGGTGACTTGGGAATAGTGATTCCTAACGGATCGGGGATTAATCGTGTCCTTCAATCACTGCCACCAAGTTATAAGAACTTTGTGATGAACTACAATATGCGAGAACATGAACAAGGAGTTACATGAACTCTTTGGCATGCTAAAAGCTGCTGAGATTGAGATCAAGAAAGAGCACCAAGTGTTGATGGTCAACAAGACCACCGGTTTCAAGAAACAGGGGCAAGTCTAAGGGAAAATTCAAGAAGGGTGGCAAGAAAGCTGCCACGCCTCCTATGAAACCTAAGAACGGCCCTAAGCCCGATGTTGAGTGCTATTACTGCAAGGAGAAGGGACACCTGGAAGCGTAATTGCTCCAAGTATTTGGCGGATCCGAAGAGCGGCCTTGTCAAGAAAAAGAAAGAAGGTATATCCGATATACATGTTATAGATGTTTATCTCACTAGTTCTCGTTCTAGTACCTGGGTATTTGATACTTGGTTCGGTTGCTCATATTTGTAACTCGAAACAGGAACTAAAGAATAAACGACAAGCTGCTTGAAAGATGAAGTGACGATGCGCGTTGGAAACGGATCCAAGGTCAATGTGATCGCAGTCGGCACACTTCCTCTACATCTACCTTCGGGATTAGTTTTAAGCCTAAATAATTGTTATTATGTACTGCGTTGAGCATGAACATTATATCTGGATCTTGTTTAATGCAAGACGGTTATTCATTCAAGTCCGAGAATAATGGTTGTTCTATTTTTATGAATAATATCTTTTATGGTCGAGCACCACAAAAGAATGGCTTATTTCTATTAGATCTCGATAGTAGTGATACGCATATACATAACATTGATGCTAAGCGAATTAAATTGAATGATAATTCTACTTATATGTGTCACTGTCGTCTTGGTCATATTGGAGTGAAACGCATGAAGAAACTCCATACTGATGGATTACTTGAATCACTTGACTTTGAGTCACTTGATAGATGCGAAGCATGTCTAATGGGAAAAATGACTAAGACTCCATTTTACTGGTATGATGGAGCGAGCTACTGACTTATTGGAAATCATACATACCGATGTGTGCGGACCAATGAGTGTAGTATCGCGCGGTGGTTATCGTTATGTTCTAACCTTCACGAGATGATCCGAGTAGATATGGGTATATCTATTTCATGAAACATAAATCCGAAACTTTTGAGAAGTTTAAGGAATTCCAAAGTGAAGTAGAAAATCAACGTAACAAGAAGATTAAATTTCTACGATCCGATCGCGGAGGTGAATATCTGAGTTATGATTTTGGCATGCATTTAAAGAAATGCGGAATACTTTCACAATTGACACCGCCGGGAACACCACAACGAAACGGTGTGTCCGAACGTCGTAATCGAACTCTCTTAGATATGGTTCGTTCTATGATGTCTCTTACTCGATTTGCCGTTATCATTTTGGAGTTATGCATTAGAGACAGCCGCATTCACTTTAAATAGAGCACCATCAAAATCCGTAGAAACGACACCGTATGAATTATGGTTTAATAAGAAACCTAAGCTCGTCGTTCCTTAAAGTTTGGGGTTGCGAAGCCTATGTAAAAAAGTTACAACCGGACAAGCTAGAACCCAAAGCGGAGAAATGCGTCTTCATAGGATACCCTAAGGAAACTATAGGGTACACTTTCTATCACGGATCCGAAGGCAAAATCTTTGTTGCTAAGAACGGAACCTTTCTTGAGAAAGAATTTCTCACTAAAGAAGTGACTTGGAAGAAAAGTAGAACTCGATGAGATTAATGAATCTATACTCGTTGATCGAAGTAGCGCGATGCCGGAAGTTGTACTCGTACCGCCTACACCGGCAACGAGAGGAAGCTAATGATAATGATCATGAAACTTCGAACGAGGAAACTACTGAACCTCGCGGATCGACAAGGGAACGTGCCACTCCTGATTGGTATGATCCTTGTCTAAATGTCATGATTGTGGATAACAATGATGAGGACCCTGCGACGTATGAAGAAGCAATGATGAGCCCAGATTCCAACAAATGGCAAGAAGCCATGAAATCCGAAATGGGATCCATGTATGATAACAAAGTATGGACTTTGGTAGACTTACCCGATAGCCGAAAGGTCTGTCGAGAATAAATGGATCTTCAAGAGAAAAACAGATGCTGATGGTAATATTACTGTCTATAAAGCTCGACTTGTCGCAAAGGGTTTCCGACAAATTCAAGGAGTTGACTACGATGAGACTTTCTCACCCGTAGCGAAGCTAAAATCTGTGAGGATTTTGTTAGCAATAGCTGCATTTTTCGATTATGAGATTTGGCAGATGGATGTCAAAACGGCGTTCCTTAATGGAGACATTGAGGAAGAGTTGTATATGGTACAACCTAAAGGTTTTGTCGATCCTAAAAATGCTGACAAAGTATGCAAACTTCAGCGTTCAATCTATGGACTGAAGCAAGCATCGAGAAGTTGGAACCGACGCTTTGATAAGGTGATCAAAGACTTCGGGTTTATACAGTGTCATGGAGAGGCCTGTATTTACAAGAAAGTGAGTGGGAGCTCCGTAGCATTCCTGATATTATATGTAGATGACATATTATTGATCGGGAATGATATAGAACTATTAAGCGATGTAAAAGGTTATTTGAATAACAGTTTTTCAATGAAAGACCTTGGTGAAGCATCATATATATTAGGCATCAAGATTTATAGAGATAGATCAAGACGCCTAATAGGGCTATCACGAGTACATACCTGGACAAGATTCTAAAGAAGTTTAGAATGGACGAAAGTAAGAAAGGGTTTTTACCTATGTTACCGGGCAAGGTCTTGAGTAAGACTCAAGGACCGGCTACGGCGAGAAGAAAGAGAAAGGATGAATCAGATCCCCTATGCTTCGGCGAGTAGGCTCTATTATGTATGCCATGCTATGTACAAGACCGGATATAGCGCATGCTGTTAGTTTGACTAGCAGATATCAAAGTGATCCGGGAATGGAACAACTGGACAGCGGTCAAGAATATCCTGAAGTACTTGAAAAGAACTAAGGATATGTTTCTTTGTTATGGAGGTGACCAAGAGCTCGTTGTAACAAGTTACACCGATGCAAGTTGGAACACCGATCCCGATGACTCTAAGTCACGATCCGGGTACGTGTTTATATTGAATGGTGCTTGCGATGAAGTCTGGGCAAGCTCGAAGCGGTGCACGGTGGCGAAGTCTTCAACGGAATCGGAGTACATAGCGGCTTCAGAGGCTTCATCGAAGCGGTATGGATGAAGAGGTTCATTGTAGAGCTCGGTGTGGTTCCTAGTGCATTGGACCCATTAATCATTTACTTGTGATAACATGGGTGCCATCGCCAATGCACAAGAGCCAAGGTCACACAAGAGGCTGAAGCATATCAAGCTGCGTTACCACTCGATTCGCGAGTACATCGAAGATGGAGAAGTAAAGATTTGCAAAGTACACACTGATCTGAATGTAGCAGATCCGTTGACTAAAGCTCTCCCTAGGGCAAAACATGACCAACACCAGAATGCCATGGGTGTTAGGTATATTACAATGTAATCTAGATTATTGACTCTAGTGCAAGTGGGAGACTGAAGGAGATATGCCCTAGAGGCAATAATAAAGTGGTTATTATTTATATCTTTATGTTTATGATAAATGTTTATATATCATGCTAGAATTGTATTAACCGAAACATTAGTACATGTGTGATATGTAGACAAACAAGAAGTCCCTAGTATGCCTCTTAAACTAGCTTGTTGATTAATGGATGATTAGTTTCATAATCATGAACATTGGATGTTATTAATAACAAGGTTATATCATTGTGTGAATGATATAATGGACACACCCAATTAAGCGTAGCATAAGATCTCGTCATTAAGTTATTTGCTATAAGCTTTCGATACATAGTTACCTAGTCCTTATGACCATGAGATCATGTAAATCACTTATACCGGAAAGGTACTTTGATTACACCAAACACCACTTGCGTAAATGGGTGGCTATAAAGGTGGGATTAAGTATCCGGAAAGTATGAGTTGAGGCATATGGATCAACGAGTGGGATTTGTCCATCCCGATGACGGATAGATATACTCCGGGCCCTCTCGGTGGAATGTCGTCTAATGTCTTGCAAGCATATGAATGAGTTCATAAGAGACCACATACCACGGTACGAGTAAAGAGTACTTGTCAGGAGACGAGGTTGAACAAGGTATAGAGTGATACCGAAGATCAAACCTCGGACAAGTAAAATATCGCGAGACAAAGGGAATTGGTAATATATGTGAATGGTTCATTCGATCACTAAAGTCATCGTTGAATATGTGGGAGCCATTATGGATCTCCGGATCCCGCTATTGGTTATTGGTCGGAGTGAGTACTCAACCATGTCCGCATAGTTCTCGAACCGTAGGGTGACACACTTAAAGTTGGATGTTGAAATGGTAGTTCTTGAATATGGAATGGAGTTGGAATATTTGTTCGAAGTCCCGGATGTGATCCCGGACATCACGAGGAGTTCCGGAATGGTCCGGAGAATAAGATTCATATATAGGATGTCATTTTATGTGAATAAAATGTCGCGGAAGGTTCTATGGAAGGTTCTAGAAAAGTCCGGAAGAAACCACCAAGGAAGGTGGAGTCCACATGGGACTCCACCACCATGGCCGGCCAGCCCTAGATGGGGTGGAGTCCCAAGTGGACTCCACCATAGGGGGCCGGCCACCCCCACATGGGAGGTGGAAATCCCACCCTTTGGGTGGGAGTCCTAGTTGGGCTAGGTTTCCCCTCTTATGGAAGGTTTTGGTTTCGGGTCTTATTCGAAGACTTGGACACCAACACTTGGGATCCACCTATATAATGAGGGGCCAAGGGAGGGGGCCGGCCACCCCAAGACCACAAGCTGGCCGCCCCCATAGAGTGGCCGGCCACCCCTCCCAAACCCTAGCCAAGCTCCTCTCCTCCATATTGCCCGCATAGCTTAGCGAAGCTCCGCCGGACTTCTTCACCGCCACCGACACCACGCCGTCGTGCTCGTCGGATTCAAGAGGAGCTACTACTTCCGCTGCCCGCCTGGAACGGGGAGGTGGACGTCGTCTTCATCAACAACCGAACGTGTGACCGAGTACGGAGGTGCTGCCCGTTCGTGGCGCCGGAACCGATCGTGATCAAGATCTTCTACGCGCTTTTGCAAGCGGCAAGTGAACGTCTACCGCAGCAACAAGAGCCTCCTCTTGTAGGCTTTGGAATCTCTTCAAGGGTGAGACTCGATACCCCCTCGTTGCTACCGTCTTCTAGATTGCATCTTGGCTTGGATTGCGTGTTCGCGGTAGGAAATTTTTTGTTTTCTATGCAACGTTATCCTACAGGATCATGTTCTAGCTCGTTGGAGATGGAGCCCTCACTCCTGCACGTGATTTAGTCTTCCTCTATTCTCAGTTTATCATGCACAAAAACATGATTTATAGATCGGTACCCAGTATGTTTTCTCTCGCACGATTCTCCGACCATAATGATGACTCAGCTATGTAGCGCTCGTAGCCAGCGTTTCTTTGTCCTAGGTGAGTGCTTAGGTTCGTGGGATTCCCTTCATAGTATTGCAGAAATTTCATGCTTCAAGGAAATATGAACAATGTGGTTTCATGCTTCAAGGAAATATGAACAATGTGGAGAATGGAATTGGAAAAGAGATTCTATTGGTGTTGTCCCTGTCTAATAGATGACACAATGTACAGGATGTTTGGGCGCTTGTGCTGTCTGTGGCCCAAAGTTTTGCAAATGGCTTCTACTCGCTGGTATTCCCTCTATTCTTCCTTGTCACCACTTTGTTCTTTGAGTCAATCACTCTGATATAGGAGGTGCAAAATGTGATGAGAGCATAGTAGTACATTTTGGAAGGTTACCATGCCTAATTTGTGGGTGGGTAAATATCCGGCTATGAAATAGATTAAGTTAATTAGAAACTAGAATAAATAAATGGCAATGAGGTCATGCTTTCTAATTTGGTTCACAAGGCTTGTATTCTGATGTGTTGGTACCACATGAGACATATCTCCATTTCATAGATCTCAGCTGAAACTATTAGGTGGCTGAATTTACGGACAAGAAGCTGCAGGGCAGCGCGGACAAGAATCAGCAGGGCGGCGGTGCTCCGCCTAGAGGAGTTGCAGGGGAGAGGAAGGATGCCGGAGACGGGAGGGAAGAGCGGGCGGCCTCCCTCTCTCTTTGTAAGCCATCTGGTCGGTTTTGCATTATGGAATAACTATTTTTCTGAATATGGGAATTGGCTTATTTGATCTATATGCAATTAACAAGTATGTAGTGTTCAACATGGGCTCGGAATTAGAATGAAGCTCTTGTGATGTAGAACTCAAAATAAATACATGCACTAAGCTTAGTAAGGTATCACAAGGATAGCAGCCAATATTTTCTGAAATTGTGCTTGGTTCTGTTTGCGGAAGTAGACAAATGGCAATCTTGATGAAACACTGCATTTTTCGTTCACAGTGACGATTTTTCCATGTGGCTGAACCAAATGCCTTTTAGAATTAGAAATATGACTGAAGTTTATGTTTTTACAATTTTTATATTTGTACCTACATGCTTTTCGCAGCTAATTAATAAGTTCTGTCTTAATATGCGAGAGGACATGAGATCAAACTCGGTTCTTTGGGATGATCGTGCAGCTGAGTTCAAAGTTGAGGGGGCTTGTGCTATAGGAGATACGGAACAGGCAGAGGCGCCTTCTTTGTTGGACCATTCCCTGAGATGGTAAAAGGTAAACTTGTAGGCATCTACTCTTATATGTGTTTCACTTCAGAGTTTGATATTTCAGTCCATATAACAGGTTGGTTTACTGTGATTCCAATACAGTTTGTGTTTTCAGGTATTTTGAGTAATGGAAATTATTATACTTGGATTGTAAGTGTGATGCGATTTTTCTTTTAAACTAAACCAACCATGATTCGGTTTGTGCACAGAGTGATGACTGTTTTAGAGTAAGCTAACCTTGACTGTTTTAAAGTAAATGGCATATTTTGAATGATTTCTTTTATTCGAGCATTGTTCACCACTATTCTTTATGTCATGACATTTTTTATTTATGCTTCGGAGCTAATGCAACTATGTGACCAATCATGTATTTATAAAGGTTTGGCACTTCTTTATTTTGGTTCGACTTCTTTTAATCATTTTGTTGTGTATTCAAGTTT
This sequence comes from Lolium rigidum, assembly GCF_022539505.1. Lineage (NCBI taxonomy): Eukaryota > Viridiplantae > Streptophyta > Magnoliopsida > Poales > Poaceae > Lolium > Lolium rigidum. The sequence continues at coordinate 160,974,216 of NC_061509.1, read as the reverse complement.
TTGCGGTTGTCACTATACCATAATAATGATCCATGTTAATCACCAATGAGAACTATGTGTGCATGAAGTTATTTATTTAATCTAGGAGGCCAATATAATTTTGTATCAAAAAATGTGTTTATACCAGCTTGCTAACCTGCAATTTCTGCTATAACGTAATTTTTTGGTTCAGTTTATAGAGAAAATAACTACAGTATCATCGTAAAAAGGTTGAGAATACCTACAATATCATCCTAAAAAGGTTGAGAAAATATAAAATTAAAATAAGTGAAGTTGGCATTGTAATGCTTTGAGTTTTCTATTTCGGTAACTTAGTTTTTAAGTGCTCAATGCTTGGCCATGTCGTGCTACCTTGCATGCGATAGGAGTGGATGCAGGACACAGGAATCGTCGATCAGGTATATTCAGTACCTCTATTGCTGTTTGACCCTAGCCCATATATGGAATGCAACAAGGCAGGAATTCGTAGTCATTTGTCGACGTGTGCTTACCATTATTAGGGTCATATTCTGATTATGTACCAAACGAATGTCTTGACAAAGTTCCAGGAAATGCGGTTCAATTAACTACTACTGCTACATGTTTATTGTCTCCTTCAGAATTCAGACCTCTGCCCTTTTCGTTGACATGCATGTGAACTGAACTAGGCCTACAGGTCTGCAAATCTGGTTGCCGACAGATGTTAACTTTTCTAAGTAGTACATACAATTTATCTCTAAATTTACTTAGCTATAGAATTCTGTGTAAATCACACCGGGGCGACCGATGCATGTGCAGCAACGGCGACAGGTTGGTCCCTGTAGGCACTTGATCAACATAATTTGAATTTTGTAACAACTATGGGTGATGTAAGTAATACAGATAGGGTTTTCCAAATTATCTCTATTGTTTCATCCTGTTGATAGATGCACGACTGAACATTTCGTTTCCGTTTCATAGTTAACAGTTGAATATGACTAGCCTTTAAGAAACATGGGTTGGTACACTGTAGTTGGCATGTGGTTCAAATTTCTGCTGGATTTCAGGTTCTGTTTTGTTCTTGGTAAGCTTTCAGCTTTCATGTAATTTTATTATTAAATTGGTTGCCATCTTTGCTCTTATGTTCTATAACTGAATGTACTTAGGCAGTTAGGCTCGAAACACAGAATATAATGGTCTATATTCAGGTTGCTATACAGGATAATCTCAGTTTCTACCATCTAAGTAATTCCATGGTGAAACTGAAGGGAAGGATGCAACAAATTTGCCAGCATATGCTGTCAGCTGATGCCTAAAAGTTTGTCAGGAAAATCAAGTTCGTGATATAAGATTTCTAACACGCAGCGCTTTAAATTGGCAGTATTGTTTTAAGGGTCGACAAATTATTCAGAGACCTTGAAACCTTCAATGCTTATCACTGAGCAGGCATGCCATATATCGGTACGGTCTATCATGGTAAATAGAGGTGGATGGGCCAAACAAAATTTCTCATTTGTTAGCATTAACTTTTTATGTTAAGCCTCTTGAACGTACCAAGCACGCTGTATTGCTCAAATCTTTGTGGGTTGAAATTTAAAACATACAATTATTTCAAGGTACGAATGCACATGTATCTGTTGTTTCTATGGTAAGCACTCTACTGTAACATACATGTTTTTGATGGATGTGCTATAAACGAAAAATACCTTAGTAAATGGCATCTAAAGTGGCAGTAGTTTACACAATGCTTATTTCAGCGCTTTGCTGAAATCTCAGGCCCTTGAGTTACTATTCACATGAATAATGAAGCTTTCTAATTCTACGGTCTCTCCTGAAGAGCGGCAGGATCTAACGGTGTTTGCATGGTGGGTTCTTGATGCAGGAATGGATTTGTACCAATGACTACAAAAGGGGGAAGCTGCTCCCTACCCTTGGCAGGTGAATTGTTATTTTTATAGGGTACACAGTTAATTTGTTCAACTATAGTACAGTAGTCTGTGCATGAGACAGAGATAAGGCATTACTAGATATTCACCACAAGTTAAAAATTTATTTCTTCAGGTATAATTGTTTAATTTTCTCACAAACCTCTTGCTGCAACTACAGTTTTTTTGTGCCATACACACGAATTAATGGGATCATCTTGTGCAACTACAGTTTTTTTGTGCAACTACAGCCAGGTAATGTTCTAACTTCAGTAGCAGAGGGCTCAAAACTTTCCAATTAATTTTCCAAATAGCTTATGTCATGTTCTTGAGCTAACTCAGCGGATCATGTCAGAAACTTGCTATTTTGAGACCAAGCACTATGTCAGTTTTGTTAAAATAATAGAGCGCCCTGTCAGAAAATTATGTGGTGATGTATTGATTCAGGTGAACTAATTACTTGAACTGCACCATCTACTACTAAGTCTACATACTTTTTTTCGAGTAAGCGTTTTTGTATAATAGGGATTTGTTGCTGGTGCTTTACAGAGTACAGGGCGTGCTACATTTATCATGCTTTTAGTATGTGTATACACTGCATGACTGAATTAATGTTGTTTACTTTTTTGTTTGGTGTTATACATCTTTATTTAAGTCCCTTGGTGTTTACATCCATGTCTGAAGTTATGATATGTGAAACGTATTTAAATATTTCTGTTCCGCAGATGTTGGCCGATGCTTGCCTGCTGAGCACGTTCATGAGGTCTTATACATAATGGGCCATGATGACAAGGTGTGTGTCACGCCAGAAGTGGGAATTTTTCTTGTTTGCCTATGTGTTCTTGACCTCAGACCATGAGGTAAAAGAGGTGACACTCTTTGATACGGTTGATTCATTTGTGCAATCCTGAGACCAGGAAGAAAGAGGTTACCTCAGACCATCTGCCTGAGGGACACGGAGGTTGAAGGCGGATATCTGAAGATGGACGGGACACCTCTCTTTCCCACATGAGGCCAAACCGAGGGTTGTGGTGGCCACGTTTATGGAAGTTCTCAAGATGGTGCTCTATTGCAGCCTCAGATAGGGACCATTGCTTGTTCTCAAGATGGTGCTCTATTGCAGCCTCAGATAGGGACCATTGCAGTTCTCAATATGGAAGTTCTCAAGATGATGCTTTTAATCTCTTCCATGTTCTGATATTCACATCTCCTGTGCTGGTTCCTCTCCCAAGTAGATCCATGGTGATTGGTTCAAGGCATGCCACTCTTGCTGTACCATTTTTGGTGTGCTCTATTTCAGTGTTTCTTTCGCTCTCCTTGCCTTTAGGTAAGTAGTGGTTTGCTAGCTGTAGATGAGGGGGTATGGAAGCTCGACCAAAAGCTCTTGAAGGTATAGTTTGACTGTTTCTTCTTTCAATTTTTCTGCAGTTCCATTTAGTTACACATGTTAGATTTAGACATGATTATATCTAATGACTGCTATATGACTGTCATATGCTCTTTCTTATTAAATATTATTCTGGTTTTGCTTGTTATGGAGAAATGAATATTATGTGATCAAGTGCATTCTTTGCATCATTGTTTATTGCATGAAACGGCCAACGAAAAAACGGTATGGTGTGTTCTAGGCTAACTTCACTTCTGGTCGTTATTCAAGTGGAAATGCTAAAGAAGCTTCAGCAGACCTTCCATTTGATGCTGGTGTCAAGGTAACTCGATGCCCCATATGTTGTTTTGTGTAAAACACATGACACGCCATCTTTCCGATTTCTGGAATTTCCGAGCGAGTGAATTGCCTTTAATAGTTTGATGATGCCAGCATAGCAAAGAAGTTTGTACTAACAGACTGAGTTATCAGCCTTTGCTATAATATTCAACTTGTGAAATAATAATAAATCATGTCAAAAACTCCTCGGGGCCAAGCCAACTGCATCATCACATAAATTATGTCTCAACTGTTATTTTTATATGCTTGCGTGGGTAAGGTCCTAAGGGAAAGGATAGCATGCTCGCTCTTGACCGACTTGCTGTAGACTCTTCCTCCTGGTGTAGATGCAAGGTTCCGGGTTATTTCTGGAGAGTATAGATCTGATAAATGCATTATCTTTAATTGTATTTTTTATTGATTTGACGAGATGCTTCCAATTGGAATGTTGGGCAACTAAAAGATTACCTCGGTATTTCAGGAAGGCAAGCATATGACTAGCACAAAATGTAGATGTTTCCTTTTCTGTGAAAAGATTACTTCTGTATTGCAGGAAAGGTAAAAGTTCTTTGTTTGAACGTTTTTACCTTTGTAATATTTTGAAGTGTTCTATTTTCTCCGTGTTTAAAAAGTGAGTACATTTTTATATCTGATTTCAAGCATGATAATGAGTCTTGCTTTCGTTGGGAAAACAGAACTATCTGGTGCTCTGTTTTTGCCTCAGAGACTGGTAAGCATAGTCATGCTAAGTGAACTTTGTTGCCATCGATATATTCATCTGAGCGTCGCGAATCAGAAATGGAGGAGGTCATGGAAGAGAGGAAGGAGGCGTGGCGATGTTGTGGCGAACGGTGCCAGTCAGCGATGTAGCGGCGCCCACATGCGACGACCAGGTCAGGCATGTCAATCCCCTCCCTTCTCCTCTCTCTCTCTCTCTCTCTCTCTCTCTCTCTCTCTCTCTCTCTCTCTCTCGTTGTGCACTGCCGTAGCTAAAATGGTTCATTTAGAGAAGGGACGAGAAGGGAATTTGACCAAGTTTTTATTTGCCTTAAGTTTTTACATTCTGTGATTCTGAAGCAAATGTTACACATGTTCATGCTCTTTCATGGCCCATGTTGTTGAGAAACATATTGTATTGTTTCCTTTTTATGAAAGCAATGTTGTTTTCTGACTATGAGGTTCTCCATGCATATGGATTGATCATATTTTCAGTGTTCTGAAGTTTTCATATGAGGGTAGGCAGGTACAGATTAATGTTAAGGCATGAAAATTAGGGAAATGCTAATTGGTGTATTAGAAGTTTGCTCTTTGGATTTCGAGCATATCTACATGCTGCCATTGATTTTTTGTACTGGCAATGTATTTGGCTCATATATGATCATAGAATTCTTGCAATGTACTGGCATATATTAAGTTCGTGTAACTGTTATTACATTTTGTATATAATAATAATAATTAGCAAGTTACACACATGTTTAGGGTACTAGCATTCAGAGTCAGAGTTAATCTTGCGCTGTCGGTATGGGTTACAGGAGTATTCTGTATTAGCACATTTGTAAATGGGAAAATTTGTTGCTTTAAAGCATTTCTAATATTTTTGCATTACTTCGCACCATTGATTCATTGATCATGTCCTTATTCACATAGTTTTTTAGCATATGAAAATTCACACTCCAATGTAATATTAGTAAGTAGGTGATTTGGTTGTCATTATGGACATAAATACTACTATTGCTTCTGCAGTTCATATTTTTTTTTAGCAAAATGTATATGTTAACTTCTTTTGTCAAGCTCTTAAACCAGTTTTAGTGGTCAAACTATTAAGTGGGTTTTTTGTGAGTACAAGCATGGGTGGATCTAGCTCCCAGTGACACCGAGCGGCTGCCCAGGCTGCTCTGGCAAGTTTTTCTTAAATAGTAGTGTACCTTTTTCAGATATAAGCCCTTCACTTCCCTGCGATGTAGTTTGAAGTGGCAAGGAACTTGTGATTCATGGCAGATAGGAAAGTATGGTATATTAAATAGCTGTCGTATGCAATATGGGGTAGACATAATTCAGGCAAATCCCTCTTTGAGTTGTTTCTCCTTATATAGCATGATACAACAATCGTTACCTTTTATTCGCTTGCAATATGAGGTATAATCATGTTATCTACGATATTGGTTGCCGTTTTGAGTACAAGAAAATAAAGATCCCAGGCTGAAAACATCTTTATTTGTAGCTGAACTGGATGAACACTTCTGATGTTGTTTTGCGATCATGATATATTCTGAATTTCTATTGGCAGGGTGGTGATGATGTCTTCTCTCTAGAGAAGATGAAGCGCCTGCTGATTACCTGAAATTGTTTTAGTGTGTACCTTACTACTAAATCTAAGACATCTCTATTGCAAGGTTCATTGTAATCTGGCACCGCTGCCATATAGTTTTATGATGACATTATTGTCACTTTACTTGCAATATAGTATTGTTGCTTTACTTGCAATATAGTTTGTTGCTACTTAAAAAATTGTATTATTTCTGAATATTTCATTGCCATTCATGTAAATAATGAACTATACTTTTTTATTCATGACATCAATGTACCTTCAAAATATCTACTTCTATTGTCAGGGTGGTGATGATGTCGCTCCCTGGACAGACTGTCAGAAGATGAAGCTGATGTAGCTTACAACTAAATCTAAGACATCTTCATTGCTTGGTTCATTGCAATCTGATATCGCTGCTGTAGACTTTTATGATGATATTACGTGGTAATTCTTAATATTAAAATAAGCTAAAACTTATGGTTTAAATTCTGGTTTGATTCTGCCATTTGCGCGATAGCGCAACAGGTCATCTAGTTCACAAAATGATACTAGAAGCAAGTTCCTAGGACATATTCAAGGACTCTACATCGGAGCTCACCCTCATGGAAGTACATTACTAAAATAATTGGCCCTGGCTGAACACCACTAGCTCTGGGTTAATCCTTTATTCTAGTGATGACAATGTTTGCCATGCGGAATGTTAGAATAGATAACGGTATACGTATCGTATACGTGTAGAACTCATGTAATTGTATTATGTACCCATATATAATGAGAAGATCCCTACCCGACGAGGCACGTCGGGACGCACACATCTTACGTTCCTTACGATTCTTTCATGGTATCAGACGCCGCGACCTGACCTAGGGTTCTCGCGCCGCCGTCTTCCGCTTCCGCAGCTCGTCGTCGTCGCAGCTCGTCGCTGCCATGATGACGTCCGGATCGTCTGCCGACTCCACGGCTTCGACGTCCGCTTCTTCCGCGGGGCTCTCCGTCCCGCCCGCGGCCTCGGTCGCCGGATCGCTCGCGGCATCCACTCTGAGCGCCGGCTCTGGCGCGGTTCCCCCGGGTGCGCTCCAGCCGGGCGCGGTTCCGCCTGGCGCGATCTCGCTAGGCGCGGTTCCGCCGGGTGCGCTCCCAATCGCGGCCCCCGTGGCCTCATCTGCTGGCGCGATCTCGCCGATCCCGTCCGTGCAGATCCTGCCGCTCCCGTCCGGCACGGAGGTGACTCCGTCTGCTTCCACCATGATGGCTGCAATTCTATCAGATGCATCGCGGTATTCAGATTCCCTGGCCGCGTCCATGCAGCATATGGCAGGGCTTGGTACATACCCTGGTTACAACAACTACCCACAGATGGCCGGGCTTGGCACGTACCCTCTGGCGCTCGGGTTTCCGCGGCCGCCGCTGCTGCCTCACGCCGGCGCGCCATCGCTGCCGTATACTGGCACCATGCCCTACAGCACGCCGCCCGGTTTTCCGCCTCAGCCGCAGCAGCCGCAGCAGTCGCCGTCTTACGGCGCCGGACCGTTCAACAACCATGCGTTTCCCAACATTGTCACCATCGCGCCGGCTATCACCATCAAGCTCACTAGCGATAACTACATGTTTTGGCGTGCTCAGGTTGGTCCGCTGCTCCGCAGCCATATGTTGATGGGCTATGTTGATGGATCCTTTGTCTGCCCCGACCCTCATGTCGTCGTCAGCCACGCCGGCGGTCTACACCAACAGCCGAACCCGGCGCACCAGCACTGGATTCAGCAGGACCAGGCAATCCTCTCGGGTTTCGTCTCTTCGATGACGGAGGGCATCTTGGGTATGATCATGTTCGCCGGTACTTCTCGTGAGGCTTGGGAGACCTTGAGTGGCGCTTTTGCGTCGACATCTATTGCTCGTGCCTCGGCCCTCCGGCAAGAGATGGCTGACTTGAAGAAGGACAACAAGACCATCAATGTCTACTTCCATCAGATGAAGGCCCTCTCGGACTCGTTGACCAGTATTGGGATGCCTCTCCGCGATGATGAGTTTATCTCTTCTCTCCTCGCCGGCCTCGGTGAAGAGTATGATGCCCTGTTCGAGGTGGTCAATGCTCGTACCACTCCTATGCAGATTCGCGACCTGTTTTCGCAGCTCCGGGCTGCCGAGCAGCGCAAGCTGGCGCAACGCCGCACTCACGGAGGTGCTGCTCACTATCCGGCGGCGCACGCTGCTGCCTCCACTCCCGCCGGACCTGTCGCTGCATGGACTGCTCGTGGCAGCCCCCCAGCCCTCTGCTCCACCGCCAAAGACGGCGCCCCCTCCCGCGGCTCCTAAGCCGACTGTTGGGTGTGGCAGTGTCGTCTGTCAGCTCTGTGGAGTCCCTCGTCACACTGCTTCTCGGTGCTACAAGCGGTTTAACCGTGACTTTCTCGGCATCGACAATGATGGACGCGAGACCGAGAAGCAACTCTCCATGGCGATGATTGCTTCCCATGGATCCTCCTCTGGCGCTCCTCAGGTTGCAGACCCGGCATGGTATGCAGATTCTGGCGCCACTCATCACATTACTCATGAGCTGGACAAGCTCACCTCACGTGAGCCCTACCACGGCACCGACCAGGTTCACACAGCCAATGGTTCAGGTATGCGCATTCATAATATTGGTCATGCTATTTTACCTACTCCATCCTCTAGGTCTCTAGCCCTTAATCGTGTCCTTCATGTTCCTAAAGCAACTCGTAATTTGTTATCTATGAGTAAACTTTCATCTGATAATAATGTATTCATTGAACTTCATCCTCATGATCTTTTTGTTAAGGACCGGGACACGCGGGCACCCATTCTTAGAGGTCGTTGCAGTGGTGGTCTCTATGAGATTAAAGCTCCTGTCATCAAGCAAGCACTTAGCAGCGTCAAGGTGTCTCGTGATATGTGGCATCGTCGTCTAGGACATCCAGCATTACAAGTCGTTCAACATGTTCTTCGTAGTCATGAATTACCATCCCTCCATGAGTCCAATAAAATTGAGTCAGTTTGTGATGCCTGTCAGCAAGGGAAGAGTCATCAGTTACCCTTCTCCTTGTCTACTCGTGTAACAAAGTTTCCATTAGAGATTATTTATTCTGATGTATGGGGTCCTGCCCAAACCTCTGTTAGTGGACATCGCTTTTATGTCAGTTTTGTTGATGCTTATAGTCGTTTCACTTGGCTCTACTTACTTAAGCGTAAATCTGATGTCTATGATGTGTTTCTTCAGTTTCAGAATCATGTTGAACGCCTGTTAAGTCGCAAGATTATTCATGTCCAAACTGACTGGGGGGGTGAGTATGAAAAACTTCACCCCTTCTTTCGCAATTTGGGTATCTCACACCGTGTGTCTTGTCCTCACACTCACCAACAGAATGGCACTGCCGAGCGTAAGCACCGTCACATTGTTGAGACCGGTCTTACCTTGCTTGCTCGTGGGTCTGTCCCCTTATGTTACTGGAGTGATGCTTTTGCTACTGCCTGTTTTCTCATCAACAGGCTTCCTAGTCGCACCATTGATATGCAAACTTCCCTTGAGCGTCTTCTCAAGGAAACACCGGATTACACTTTTTTCAAGGTGTTTGGTTGTGCTTGTTGGCCTCATCTTCGACCATATAATAATCATAAACTTGAGTTTCGCTCTCAGAAGTGTGTGTTTTTGGGCTATAGTTCTCTTCATAAAGGATACAAGTGTCTCCATGTTCCCTCCAATCGAGTCTATATATCTAGAGATGTCATCTTTGACGAGAACGTTTTCCCCTTTGCTAACTTGCCCAACTCACATACTCTACCACCTATATCGGAGTCATCTTTACTTTCAGCTGACCAATTTATGGATGATGCACATGCCTCGCCGTTGCTTGCTAACCATGGTGCAGGTACTGGACGAGGAGGTCGGCCGGAAATTTTAGTCCCGCACGCGCCGCCACGGGACGTCGATCAACATGCTCCTATTTTGCTGCCCATGCATGGCTCTTCGTTGGGCTGCGTGCAGCCATGCACTCCAGTAGCTCCAGCCAGCCCCGCCTCGGGCTGCGGTGCGCCATGCAATGGCTCAGCTGGAGACCAAGCCGGCTCTGCCTCGGGCCCTGTGCCCGCATGCGATGGCATGCACATGCCTGCACCCACGCTGCGCTTGGCCAATTCTGCTCCTGGCCAAGACGTGATGCGCTCGGCCACTGCTGCTCCTGGCCAAGACGCGCTACAGTCCACGCATGCACCTGGCGTGGTCACAGCTTCTCCTGGCCTGGACTCTGCCAGGTCCCTGGATGTGACGCGAACGCCCGCGCGTGTTCCTGCTGATACTGATAATGATGGCCTGCTGTCCCCTGCTGCTCCAACGCCTGTGTCACCTGTCTCCCAGACAGCGACACCGCCTGTCTCCTCGCCTGCGACAATTACTTCTATGCCAGAAATTGCACCGCCCGTTTCGTCTGCTGCTCCTGTTCCTCCGCCGACTGGCCCTGTGACACGCCTGCGTCGAGGTATTACACAGCCTAAGCAGCGCACTGACGGTACAGTTGCTTGGAATTGCATTCTTCGAGGCTTATTCTGCGTCGAAGCATACTCAGGAACCCCGGGATTATAAAGAAGCTCTGCGTCTTCCGCACTGGCATGATGCTATGGAGGCGGAGTTTTCAGCTCTCCAGGATACTGGTACTTGGCGACTGGTCCCTCCTGTTCCTGGTGTTAATTTGATTGATTCCAGGTGGATTTTTAAGGTCAAACTTCATGCTGATGGCTCTATTCACTACTAGGAAAAGCCTTATTGCCGGCGCACCAAAAACGGCTATTGCCGGCGCACCACGAGCCCGCCGGTGGGAACGCGCCGGTGGTAATGAGTTACCGCCGGCGCACCAGCAGGTGCGCCAGCCGGTAAGATGAATTATCCCCGGCGAACCGGGCCCGGTGCGCCGGCGGTATGTTTTTCGAAATTCAAAAAAAAAAGCCAGATCTAGATCTAGATCTAGATCTGGATCTAGCTCGGGTTCATCTAGCTCGGGTTCATCTAGCTCGGGACCTTAAAAACAGTGGCCGTGCGTTGCCGTGTCGTCGTTGCCGCACCGGTGTAGGAGGAGGAGAATGAGGCCGGAGATGGTAGTTTAGGAGGAGGAGGAGGAGGAGGAGGCCGGAGGTGGTGGTGGTGGTTTAGGAAGAGGAGGAGGAGGAGGAGGAGAAGATGGCCGGAGGTGAAGGTGGTGGAAGAGGAGAAGGAGAAGACGGAGATGGAGGTAGAGTCCCGAGGTGGAGGAGGTTACCGGAGGAGGAGGAGTTCACCGGAGTAGGTGGAGGTCACCGGAGTAGGAGGAGGTCACCGGAGTAGTAGTCGTCTTCGGAGGCCGTCGGCGTGAGTATTGCATGAGAAGAGTAGGAGGGAAAGAGAAGAAGGGGAAGAAGTGAGGAAGGAGAAGAGGGATGAGGGCCGGCTTGACTATATAGTGTGGGTTACTTGCCGGCGCACCAAGTAGGGTGGTGCGCCGGGGGTATTTTTTTCTTTTTTTCTCCCAAATCTTAAATCTGAAAAAGTCCTGTTTCTGTTTTGAATTTGACGAATCCATTTTTTCTCCAAACGGCCGTAGGCCGTTGAATTCGAATAGGAAATTTCGAGTAGATCGATTTTGATATAAAAAAGTTTTTCATCGGAGGTCGTATGCAACCAGAAATCCCGTTTTACCGAAAGATGACGCCATTTTGCATAATATATCAAAATTCATTTTTTCCAATTTTGATGAAAGCTAGATTACATAATACATGGGCAGTTCAAAGGATTTTATTTTTTTAATTTTTTATCATTTTCTTTTATTTTTTTCAAAACTGAAAAGGCGGTCCACGGGGGGGGGGGGTTGTAGAGGGAAAATTATGGCTGCCCTTACCGCCGGCGCACCATTATGCTCCGGCGCCGGCAATAAGAAACTTACCACCGGCGCGACAACATGGTGGTGCGCCGGCGATAAGGGGCTCGATTTTTCCGGCCTGGTCTGGTCCTCTTTGAAATTTATCGCCGGCGCATCTTTTTTGCTTGTGCGCCGGCAGTAAGCCTCCATCACCGGCGCGGCGCTTATTTGGTGCGCCGGCAACATGTTCCACCGGCGCACGTCCAAGGTGGTGCGCCGGCACCACTTGCCTCCACCTATAGGCCTTTTCCTAGTAGTGATTGAGAGGTACAAAGCTCGTTTAGTTGCTAAGGGATACAAACAGCGCTATGGCCTGGATTATGATGAGACTTTCAGCCCTGTGGTGAAACCTGCTACCATACGGTTATTACTTGGTATGGCTCTCTCTCACCGCTGGTACCTTCGTCAGCTCGACATTCAGAATGCCTTTCTTCATGGCTTTCTCAATGAGGAGGTTTACATGAAGCAACCTCCTGGCTTTGTTGATTCTGCTCGGCCGGATCATTACTGTCGATTGATCAAATCACTATATGGACTGAAGCAGGCACCTCGCGCTTGGCATGCTCGACTTAGTTCAGTCCTTGGCTCCTTGGGATTCTTCCCATCGATGACGAGATACATCCTTGTTCATCCTTCGTCGCCCGGATGTGACTATTTTTCTACTTGGTCTATGTTGATGATATCATTGTTCTCAGCTCATTGGAAGGTGCTATTCCCAGGCTTATTGGCAAGCTTCGGTCTGAATTTTCTGTGAAGGATCTTGGTGCTCTCCATTATTTCCTGGGTATTGAAGTATCATCACCTTCTGCTGGTCACCTTCTTCTTCAACATCGTAAGTATGCTTTGGAGCTTCTTGCACGCGCTGGTATGTTGAAGTGTGCTCCTGTGACTACTCCTATGGCATCTTCGAACGTACGTGCAGCTCGGATGGTGATGTTCTTTCCCCCGAGGAGGCTACTCGGTACCGCGGTATTGTTGGAGGTCTTCGGTATCTCACGGTCACTCGACCGAGACTTATCTTTTGTGGTTAACAAGGTCTGCCAATTCCTTCATGAGCCTCGTACACCTCATTGGTCTGCTGTCAAGAGGATCCTTCGCTATGTGAGTCACACTATTCATTGCGGCTTGCATTTTCGGTCTTCTTCCTCCACACTCCTGTCGGCATTCTCCGATGCTGGCTGGGCGGGCAATATGGATGATCGGCGATCCACGGGGGGATATGCTATATTTTATGGAGGAAATCTGATCGCCTGGAGTGCACGGAAACAGTCTACTGTCTCGAGATCGAGCATGGAGTCTGAGTATAAAGCTCTTGCTGATGCTGCAGCTGAACTTGTTTGGGTTCAATCCTTATTGAGAGAGCTTGGTGTGCCCCAGCATCGACCTCCAGTCCTGTGGTGTGACAATATTGGTGCAACTTATTTGTCATCCAATCCAGTCTTTCATGCGAGGACGAAGCATATTGAAGTGGACTTTCACTTTGTTCGTGAACGTGTGCCTCGGAAGCAACTTCAGATTCGGTTTATCTCGTCAAAGGATCAAGTTGCTGATATCTTTACTAAACCACTTCCTTTACCCTTGTATGAGCATTGTAAGCGCAATCTCAACCTTTCATTAGTTGAGATTGAGGGAGGGTGTTAGAATAGATAACGGTATACGTATCGTATACGTGTAGAACTCATGTAATTGTATTATGTACCCATATATAATGAGAAGATCCCTACCCGACGAGGCACGTCGGGACGCACACATCTTACGTTCCTTACGATTCTTTCACGGAACACTGGTGCATTATGCTCTTTCCATATTTTCCATGAAGCAAGCATGATCATGCAGGTCATGGCTATCCCATGAAACAAAACCAATATTTAGTATGATCAACACTGCACACACTAGTTAAGCATGACCGTAAGTTGGGCAAAGCAGTTGATGTGAGTGAAGGAACTAGCACACTATATAAGTGATAAGATCATCATTTGGTATGCTTGCTCTCTCTCTATATCATTTCATAAGTAGATTCATTGTTCACTCTGGTTTCCTGCCTACCCGGGGGAATCTGATGAATTTCAAGGAACACTATCATCTGTGATGTTGGAGCAAACCAAACAGAATTAGAAGACCCGGTCTTTCTCTCCATCAAGTTCAGTAATCTGGCAGAACCCCGTAAATGCTTTAGTTCGGTCAGATTCTTTTGTGTTGTCTTATACACGGTGATAGACGAATATGTTGTGTAGAATTTTGTGTCCAGAATATCTGTAAGATATATTATTGTAAAACATGTTGTGTACTTGCATGGATGCATCAGAAGATGCTCAAGACGGTAAGACATATTATTGTAAAACATGTTGCCCATTGGTGTATAATTTGTTTGTCTGAGAACAAAATTTACATGGTACAAACACGTGTGTAGTTAGTTCATCAAACATGTAGCCACAATCTGGCACATATAAAGGACTCCTGCCACACCTAATATTTGGTATGTGATACTTCAGTGGAATGTTCAAGGCATGAGGTGCTTTAATGACACTACGATATTTTCCATGGTAATCACCCAATATCGGTTAGTGCATTTTGTGCTATGGAATGCTGCTCGCGCGAAACCCCAACCACCACTTTGTCGTTTCCCCGCTCCCCACCCACGCGAGCTCGGTCCCGCCGTTGTAGGCTGAATCCAGCCATGGAGCCCTCCTCCGGCCACTCCGAGGCCTTGCCCACCTCTTTCGGACCTCCCAACGCCACCGGTCGATCTTCGCGGCGCCGCCTGTGCACGAGCATTGCGCCGAACACAACCGTTGATGTGCCGTCCAAGACGAAGGGACCGCGGGCTGCAACAAAGCCAAAGGTAGCTGACTCGAAGAATCCAACGGCTTATGTGGACAACACTAGCCAGTTCGCTGTCCCACCGCCGCATGTCATCAAGGAGCCGTCAATCTCATAAGCGCCGATGTTCGGCCGCAAAATGGTCGATCAAATGACCGAAAGGTATAAAAATATATTTTTTCCATGGGTGGTGGCACGAGAGCTTTCATGAGTGGAGACATGGGTGGTCCCATGGGTGGTGCCATTCCTTCCAACACCACCTATGTCGATGATTATGGCGATGGAGGCAAGACACACAAAGAAGAGGCATTGATGGCAATGGTGCAATGGACGCATGGTCATCATTGAGCCATGAGTTGCTTTGCTATTGTCTATGTATGTTTGTAGAACTATCTTCTTTGTCTATGTGTGTTTGTCGAACTTCATGTATGTTTGTGTCTATGTTGAACCAGGGTATGCTTGTTGAACTATGCTATACTTGAACTTGGTGATATCTGTGTGATGAACAAATTAAGATCTTAATTTGTATGGTACTTATCATATGTGTGACATTTGTTTCATCATATTTCATCATATATGTTTGCAATTGTGAAATATACGTCACCAAGGGTGGTGATGTATATTACATCATCTGGAATTGCACAAGTGGTGTATTTTACGTCATATGGAATCTGAGAAATTTGTGAGGTGATATGAAAAACTGAAAAAAAACATGTGATGTATAAAAACAATTTGCGATGTAAAATACATTTTTTAGAACAGGCAACCAAAGGTTGATTATATTTTCATTAAGGATAAGCATAGAGAGTTTTACATGTTGTCACATGCGGAAAAGCCACCCACAAACACAATACAAAAGACCACTCTTCGCCACGATCTGCTTCTCTATCTCCCGCTCACTTTTGGCATGAAGTTTAGATTTTGATTATAGACATGTGACATTATGTAGCATTTTTTTTTGATTTATGGACATGTGACACATTATGCCGCCATATTTTTATTTATTTATGGACATGATCTCTCCAAAAGCAGGTGAGTGCCAATTTTGGGCCGTATTCATGCTGTTGAGTGCATGAATCAAAGCGGAATTCGAGCCAGGTGCGCCACTGGCTCATATACCATAGTTGCTTCTGGATTGATTAGGATATTTAGCACTTTTTTCTCGATTGTCTTTGAGAAGATAATTCTAATTAAATGTGAAATAGAGATAACCGAATTAGTGGTGGCTATTAATCTTGGAGGCACAAGCTATAACCGATGCCGAAAGCAAATGGTAATACGTCCCTAGCGCCACTTGGGCTACTGGTTCAATTTCATACTTGCTCCATATTAAAAAGAAAAAGGATTGATATCAAACGTCATAACTAAGCAGCCCTTAGAATAGATAATAAAATCTCCCATGCAGAATGATCTAAAAGTATACATCTTGCTTCACCAGATTCCGCTTCGCAGACGATCAACCAGTTTCAGAGGACGAACATAGAGGACTCATTAGCCTTGGATACATGCTGAAGGAATAAAAACCAAGTTGACACCATCAAACTAATTAATTAGGAAATTTTGGTTGAAAACGTTTAAGGGAAAAATCAACATACATGCAGCGCTAGTCTGGAAACACCAGATTCTTGAAGTGAAACATGCACAAAATTCTTTTTGGATCTGTCATAAGACAAGGTACATTTTGGACAACAGAATGAATAGATATGACAAGGTCCGACAGATGTAACTCTGAACAACTCAAGCACCGGCAACTGAATTTGTAATTCTGGAGTGACTTTTGTCTCTCCGGAAGATCCATTTCGCTAGCCTAGAAATGAGAAGCACAAACAATGAAAAGCATAAACTCACAATTAACTTTCAATATGCCGCGCATACATGAGAGGAAAAAAATATCTAGGTATTCCGATACGCCGACTTGTTCGGTTGTGGTCTTGGCTCCTTTCTGATCAACTATCTAGGTATTCCGATTCATTCACTACAGGAATGGTGTCAGACGCCGACGGCCGGCTGCCCTCGGCGTAGGCTACGCCGACGGCAGCCCTCGGCGTAGCCCCTCGGCATCTAGGTCCCTCGGCATAGCCAGGTGCGCCGTCGGCGTACGGCTGGCCCTCGGCGTACGCGCCCTACGCCGATGGCCAGGTGAGCCCCTCAGCGTCGCTGCCCTCGGCGTCTCCTGGCGGCGCGTCGTCGCCGTTAACGGAGCGTCGGTAGGCGCCGACGGCCCGGCCCTCGGCATAGGGCAGGGATCCTGCGAGGAACGGGGCGACGTGGCGCGGCCTGGCACTGCCAGCTGGCAGTCTACGCCGAGGGGCTCACAGGCGGCCCCCTCGGCATATGCATGGGGCATGCAGGCGGCCTCCTCACCGGTGAGCGACGTGGCCCGTCGTGGCGCCGCCAGCTGGGCTTCTACGCCGAGGGCAACCCCCTCGGCATAGGGACGTGCATGGCATGGCCACGTGGCGGCCGTCCAGACGCAAGGCCTACGCCGACGGCATTGCCGTCGGCATAGACCTGACCATATGGTCCATGTCAGTGTCTATGCCGACGGCAATGCCGTCGGCGTAGGCCTTGCAATTTTTTTTTCTTTTTCCAGTTTACGTTTACATTCTGTTGCAATTCAAATTCAATTCAGCAGGTCCAGTTCATCCAAATTCATCCAAAATCGACCAAATTCGCCATAATTCACATAAATATCATATAATCCACATAATACCATACATGGTGCACATAATAGCATACAAGCGGAGAGCGGAGAGTGCCATGTCATCCAAATACATAGTAGTAGCAAGCAAACCCTAGTTCTAAGTTGACTAGCGGAGGAAGGACCCGGGCGGGGTGTGTCCGCCCACATCTTTGGCGAAACGAGCAGCCCGGGGTTGCGCTCCGGTAGAAGCTGCAGAAGAACCACCTGGAGAAGGACCGGAACTACGCCCAGGAGAAGTCGACGGAGAGGCACCGGGAGTAGTCCCGGGAGTAGTCGACGGAGAGGCACCGGCGAACGCCCAGGAGACCGACCACCTTCATGAACCGGTGTGACCTCGCGCCCACCCGGCGAGGCCTGGTTCCCGGACCATCCCGTTCCCTACGTGTTCCCTACATGTTAGCAACTTGCGAGGCAAAGCAAAGTGGTAACTACCGGTTTGGCAAAGAACTTACATCCGGTGTGGATCCGTAGTAAGTCGCAGCGAAAGCTGCCCTCGATGGCATGATAGGCATGTCCCCCGCCACGGTAACTCGAGCCGGTGGCGGTGTACCAGCAGACATAGAAATCATCATTTCCTGCAAAATAGGTTACAAGTTAGGCTTTGCAGAAATAAAGCATCAAACTGAGACTTGTCATCTACTTGCGAGAAGAAAGATTCAGACTTACTCCTATATACGCCATGTAGGCTGTATTATTCCTATTCCACTGCGCAGCGGCCTGCTGATACGCTTCATTACAGGCTTCGAAGGCCGCCTCGAACTCAGGCTACAATTTCAGAAACAATGAATCTCGTCAACACTTAGCCATGTAGGAAGGAAAACCGGAAAGAGGATGAAAATGAGGAAAACTTACATCGTAGGCGGGTGGACGAGCAGGCCGTGGACGAGGCTGGGGGCTGTTGGCGGTGAGGGTATGCTTGAGACGCGTGTAGCTCGTGACGTGGGTAGGCTTGACCACCTTATTCAGAAAGGGGAAACGGCCATGCGGACGCCCGCGACTCGACAGGACCAATGACTCCTCGTCAGTCGGCATGCGCAAGGGGTCATCCACCTCCGGGTGACGAGACCTCACCATGTCGCAGTAGTCATCCTTGGCGGCCTTGGCATTGCCGTAGTACTGTGGCTGAGGCAATGCGGGATTGGGCTTACGCTTCGTCCGCATCATGTCATATATCTCGGCATCATGAAGCACCACCCCAGGTGGTGCCTCGGCCACCTGCATCGCGAAAAGAAGAGTTATGCGTATCACAAATGAGACATGACGGGAAATGAAAGAAGGTCGTTCCATGTATATACATACCTTTTTCCCCTTGAAGCGGGTGTAGTCGCGGCTTCCCGCGCAGTGTGTGCCACCGATGCCTCGGTTCTCCATGTTACGCCTCGACACGGCTGCAAACTCCTCGTCCTGCCTGAGCCACCTCGCCCTAATCAGCTCCTCCCATGCCTCCCTATGCTGCTCGGCCCACTCGGGACAAACCTGAAAACGCAATACTCAACTCAAGATAATTCAATGAAAACTTAGCAGCAATGTAGAATCTCATTGACATTTTACTCACCGACATGTACTCCTCAATGGTCATTGCCCATTCCTCCGTAGGCTGGTTACCAACATAGTACTCCTTCTTGACCTTCTTACCCTTGTTAGCCCAGAAGGCACTAGCGCAGGTGACCTTTTGGTTGTACCACTGTTGCGGTGTCAACCTCTCGCAAGCGCCACGCAAAGTGAGACACGCCTGCGTGTCATGCTCCGGGTCCACACGATAGAAGCACTTCAATCATGCATAAATCAGTTGTGAAAGTCATGAGTTAGCACATTAGGGTCATCAACTATGAACGGTGCTCGAGAAATATATGCCTTACCCAGAACTTGGTGGTCACAGCCTCAGCAGCTGTCGCGAAGCCTACGGCAGGGGCATCCTCATAGTCCGCCCAAGTAGTGGCTAGCTTCGTCGGGCCACCGGGGACCGTGCTAAGGGGAGTGTATCTGCCGGGCCAGAGCTTCTTAATCAGAGCCCCAAGCAAGCTGTTAGGCATGCGGGGGGGGGGGGGGGGCTTGGCCTCCCATGTCCGAGTCTGTTGCAAATAAATCACGCATTAGTACACATGCCAAATTGTTTATTATGCCCAACATGAAAATACATGTTCGAAATTTCTGAAGTAGTACACTTACTCATCGCTCGAAGGAATGATAAGGGCCTTGTCATCATGGGTCTTCGGCTCCTTCCTCGCATCGGGGACTCTAGCTTCTCCACGAATCTTCAAGGGCTTCGGCGCACCTTCACCCTCCATCACCTCCAACTCAGCCGTAGAGTCCGACTCGTGTGTAGACTCCGTCTCCATCTCCACCTCCCCACTAGACGGACCCTCAAGGTACAACTCGGGAGCCACGTTGCCAGAAGCGGAGGGTGGCTCGTCAAAGTCCATGTGTACCCCGCCGCCACCTCGTCCTCCTCGTCCTCGTCCTCGACCTCCACCTCGTCCTCCTCGTCCTCGTCCTCCATCGGTACCATCGGCGTAACGCGGATTTTGCACCGGGGCTCGATCACTCCGTCTAGGCGCTCTAGGAATATTCCTCTTCACCTGCGCCAGCGTCTTAAGCAAGCTCTCGGAGTCTGCCTTGCCGCTGCTCATATTGTTCAGTCACCTGCATTGAGAAGAATAAAACAGTTAAGCACAAAGACATATTATATGAAGATACTAAGAATAAAAGGCACAATGCAATTAAGAAGCATGCTGACATAATAAAATGAAGATACTAAGAATAAAAGGCACAATGCAATTAAGAAGCATGTTGATATAATAAAATGAAGGTACTAAGAATAAAAGGCACAATGCAATTAAGAAGCATGTTGACAAATAAATACTAAGAATAAAAGACCCTCACCAGTCATCATCGCTCTCACGCTCACTCTCATACTCCGTCTCTTTCTCTTTCTCTTTCTCTTTCTCTGGCCCACTATCACTATCACTATCTTGTGAGTACAAAGTTGAAGGGTCGACGGGTGGAGGCTCATCATAATTGTCATTCGCCTCAAGTAACTTCTCGAGCATAGATATGTCCTTTAGATCCACCAGCGACTCACCACGAGTTTCTGCATCGTTCCCGAGGTCCTCTTGAACAAACGGTTCTAAAATATATTCCCGGAGTCCTGTTCCTCTTGATAGAAAATCCCCTCGTATGTCACGGGGTCAATGTTGTTGTAATCATCCTCGAGAGGAATCGGTAGGTTACCATGTGGCGATACACGGAAGACGACTTCCCAACCCTTGAGTTCCGCTTTCTGGCATGGGTAGGGCAAATAATAAACTTGCTTGGCTTGGTGAGCCACAACAAAGACATCGGCTCCGCTATAGGTGGTTGAAGGCTTAACTTCAACTAACCCAATGGACTTATCACTTCTCTGCCCACCTATTGGGTCGAACCAATGACACTTGAACACGACGATATTGAGTTGCACGTTCGTACGATTGAATGTCAACTCGTATACACTTTGTAACCTTCCGTAGTAATCAAAGTTGTTGGCTCCTTTGGTGAAGACCCCGGTATTTATAGTTTTGGGATTCGCCCGGCCCTTCGATGCGTCTCCGTGTGGAAGCGAAACCCATTCACATCATACTTCTCATACTTGGTCACCTCACGGCTACAACCTTGGGAAACACATTTCAACTCATCTATCATATCAACGTTTCTCTCACGGCCCTACAAGAACATTTCAAATTTGTTGTGTGCATTAGTTACATGTAATAAGAGGGACAAGTCACATGTTGCAATGTAAGAGGACAGGTTAGAAACATTACTTTTTCCATGAACCATGACACAAAGTTTTTATTAATTCCGGGAGCACCCTCTTTCAGTAGAGTGTCCATCTCCGAGGGTTGAGGTAATTCATCATACGGCCACATTTCATCCGTGAATTCGCTGAAAAGAGAAAATAAGCATTAGACCGAGACGAGGTTACTAGCTGCAAAGTAATTTGTTCACCATTTTTACCTTACGAATGGGACCACTTCCTTCATGTTCATAAGCACATATAGCATTATACAATCCTTCTCTTCGTTCTCCAATTTATATTTTGTTCCTTTACCGGCCTTGCCACCGGGGAATTGGAATAGTTGTAGCTTTGGGTCATTCTCGGGCATGTCGACATTGTAACGAGTGACCGGGTTATGCAGAGTGGGAACAACATCGGGATAGTACGTTGTCGCGGCATCTGCCATCTCCCGAAGGCATATTGCCTCAGCTATGCATGCTTCAATCTTGGCCTTGTTTCCGAGTTATCTTTCGAATATACTTAAACTCTCTCTCAATACAGAACTGCCAACGAAACTGCACCGGGCCACCCAAGAGTGCCTCGTTGGCGAGGTGCACAATGAGATGTGCCATCGGAGTAAAGAAGCCTGGCGGAAATATCATCTCCAAATTGCAGAGAAACTCCGGCACTGTATCTTGTAGCTTTGCAATAACCTTGGGACATATCCGCTAGCACGGAGCGTGCGGAAGAAATGGCTCAAGCTGCGCAAGCACTCGCCAGACTTTCTCGGGGATATACCCTCGAAGCATCACCGGCATGAGCCGCTGAATCCATATATGATAGTCGTGACTCTTGAGCCCGGTGACTTTTCCCATCGAAAGATTAACTCCCTTACTCATATTCGAGCAATAACCATCAGGGAACACCACGACGTATTTGAGCCACCTGAATGCCTCCTTCTTTTGGATGGAATCAAGGAAGAAGTTGGCATGCGGCTTGAACCAATTCTTTTGACGGCCAATAGGATGCTTCATGTGTAATTTTTCCCTATCACAGAGGATCTCAACATCGACTCTAGCCTTGACATTATCCTTTGACTTCCCGGGAATGTTCAGGCATGTGTGAAAGACGGACTCCGCGACATTCTTTACAGTGTGCATCACATCGATGTTATGGGGAAGTTCGAGGTCCTTGTAATACTCGAGCTTCGTTAAGGCTACCTCGTGAGTCCAGTTGTGCGTTACACCAAATCCCTCAAATTGAGGGCCAGTTGGCGTCGCTGCCGACACGAGAGCACGTAGCTCGGCTTCAACAAGTGTACCATCAAACTTCGGCACATCTTTTTTTTCATGCACAACTTTGCCCTTCTTGAAGTTCTTTTTGTCTTCTCTAAACGGATTCCTCCTTTTGAGGAACTGTCGATTCGTGTCAAACGCAACATACTTGCGACCCTTACGTAGCCAAAGGAACTCAAGCCGGTGCACGCACACTCGGGCATGGCCACTTACCAGTTGTACACCATCCGCATGTTAGGGCGTACCCGGGCATGTCATGCATGGTATCTTGCAACCAAACTTTCATTTAGAAGTTTGTCTTCGATGCTCGGTCGTACGTCAATGTCCCGTGGTGCCAAGAGTGGTTCAAATCTTCCACAATCGGCTGCATGTAGACACTCAAATTCTTCCCCGGGTAATGAGGGCCTGGAATGATCAGCGACAGAAACATTGTCTTCCTCGTCATTAGGACTCCGGGAGGGAGATTGAGCGGAATAACAAACACGGGCCAGCAACTGTAATTGGCAGCCGCCATACCATATGGATTGAAGCCATCTGTTGCTATCGCAATTCTGACATTCCGAGCCTCGGCTGCCGCAAGGGGGTATTTCTTATCGAAGTTCTTCCATGCCGTACCATCGGATGGATGTCCCATCTTCAACTGCTTTTTTTCGTCCACGAATCTCTTCCCATACTTGTGCCACGTCATCTGCTTGGCTGTCTCCTCGTGCATGTAAAGCCGCTGGATTCTTTTTATGAATGGGAGATATCGAAGAATCGACTTTGCGGTGCTTGACTGCCTCACCTGACCATCCTTTCCCGTTACCTCTTCATACCTAGACTGCTTACAGATGGGACAGTACTTGTCCTCCGCAAACTGTCTCCAAAATAGAACGCATCCTTTCGGACAACAGTCTATCTTTTGATAATCCATGTTGAGGTCCTTCATCATTCTCCTCGTCGCGTGCGAGGCTTTGAGGCGAGACAATGATCTTTGGGCAACATGTTACCAGTTGTTTTCAGACTTGCTTCAAAGCCCTCACGGGTGGTGTTGTACCGGGTCTTGTCGGCTAGACATTGGGAGATGGCATCGAGCTGAAAAATCGCGGCGCCCTCGTACAAAGGCTTCTTAGCCGCGGCAATCATACCATAGAAGGCCTTCGCGGTTGGCTCTGGTTCCTCCGGTTCTGGCGGCGCCTCCGGTTCTGGCGGCGCCTCCGGTTCTGGAGGTGGCGAATCCGGGACATCGGCATAGACGAGATCATCTAGAAAGTCTCTAATTCCATCGTACTCATTGACATTGAGCCGCTGCCGCATCACCTCACCTCTGTCACGTTCGCGCTCATCAAAGTCGATTTTCGTGACGTACCCATGCATATACCCATATTGCAGAAGGTGTCTATACATTTCATCCTTCCCACGACATTGACGCTTCACGCTGGCGAACACAGGGGCAAAGTGCCCGAACCAGCCCCTTTGTACCACGCGCTAACTCATTCACTAGAAAATGGGTCTTCCTTGTCCACTCAGCTGTTTTCTAAGTCGCACTAACACGCTCATTGTACATCCATCCATTATCAGCCATCCTATGCTTTATTGGAAGCCAACCCACATACATAGCATTTATATCAAATAGGAAATTAAATGCATCATATTTTTATTTATTTTACCGGGCGAAACGCATGCATCAACCTACATCTCTACTAGGTGGGCTCCTAGCAGCCGCCGGATCCGTAGTTGGCTACGTTCTCCATGCTCTACCCCGGTCCAAGTCAGAATTTCGGCAGCACCTCCCCGCTGCTCTCCCGATACACGTCTCGGCAAAAAGCCGAGAGGATGTGCATCCGGAGAACAACGGGGAGCCGCCGCCGAAATCCTGACTCGGACCGGAGTAGAACATGGAAAACGTAGACAACTACGCATCCGCCGACTGTCCCGTAAATGCCGCAAGCATTACGGTTGAAAATATGCGGACCACTAATGCATATTTATCCGCGTAACGCTCGCGGACGGAAAGTGACACCTAGGTTACGCAACTGGACTTGGAAAATGAATCTAGTGACATAAGAAAATGCGCATAAGGGGAGGCGATGTTTTAGCTCACCCACGGCGGACGGAGAGAATCACGGACACGACGACAAGGCGGTCACGACGGGGCGGTCACGATGGAGCGGTCACGATGGGGCGGCCACGAGGTCGGCGGTCACGACGGCACCTATTTCCATTCAATAAAAAACAAATTATTTCACATTTTCTATTTGTATTTCTATTTCACATTTTCTATTTCACATTTTCACATTTTCCATTTTCACATTTCACATCTATTTTCAAATTTCACAAACATTTCACATTTCACAAACATTTCACATTTCACAAAAATTTTCTATTTTCACATTTTACAAACATTTTGTATTTTCACATTTCACAAACATTTTCTATTTGTATTTCTATGTAGCATACAATACAAGAAATAAAAGTTACAAAAAATGAAAAAAAATGAAAATAGATGTACCATATGGAGGCAGGGGCGGGGTCGGGGAGGTAGGGGGCGGCGGGGATGACGGGGGCGGCGCGAGACGGCGGCGGGAGGCAGCGGCGGCGCGAGCGGGGGCGGCGCGAGGCGGCGGGGTCAGGGAGGTAGGGGCGGCGCGTTGCGGCGGGGTCGAGGAGGTAGGGGGCGGCGCGAGGTGGCGGCGGTGAGGCAGGGCCGGCGTGAACAGGGGCGGCGGCGTGAGCAGGGCCGGCGGTGGGGAGGCAGGGGCGGCGGCGTGGAGGCAGCGGGCGGCGGCGTGGAGGCGGCGGGCGGCGACGTGCGGCAGAAGCGCGTGGCGGCGCGGGCGGGGGAAGGGCTTGGAGGCGCGGGTTGGACGGGTGGCTCGAGTGGGTCTGGCTCGACCCGCTCAAGTCATACCCTAGGCACATATGCCGAGGGCCGGTTATACACCGAGGGCAGCCCTCGGCATAGCCCCCCCTTTTTTATTTTTTCAATTTATTTTCTGTTTTAAATTTTATTAATGTCAATTATGAAAATAAAATATATTAATATAGGTCCATATAAATTTGTTTTAATCTTCTACATTCAAAAGCTATGCGCATAAAAAAATTACCATCTTAACTTATATTTTCTCCCGTAGACGAAACCCTAATCCGGTAGCCCCGCAGATCTACCCCTTTGACCGACCTCCGATGACAGCTGACCCATGGACTTTTCTCTTCCTTTGTGTTGTGTTAGGTCATCGGAACATGTAGTATCAATAGTTACCCTATCTTACATCAATATTCCCACCGGTAGAAGAAACCCTAATCTGGGAGCCCCGCAGATCTACCCCTTTGACTGCATCCCATCGGGGGTCCCCCGGTGGGCATATGGCTTCATTTGAGCTTGGTTAGGTCATAGGTACATGTGGAAACAAGGATCATCCCATATGATCTCAAGTTTCTCTCCGGTTCACCTTCGAGGAAGTTCCCCCCTATACATGCAGAATCTGCCTAAGTGTAGGAACCCCCTGTCCGAGAAGCCGGACACACCTGGGGGGGTAGCCTTGGGTATAAAACCATCTCAAATCACTTTTTTGCATTCCATGTGGATGTTGCGGTCAGAAACCCACCGGCGGGCAGCGACTGGCAACACAGTAGAGCCGGGAACAACTAGGGCTGCGGCTGGCCCCAGTCCCTCAGAGCGACGGCCCGCAAAGCCTCCTGGTCACAGGTCCGATGCTATCGCAAGGGCGTGCCACCTGACCTATACCTGGCCAGGAAGGTGTTGGATGATGCCTCGCTTAGTTTCCTGCATGGCATACACGTAAACGTTAAATACGAGCCTCGATCGGCTCGCAGGTTATCCTGTGAATCGGCTCAAGGAGCCGATCCACCCATGATTCGTACAAGGTGTCCGAATATATGGTGGTCCTGCTTGATCAAGATAAAGTTAATGCGATCTACGATGATTTAGGGTTTTCACCGCATAATCGGATCATCCTACTCACGATTGGGCCTCGCGCTCGCGTACGGTGATCGTAAGCCGATCCTAGACAGGGCCTAAAAACCAACACGAGGTTGATCCCCGGAACATCCTGTCTAGGGCTAGCAAACTACACCCTACACGCCGCTGGATCCTCCAACCCTTTGTAAGGCCTAACTATTGCGGATGTTAAACTAATCCTTGAAGAATAAGGAGCAACCGTAACGGATCGGATCTACTAAACTATGATCAAGCGGGGTGCCGCCCCGACACCTAAGATAGGTGTAAGGGCGGCTAGATATACAAGGGTTGCACTACGACAGCATATGATACAAAGAACAATGCTAACCCTAACACATCTAAGATAACTACGTTGCTCGCCATCAAAAAGGCTTCAGCACGAGCAACGCATGAACAACGTGGGTAGGCTTGTGCTGCCTAGATCGCAAGATGCGATCTAGGCAGCATGGTGCTTACCGGAGAAACCCTCGAGACGAAGGAGTTGGCGATGCGCCGAGATTTGTTTGTGTTGAACGTTGGTTGTTGTTTATTTCATAAACCCTAGATACATATTTATAGTCCAAGGGACTTTCTAATTCAGGCGTGCACCTAACCGTGCACGGGTAAAACTCTGACTCCTAACCGACACGTAAACTAATATGGTACAGATACACGGGCAATTAGCCCAAACTTGGTACACAAGGCCGATTCACGTATTTCTTCCATATATATTCTTCAAGTCCACCTTGATCGCGGCCCACCTCTGACTCGGTCAAATTCTGGTGATAACACATGCCCCCCTGGTTTTGGAAATGACATTTCCAAAATCATTACGCTTTTCTTTCGTCGGGTCATGTCGTGGCAGAGCAGAAACCGCCGCAGAATCCTCATCATGATGCCTTGCCCCTTCCACTTCTCCACGTGGCCGCAAAATTTTCCCGTTGGGCATCATCTCCTCGGAACCGCTGTGGCATTGAATCTCCCTCATATCCCTTTTATTTAACTGTTCTAAACAGCTCGCTCCTCCTTCGTCCTCCTCGCATTAGCACCAAAAAAACCCTCCTGTGCCACCATGTCTTCTTCCTCCTCCTCCTCCTCCTCCGAGCTTTCCTACGGGTCCTCCTCCTCCCGCGAGACGCCGCCGGACATCCGTGCCCCAGAAGAATGGGACGAGGAGAGCCACACCTCCTCCATCTGGTCCGAGGACGACAAGTCCTTGACCAGCGGGGATGAAGACCTCCAGTTCCTCGCCGACGGGGAACTGGAATCAGAAAGCGAGGACGACTGGTTCCCCTAGGACGGCTGCCCTACTTCTGAAGAAGAGGAAGAGGAAGACGACGAAGACGACGACGACTCCCTCGAGGGTTACCCGCCGGCAAAACGCCTCCGCATGTGGTGGGACGACGACAGCAGCGACGACGAAGACGGGGACGAAGCTCCCGTAGAGGGCTACGGGAGTAACGACGAGGAGCTCATCGGCAGCAGTGCTGATGAGAGTTCCGAGGATGACGACGAGGGCAGCGATGGCCCGTAGATTAGGATCTACTAGTGTAGGCCTAGCAGTAGTAGATTGGTCAATAGACCCTTCTTTTGTCCTTCCTTCTTTGAGCAATCGGCTCTTCCTTTGTAAGAAATCCTGTTTATGAATGAAGCAGTTTCCCCAATTCGACTTTGCCGACTTCTTTTAAACCGATTCTCAATGAGCCGATGGCAACGCATCGGTCTCTCATAATCCGCCCTTCCTTTCTTCGACAACGGGGTGACTGCAAACTTGGCCAAAACTCAAAAAACCGATGTCAGCGCATCAAGCCTTCATGGACTATCCTTCGCCCTTTCGAACAATGAATTTGAGTTCCGACGGATCACCACCCTTGACGAAAATCGCGGTGCAGGACTAGCCGATGGCCACCCAATCGGCTTTTCAAAGCATCCACCAGGCCAGCTGCCCCCCGAGTCTCAGTCAAGGCGAGAACGGTAATGGGTCAGCCAAATGTGCCGCCATTGGCCTCGCGTCATAACGCAGCACCAGCCGATTTCAACAAAATCGGCTCCCCGGAGCAGAGGACCTTCAGGGTGAGCTTCCCCCCGAGCTTCTTCAGTCTACTCCTTGCGCCTTGCTGGTCAGATCGGCTCCTTTCCCTTGGCGGATCTGCTGCAATCCATCCTTAACCTGATCCGCACGTCCATGCTGCTCTTGGCATTGGCATTGGTCCATCGAGTCTCTCTTCGTGGCCCACTTCCTGCTCCATCGAATCACCTCTTGAGTTGATGGCCATGCATCCTTAACCTTAAGACGATGTCTGCTGCATCGGCTGTGTTTAAATTTTTTTTTTGTTAATTTTTTACGGGCCGATCCATGTATCGGCCCCCATACTCTGCTCACCATGCTTCAATACCCATCATCAAAGAATATCTTGGGCTGCTGGGCGTTCGAAAGATACTCCTACTTCATATATCCTCGTGTTTTATTCTCCACCTAGGTGCCCCCCGAGCCGATTCTGTCAAGAGAGTTGATGGTATCAGCTCTTTAGGTATCCCTGTTAGATTAAACGTTGAACCCAGGCAGAATGGATGGTGAGGATAATTTTGGCCGATTGCTGGAATCGGCCTCCACGTTGCTTGTTCGACGAAGGCTTTGTAATGTCCCTCCACAAATTTTTGGGGCCGATCACAAGGATCAGCCTCGCCATACTCGCTCATTGGTTTGTTCTTGCTACTCGGTCAGGCCGGTGGATAAAACCAGCCCAATCTCTGACTTTACCATGTTGGTGCGCTTGCTGTCGTCCACCTCGAGTGCATCGTGTAATCGTGGAGCACTAAGCTTCGTCGGAAGGACGAGCACCATGTTTGTGCCAGCCGATGTTTCATCATCGGCTTTCCTTTGCTTGGGGCGCCACTCCATTTTCCGTGGACGACCCTCTTCATCCAGGGTTCGCTGAACTTTCGCAGCCAGATCAGGTCGTGCCTTCCTTAGCGTATGCAAGTATAACCTTTCGGCTTCCTCCAGGCCGCGCAATCGCTGAACCCTGCGCTTTTGGGAACGGGCTGAGTCCATCAGGGCACCACCTTGGCCGGTGGTACCTGTCTTCTTCTTCTCCCTCGTCTTCTGAATCCTCGAGATCTTCCAACCGAGGGGACTCAGCGCGTTTGCTTTGTGGCGGGAGAGGCCCTAGGCGCTTGAACACGGACACGTTGGCTGTCTCCTTCTTCTTCGGTTGCATTCTGGGCAATTGCCAATTGTGGGCAATCGGCTCATTCCTGAATCCCAGCAGTGTCTGAAGAAGGGACAGTCCCAGTGCCTGTCCTCGTCGTCTCGCTCCCCTGACTTTTCCTTGGCACGGCGCTCGTATCGCTCCTTGTCGTGATCATGCCGACGACGTCTCCTGTCATCCCTATCCAGACGATCCCTTTCATCATCGTCGTTGTATCGCCGGCGTTGGTCATACTGACTCACATACTTGTTGAGGAGGTGATCAGAGAGGGGTCGCTGATATCTTATGTTCTTCACTTCTCCCTCTGTGACGTAGCGCTTGCCGTCTTGGCGGAGCCGATCGCGTGGAGCGGCTTCCTCTGTGTCTTTGCTATGAGAGTAGCTGCCCTCATCTCCGTCCTTACCGCAGTGGTGCCCAGGTCCTACCATGTTGATATTGCACGAGAAATCTGGCTGGCACCCTCCATGGTAAGTATACTCCACCATGTTAACGGCGGGGAAGGGGTGTGTGTCGACCTTCATGGCGTACTCGGTTGAAAATTAGCCGTCCATTTTCTATCGCCATTTGGATATGCTGCCGCCACACCCTGCGGTCGTTAGTGGTGTGGGTGAACGTGTTATGCCACTTGCGGTATGGCTTTCCGTTCAGCTCCCGCACCGTGGGGATCTTGTGGCCTTCGGGTACCTTTATATGCTTCTCCGTGAGTAAGAGATCGAAAATCTGCTCGGTTTTGGTCACGTCGAAGTCGAACCCTTTTGGAGGGCCTTGTGGCTTAACCCATTTGCAGGACACGGGGCCTGCCGCTCGAGTCCATTCAGCCACCGCTACCTCTCGATCTCCCGCAGCACCTTCATCCTCGTCCGCCTCAACCGGGCCACCGCACGCTTGAATTTGTCCCGGTAAACATCCGGGTGGCGCCTGTTCATATGCCGACAGCCTTCGCACCATGTGCGCCAATGAAGGGTAGTCTCGCTTGGGAGGCCACGTCCTTGATCGATGATGAGAGACCCACCACCGCCAACTCGATCGCTTCTTTTTCACTTACGTGAACCGAATAGCATCGGTTCCTAATGGTCCTGAAGCGCCGGATGTATTCCGACACTGTCTCCCCGCGCTTCCGTCGTACTTGTGCTAGATCGGCAATGCCAGCCTCGGAAGCCTCCGAGTGATACCGCTCATGGAACTGCTCTTCCAACCGCTTCCAAGTCCGGATGGAGTTCGGTGGCAGCGATGTGTACCACCCGAAAGCCGATCCTGTGAGGGACTGTGCGAAGAACCTCACACGCAACTCGTCTGATGCTGAGATCGTGCCCAGCTGTGCCAAATATCGGCTCACATGCTCGATGGAGTTGGAACCATCTGATCCACTGAACTTTGTGAAGTCCGGGAGCCGATATTTGGGTGGTAGCGGAATCAATTCGTAATCGTTGGGGTACGGCTTGGTGTAGCCGAACGTCTTCCTCTTCGGCATCATGCCGAACTGATCTTTCAGAATTGTACAAATCTGATCCGCGGTGATGGCTGAAGGTGTCGAACCCTGAAGATTCGCCGGGGTGGCATACTTAACCAGCCATGCTTGCTTTTCCGGTTCTGAGCCAACTGCAGGAGCTGGGCTCTGGAGGTTTGTCGGAGTGGCGTACTTAGCTAACCACGTTTGCTTCTCAAGATCGGCTCCCGACGTTCCTCCTGCTGTTCCGGAGGCCCCTCGCTGTTGCAACCTCGGTTCGAGAGTGCCCGGGTATTGCGGTCCGGTACGTATGCGCACGCGTATCCGTGTGGGATCTCCTTGGGTGCCTCGGTAGGAATTGGTAGTCACTAGGATCACCACCAATCTTGTAGACGACGTATGCCGATGAGTTCGGCACTCCGGTGCTGCCCATGCGAACGGCAGCGGAGGATGGGACCGGAGTGGCATCTCTCCTTTGTAAGTCCCCGGAGCTGGTCCCGACGGAGAATACCGATGGCTCATGATTTCCTGGACCACGCGCGAGCGACACGCTCCAAAGTGTTTACCGAGCTCTCGTAGTGGCGGTGCAGCGAATGAGCCACCATGTAGTTGATCTCCCGACGCAGCGACTCGGTGCGTTCTTCCGACGGGGCGGACAGGTCCACTCCATCGAGTGCGCCTTCAGGTGAGAACCCCTTCCACCCGACGCCATGGGAGCGGGTTCTCGTGGAAAGAGCCGATGAGTTCGGCTTCGAGGACCGCCTTGATCTCGTCATGCTTCTTCTTGAGCTCGTCAGTCAGATCCTCGTACTTGACCGGAGTGCTTTCCGCCATCTCGGATGTAGATGGCGATGCGGTGGATGTCGAAGATTGTCCCACATGGCGGGCAACGACTGGAAACACAGTAGAGCCGGGAACAACTAGGGCTGCGGCTGGCCCCAGTCCCTCAGAGCGACGGCCCGCAAAGCCTCCTGGTCACACGTCCGATGCTATCGCAAGGGCGTGCCACCTGACCTATACCTGGCCAGGAAGGTGTTGGATGATGCCTCGCTTAGTTTCCTGCATGGCATACACGTAAACGTTAAATACGAGCCTCGATCGGCTCTCAGGTTATCCTGTGAATCGGCTCAAGGAGCCGATCCACCCATGATTCGTACAAGGTGTCCGAATATATGGTGGTCCCGCTTGATCAAGATAAAGTTAATGCGATCTACGACGATTTAGGGTTTTCACCGCATAATCGGATCATCCTACTCACGATTGGGCCTCGCGCTCGCGTACGGTGATCGTAAGCCGATCCTAGACAGGGCCTAAAAACCAACACGAGGTTGATCCCCGGAACATCCTATCTAGGGCTAGCAAACTACACCCTACACGCCGCTGGATCCTCCAACCCTTTGTAAGGCCTAACTATTGCGGATGTTAAACTAATCCTTGAAGAATAAGGAGCAACCGTAACGGATCGGATCTACTAAACTATGATCAAGCGGGTGCCGCCCTACACCTAAGATAGGTGTAAGGGCGGCTAGATGTACAAGGGTTGCACTACGACAGCATATGATACAAAGAACAATGCTAACCCTAACACATCTAAGATAACTACGTTGCTCGCCATCAAAAAGGCTTCAAGCACGAGCAACGCATGAACAACGTGGGTAGGCTTGTGCTGCCTAGATCGCAAGATGCGATCTAGGCAGCATGGTGCTTACCGGAGAAACCCTCGAGACGAAGGAGTTGGCGATGCGCCGAGATTTGTTTGTGTTGAACGTTGGTTGTTGTTTATTTCATAAACCCTAGATACATATTTATAGTCCAAGGGACTTTCTAATTCAGGCGTGCACCTAACCGTGCACGGGTAAAACTCTGACTCCTAACCGACACGTAAACTAATATGGTACAGATACACGGGCAATTAGCCCAAACTTGGTACACAAGGCCGATTCACGTATTTCTTCCATATATATTCTTCAAGTCCACCTTGATCGCGGCCCACCTCTGACTCGGTCAAATTCTGGTGATAACAGTGGACACACACAAGTTTTGGGGCCATTCCCTAGATCCGATGCTCGATTTCCGACGAAACCCTAGTTCTGTTGACCGCGCGGTCTACCCCTTTGACTGCATCCCATCGGGGGTCCCCCGGTGGGCATATGCGTCCATTTGAGCTTGGTTAGGTCATAGGTACATGTGGAAACAAGGATCATCCCATATGATCTCAAGTTTCTCTCCGGTTCAACTCCGAGGGAGTTCCCCCCTATACATGCAGAATCTGCCTAAGTGTAGGAACCCCCTGTCCGAGAAGCCGGACACGCCTAGGGGGGTAGCCTTGGGTATAAAACCATCTCAAATCACTTTTGTGCATTCCATGTGGACACACACAAGTTTTGGGGCCATTCCCTAGATCCGATGCTCGATTTCCGACGAAACCCTAGTTCTGTTGACCGCGCGGTCTACCCCTTTGACTGCATCCCATCGGGGGTCCCCCGGTGGGCATAGTCCTCCATTTGAGCTTGGTTAGTTCATAGGTACATGTGGAAACAAGGATCATCCCATATGATCTCAAGTTTCTCTCCGGTTCAACTCCGAGGAGTTCCCCCTATACATGCGAGACCGCCTAAGTGTAGGAACCCCCTATCCGAGAAGACGGACACACCTGGGGGGTAGCCTTGGATATAAAACCATCTCAAATCACTTTTTTGCATTCCATGTGGACACACACAAGTTTTGGGGCCATTCCCTAGATCCGATTCTCGATTTCCGACGAAACCCTAGTTCTGTTGACCGCGCGGTCTACCCCTTTAATCGCATCCCATCGGGGTCCTCGGTGGGCATATGCCTCCATTTGAGCTTGGTTAGGTCATAGGTACATGTGGAAACAAGGATCATCCCATATGATCTCAAGTTTCTCTCCGGTTCAACTCCGAGAGAGTTCCCCCCTATACATGCATAATCTGCCTAAGTGTAGGAAGCCCCTGTCCGAGAAGACGGACACACCTGGGGGGTAGCCTTGGATATAAAACCAACTCAAATCACTTTTGTGCATTCCATGTGGACACACACAAGTTTTGGGGCCATTCCCTAGATCCGATGCTCGATTTCCGACGAAACCCTAGTTGTGTTGACCGTGCGGTCTACCCCTTTGACTGCATCCCATCGGGGTCCCCGGTGGGCATATGCCTCCATTTGAGCTTGGTTAGGTCATAGGTACATGTGGAAACAAGTATCATCCCATATGATCTCAAGTTTCTCTCCGGTTCAACTCCGATGGAGTTCCCCCCTATACATGCAGAATCTGCCTAAGTGTAGGAACCCCCTTTCCGAGAAGACGGACACACCCGGGGGGGTAGCCTTGGATATAAAACCATCTCAAATCACTTTTGTGCATTCCATGTGGACACACACAAGTTTTGGGGCCATTCCCTAGATTCGATGCTCGATTTCCGACGAAACCCTAGTTCCCGTTGACCGCGCGGTCTACCCCTTTGATCGCATCCCATCGGGGTCCCCGGTGGGCATATGCCTCCATTTGAGCTTGGTTAGGTCATAGGTACATGTGGAAACAAGGATCATCCCATATGATCTCAAGTTTCTCTCCGGTTCAACTCCGAGGAGTTCCCCCCAATACATGCATAATCCGCCTAAGTGTAGGAACCCCCGTCCGAGAAGACGGACACACCTGGGGGTAGCCTTGGATATAAAACCATCTCAAATCACTTTTGTGCATTCCATGTGGACACACACAAGTTTTGGGGCCATTCCCTAGATCCGATGCTCGATTTCCGACGAAACCCTAGTTCCGTTGACCGCGCGGTCTACCCCTTTGATCGCATCCCATCGGGGTCCTCGGTGGGCATATGCCTCCATTTGAGCTTGGTTAGGTCATAGGTACATGTGGAAACAAGGATCATCCCATATGATCTCAAGTTTCTCTCCGGTTCAACTCCGAGGGAGTTACCCCCTATACATGCAGAATCTGCCTAAGTGTAGGAACCCCCTGTCCGAGAAGACGGACACACCTGGGTTGGTAGCCTTGGATATAAAACCACATCAAATCACTTTTGTGCATTCCATGTGGACACACACAAGTTTTGGGGCCATTCCCTAGATCCGATGCTCGATTTCCGATGAAACCCTAGTTCCGTTGACCGCGCGGTCTACCCCTTTGATCGCATCCCATCGGGGTCCCCGGTGGGCATATGCCTCCATTTGAGCTTGGTTAGGTCATAGGTACATGTGGAAACAAGGATCATCCCATATGATCTCAAGTTTCTCTCCGGTTCAACTCCGAGGAGTTCCCCCTATACATGCGTAATCCGCCTAAGTGTAGGAATCCCGCCCTTTTTTCCCGCCCACCCTTTCCCGCTGCTTCTCTCCCGCCATTTTTTCCCGCCATGATTTCCCGCCAAGTTTTCCCGCCCACCCTTTCCCGCTCATTCTCTCCCGCCAAGTTTTCCCGCCCACCCTTTCCCGCCCATTCTCTCCCGCCAAGTTTTCCCGCCGTTTCAGCCCCTCGTCGACCTATATATAGCCATGTCTTCTCCACTAACAGCACCAGCAACATTTCTCCCCTCATCACTTCTCTCATCCAACAGCACCACAAAATCCTCTGAGCTGAGCTGCCGCTGAGATGGCTCCTCGTCGTCGTAGCAACACGAGCTTCATCGGCGTTCGCCTGCGGCCTGCGGGGCATTTCGCGGCTGAAATCACCGCCGGTGGAACATGTGTGTGGCTCGGCACCTTCTACACGAAGGAGGCTGCTGCCCGCGCATACGACGTTGCGGCTTGGAGGTTTGGCCGGCCGCACCACGAAATGAACTTCCCGGAGGTCAGGTCTCTGACGGAAGCTCAGAGTCTCTCTACTGAGCCGCTACTTCGCTCACGTGGTGAAGCGCGGCGGTACAGGGCTGGCCAGCGGCGGATTGATACCACCGAGGCGGACGAGCAGTTCATGGCACGATGGCGCGCAGACCATCCCGGAGACGTCGAGGCAATGCGTGCATTCTGGAAGGACAAGCAGGCGTACAGGAGAGAGAGGAGGGCGGGAAAGCGGCAGAGGAAGGCCGAGGTTAAAGTAGAGTACGCCAAAGGAGAGGCGTCGACATGGGGGGAGAATGATGAACGGTGGTCGTGGAACCTCACAACCACCGCTTCAGAGGACACCCCCAGCGAGGATGAAGATTTCGACTTCTCTGATTAATATGTGTGTGTGTCGAGTCCGTGTGTCTAGCGGGTCATGCGTCGACCCTGTGTTAAGTGCTTTGTTCATGTGTGGGTGTAGTTTCTTTAAATGTTTTGGTTTGTGTGTGGGTCTAGTTCTTTAAGTGTTTTGGTTCCTGTGTGGGTGTAGTTTCTTTAAGTGTTTTGGTTCCTGTGTGTGGGTGTAGTTCTTTAAGTGTTTGGTTCGTGTGTGGGTCTAGTACTTTAAGCGCTTTGGTATGTGTGTGGGTCTAGTTATTTAAGTGTTTTGTATCGTGTGTGGGTCTTAAGTTCTTAAATGTATCACTTTTCTCTCCAAGCTCACCTCCGAGGGAGTTCCCCCTATACATCCAGAATCCGCCTAAGTGTAGGAACCCCTGTCCGAGAAGCCGGACACACCTTGGGGGTATCCTTGGATATAAAACCATCTCAAATCACTTTTGTGCATGCCATGTGGACACACACAAGTTTTCCAGCGATTCCGACGCTCCGGTGGTCCGTATCTTGGAAAACCCTAGGGCGGGGACCCCACAGATCTACCCCTATAGCTTTCTCCGTGCGAGGGTTTACCAGTGGACTTTTTTATTTGTTTTGCTTTGTGGATTTTACCAAGTGCTAGCCCATTATGCGGAAATCGTCAACGCCGGGTACATCCAAGGTTAGCCAAACCTTACATCACACGTGTACATATATGTTAGGGGCAGATGCAAGTTTTCCAACAATTCTGACGCTCCGGCGATCTGTATCTTGGGAAACACTAGGGCCGGACCCCGCAGATATACCCCTAGGGTTAGGGTTAGGGTTATAGTTAGGGTTAGCAATGTATGTGGAAACCCTAGGGTTAGGGTTAGGGTTAGAGTTAGGGTTAGAGTTAGCGTTAGCAATGTATGTGGAAACCCTAGGGTTAGGGTTAGGGCTAGAGTTAGGGTTAGGGTTAGGGTTAGAGTTAGGGTTAAAGTTAGGGTTAGGGAAACCGTAGGGCGGGGACCCCGCGGATCGTCACCCGTGGGACCTACATATGCCATCTACGAATTCTTAAAAAATAGAACCATTTTTTACATAATTCATACTAGTAAATAAATAATAGAAACATAATATAAAGTAATATGAGAGAGAGAAAAAAGAAAAAAAAAATCTATATGCCGAGGGTGGCCGTCGGCATAGGGGGGCCATGCCCTATGCCGAGGGTAGCCCTCGGCATCTGTGTGACGCCGTGAGAGGGCCGTCATGCCGCCGGTGGAACAGGCACCATGCTACTGACTACGCCGAGGGCCAGGTAGACGCCGACGGCGGCCCTCGGCGTAGGAACCTATACGCCGACGGTATCTAGGCGCCGACGGTCGGCTTCCGGCGCTGCCCTGGCGAGGCCGTACGCCGACGGCCCCGATAAAATGCCCTCGGCGTAGGGTTTGGCCGTCGGCGTTTGAGCCCATTCCTGTAGTGATTATCGGAGACTGACGTTGGTGGAGTGGAAACTCGTCGAGGAAAGACTTCAAAAGCGGTTAAGTAGTTGAAAAGGTAAACTGTTGTCCCTTGGGGGGAGATTAGTTCTCATAAATGCAGTACTTACGAATATGGTACTGTATATAATTTCTTTCTTCCATCTACCCAGAGGAATCTTGAATAGATTAGACTATCTACGCTCAAGATTTTTTTGGCAAGGGATAGTGAGAAAAAAATATCGGTTAACTAAATGGAGTATTGTATGCCATCCAAAAGATCAAGGTGGACTTGGTGTTTATGATCTTGAAGTTAAGAACAGAGCTCTGCTAGGAAAATAGCTGGCCAGATTATTAACTGAGGATGGCATATGGCAACAACTTTTAAGGAAAAAGTGCGTGGGCTCATGTCGTCGTGGTGAACGAGCAGATGCCATAGGATGGCTTAAGTTGGGGCCGAATGGACGTATGAGGATTCGGGGGAGGGTTTGCGACTAGATGGGAAGAACTTCCGGATGCTTTCCTCAAGAACACAACCAAAGGCCGGTATGCAAGAAGAGAGACAAGAGGAAGAACTCTTTACTAGATCGCTAGCTTCATTGATCTCAACATGGTTAGGTGTCACAAGAAAGGGGAGCAGGGAAGAACTCTTTACTAGATGTAGCTTCATTGAATATAACATGATTTCCGTTCCTCAGTACACAGATCTCTCTATGGTC
>NC_061509.1:160910130-160935797 GCF_022539505.1 Lolium rigidum | reverse complement strand
CAACAGCTCAAAAGCGTTATCTCATGTATTTTGGAAACCCCGAGATTCTCACTTTTGGGCTGGCATTATGGCAACTAAGAACCACTTTTTCTCTTTTGGTTTGTTCTCCATAAGGAATGGGACGGAGATTAGGTTCTGGGAAGATAGATGGTTGGGAACAACTACTCTTCGGAAACAATATCCAGCTTTGTACAATATTGTTCGTTATAAGGGAGACACTTTGCATAAGGTTATGGAAACTTCTCCTTCCTCCATGACGTTCAAGCGTGATCTAATTGGCCCCCGACTGACTAGTTGGAATGAATTGCTACTGAGGTTAGCTTCAATACAATTATCTTAGGGGACTGATGAATTCCGATGTAACCTTACCAAGAACAGTATTTTCTCGGTCAATTGATTGTATAGGGCGCTTACCATTCCCATTCAACCGGTTCTCAATAATAAATACATTTGGAAGATGAAAATACCACTGAAAACGACAGTTTCTGCGTGGTACCTTCGTCGCAGTGTGATTTTAACCAAAGACAACCTTGTTAGACGCAACTGACACGGTTGTAAGAAATTTGTTTTCTGTCATCAAAATGAGATAATAAAACATCTTTTTTCAACTCTAGGTTTGCTAGATCTATATGGTCAATCATTCAGATGGGCTCTACCTTATACCCGCCTCGTAGCGTTACAAATATATTTGGCAATTGGCTAAATGGGGTAGATACTAGGTATAACATGCTTATCAGAGTGGGCGCGATTGGAGTCGTATGGACGCTATGGCTATGTAGAAGACAAGAATTCTTCTGTCATGCAGGTCATTTACCGATGTACGGCTTTGCTACGTTCATGGTCGTCACTCCAGCGCTTGGAGAACCGAGACCTCTTTATGGAGGTGTCTACACGGTTGGAGAACATGGCCAAGGAGTTTATTTCCCAACATGGGTGGCTGCATATTAGGCGGATTGAAGCCAACGAAGCATAGTCTAGTTTGGCTCCTTTTTATCCATCTTTTATATTTTATTTGTTCAGACTTGATACTCGGGTACCTGTGTGCATCTTATCTATGCAAAGGCTGGGTGTAATGCTTGAATATTTTGAGTAATGAAGCACCCTTTATCGAAAAATGAGAGGAAGAGATAGTATCTACAGGAAGTATCTAGTGCTACAACCTATATGTGTGCTACTTTTTTTTAAATGTTAGCAGGAGAATTGCTAAATTCATTGAATAGACAGAAAACGGCCAAGAGACCAACACTGCTAGGTTTATTAGAGAAAACCGGGCGAATACCTAAACTACGGCAAGCAAGCCACACCTAAGCACGATGTGACAAACCTTCACAAACCACACGTCTCTCTGACCAAGACCACCTCCAAGACGTTGCCCTCGAGTGGGAAAACGACGCCAACTAGCGTAGCCGCCGTCCGATCTGGAAGACCAAATCTTGGGTTTCCGCTAGAGAAGTTAGGAAAGGCAAGTGAAGAGGCTACATCAACGCCTTCAGCAAGGAAGCGACGCCCGTAAGCGCCACCGTCGATGACTCCGACCACAGCCAGAGTACGGCTTTCACCGGCAAACTCACTCGCAAAGCCCAACAAGGAAATGGTCAGCCACCAAGCCATCCTCGTTGCCCTTGCCTCCACGGCAAACCTCACCTCCCGGCGAGCCCGACGTGCTACCAATCCTCCTTCCTCTTCCCCGCACTGGATGGGAGGATGCAACAACCGCAACATCGCAAACCCCTCCCTTTGGGAGGATGCAACACACGCAGAGCGCCATTCGTCTCCCCTCCGGAGGATGCAACACCCGTACCATGCCATTCGTCTCCCAACTGAAGGATGCAACGCCCAACGGCGCCATTCATCTCCCACCAGCCAACACGACCTCGCCCCACCACACACTGCAACACTGCAGGACAGCCAACCACAGCCCCTGCCTTTTCATGGCCTTCTTCCTCTTCCCCGCACCGGCGGAAGGATGCAACACCCCTCTCGTGCCATTCATCTCCCGCAACTCGCAGGTCCAAGAAAGCAGACAATAGCTTCAGGGACGCGGATGCCCGCACCACCATCCCCTCCTACGCAGCCTGCCGAGCAGGCCGACCCACAACACATGCTTCTGCAGCCGACCACCACTCTCGGGCCAACGGTGCCATTCATCTCCAGCCTAGGACTAAAGGATGCAACACCAGCGGCACGCCTCACATCCACCCCAACTTCCTCCTCCTGTCACAGCAAAGAAACAGTCGACGCCAAACCTCACATCATCTTGCCCCGCCAAAACATCGTGCGCATCGGCCAACAAGCAGCCACCGTTCACCACTGCAGCAACCTCCTAGCTAGATCGGGCCCAGAGTGGGCCGGCGCGCCGCCATTAGCGACCAGCGGGAGCGCCTATGCGTGGGCACTGCCGCCACGCTCACCGCGGTGGCCCCGAGCAAGGGACGGACGAGGCACGTCTGGCCCAGAGCGAGCCCAGGGGCGGCCCAGATCAGGCCCGCGCGCCGGCGCACTCCACCACGAATCCCACCGTCAGGCCACCGCAGCGTCGGCACCACCATCTCGCCCTACATATCCCCGACGCCCCGCCGCTCCGCCGTGCTCCACCGCCCGCAACAGCCCCGCCATCGCGTACTCTGCTCCACTCGCAAAGGAGAAGCAGCGGCGTGCACCAACTCCCCTCAGTCTTCGACGGGTCGGGCCGGCAGGCGCAAGCAAGGAAGTGGTCTAGTTCTAGGGTTTTGGGTCGGCCTCCGGAGCCGCTCGAGCGGGAGGGACCCGGGAGGCAGTTAGGAAAGCAAGAATTTATGTGTGCTACTTAGTTCCATACATCTGAACCATTCATTCCAAGTCAAAGGACATCATTAAACGGCATGGCAGGAGGTACTCAAACAGTGGCAAATATGTGAACAAGACCCTATGGCCATTCGTATTGCAACATAAGATCCCCTTTCTAATGTCCTCTCCTCACTGATTTCCCCAAATCCCTCTATGTTAGACACAGCCGTAGCTCAATCCGCGGTCGCTGATGATGCCGCTTGACCTGTTCTCTTATGCATCGCTAATGGTTGCTGCCATCTTCCAAGGTATAAAATCTGAAGAACAATTTGACTAATTTTTAAGCCTTGGATGGCACAGAGGAAGCTTTCAATATCGCATATAGCAGGGAATGATGGAGTACATGGAGACATGGAGAAAACCTTGGAGACCTGTCCAGTGCGTACTAGTAAATGTATCCAGCAATAGATCTGGAGCTATTTTGTTTTATTTTGTTCCTTGTTTGTGAACAGACATGCTGCTTGCTTATGTCTATCGGAGACTTACACTTGCTGAATGGAAGATTGTGGAAGAAAGATTACAGAAACGCCTTAGTAGTTGGAAAGGCAAATTGTTGTCCCTAGGAGGAAGATTGGTACTCATTAACTCGGTACTAACAAATATGGTACTGTATATGTTATCATTCTTTCTCCTGCCGAAAGGAATTCTGCATAAACTCGATTATTATCGATCCAGATTCTTTTGGCAAGGGGACATCGAGAAAAAGAAATATCGGTTGGTAAAATGGAGTATAGTGTGCAGTCCCAAAGATCAAGGCGGACTTGGAATTTATGACCTGGAGGTTAAGAATTCTGCTCTGCTAGATAAATGGCTTTTTAAGCTTCTTACTGAGAATGGGACTTGGCAAACTATTCTTCGGAGAAAGTATATTGGCTCGAAGACGCTCTCTCAAGTGGTTTGGAAATCCGGGGACTCTCACTTCTGGGATGGTCTCATGGCGACGAAAAATATTTTCTTTCGTCATGGTACTTTTTCTATTAAGAATGGAGCACAGATACGTTTCTGGGAAGATGTTTGGCTGGACAATGCTTCCCTGAGTGAACAATATCCTGCTTTGTATAGTATTGTTCGTCGTAAAGGTGATACCATTGCTACCGTTATGGCTACCTCACCACCGAATATGACGTTCAGACGGGTTTTACTTGGACAAAGACTAACAGCATGGAATACTCTAGTTCAACGATTGGGTGATATTCAATTATCCCCTGAACCGGATGAATTTAGATGGAATCTTCATGTAGATGGCTCTTTCTCAGTTAAATCTCTATACAATGCAATCCTTCATTCCTATTTACCAGTTGATAATAATAAGAAAATTTGGAAGATGAAGATACCATTAAAAATAAAGATTTTTGGATGGTACCTTCGCCGAGGAGTTATTCTCACTAAAGATAATCTTGTTAAGCGGAATTGGCACGGAAGTTCGCGGTGTGTTTTCTGTCATCATGATGAAACCATCAAACACCTATTCTTCCAGTGCAGTTTTGCGAAATCTATATGGTCAGTCATCCAAGTAGCGTCTACCCTGTATCCCCCGACTAGTGTGGCAAATGTCTTGGCAATTGGCTTCACGGTGTTGATTCAAGGTTTAAGTTGCTTCTTAGGGTGGGGGCGCTAGCAGTTATCTGGGCGCTATGGCTAAGTAAAAATGACAAGATTTTTAATGATAAAAACTGTTCTTTGTTGCAGGTCATCTACAGATGTACAGGTATTCTCCGTTCATGGTTACCTCTTCAGCGGGCGGAGAATCGAGAGCTATTTACGGAGGTCTGTACACGATTGGAGGCTACGGCGAGGGATACTTTTTCCCTACATGGGTGGCAGCATAGTCTACGGATTGCAGCTCCACCCTCTCCTTAGGCGTTCTACAGTTCATCGTCTCGAGATGTATTTCGCCTTTTTTATGTTTTGTTCGTTCTGGAGACTTGAACAGCTGTGTGCATCCTGGTTATGCAGAGGCTGGATGTAATTGCTTCCCACAAAGTAATAACGCATCCTTTATCGAAAAAAATGTCTACGAGAAGCTATTGTTCAGAAACTGTATACTAGAGTTTCGTATTGCGGCAGGTTGAGCTCCGGCTACATCACACTACTTCTGTAGAGGCGATTTGGGACGATTCAATCTCTGCCACTGGTGAGAGACATTGCAGCTGATGGATTATGTGCCGAAAATTAGGAAGAAACCAGGGTCGTATTTGCATATGTGCTAAGGTGGAAGAGCCATCGTGACTTATTTTCGATCTGGGCCCTTGGAACAGATCACGATCCAGATTGGTCCGAAAACTGGTAGTACACAAAGGGGTTGTAGAACTAGATACTCTCTCCATATGGTAGCTCTACTAGGCTCCCCGATTCCATATAATCAGTATATCTCAGAAAGAGATTGCGGTAGAATGTGTGCACGTTTGGCTGGCACGAGTGACTTTTTTTTTGACAGAAAACAACACTTTATTGATTAAATAACATCATTCAAAGAGTCTTCTGGATACAAACCGGAGCAAAGTTGGAAATAAAATCTAGACTAGAAACATCACAAGTTCTAGCCAAAATATGTGCCGCTTCATTTAGAGAACGAGGAACATGAACAAAGGTGGCCGAGGAGAAATTTGCCAACGGAAGTTTGATATGTCTGGTCACCGAACCCACCTCAGAGCGATCATCAGCAGAAGAATTTAAACGTTGTACCAAGGATAAACAGTCGGAAGCGAAGATAGCCTTGGTAAAACCTTTTTCTCGAGC
The DNA here is from genome assembly GCF_022539505.1 of Lolium rigidum. NCBI lineage: Eukaryota > Viridiplantae > Streptophyta > Magnoliopsida > Poales > Poaceae > Lolium > Lolium rigidum. The sequence goes on along the minus strand of NC_061509.1, from coordinate 160,930,232 downwards.
GGTCGCCATTGCCTGTCGAAGAGCCATCGCCTCTGCCATTTCTGGGGAAGCAAATCCCATCAGCGGCTCGCTCGCCGCCACTAGACATCTTCCATTGTGATCACGAGTGACCGCCCCAAGAGCCATACGTTGAATATCTCCGAAGAGAGCTGCATCAACATTGATCAGCACGGTACCTGACGGCGGCGGAGACCATCTTGGAGCCAACTTGGCCTCACGCATGTAGTCAGATTTATCCTTGAAGGAGTGCTGAATAATCATAGCCACATACGCGATCATACGAAAACTGGTGCTGTTTGGACAGGATTGCTATTATTATTTCTTAACTCATTCGGAGCTTCCCAAATATGCTAAAAACCAGCAAGGACAGTAGCCTCCACGTCCGTTGCCTGAGCCAAGAAATTGAAGAGCCAAAGTTTGCACGGTTAAGCTTCATGCACTAGCCACTTGACTCAAAAGTCCGAACTGATGGAAAGGGCTAGGCAATCCACCTATACATTTCATAACAACCCCACTCGTCGTGTGACGGAGAAGAGAAAGTCAACACGTGAAAGAAGAAGAGCACACTGAAACAGGGTATCTGCGGTGGCTAAAGAGGGGGACAACAGCAATTTTTAGGCTTAATTGCGAAAACCATGAACAACAATAATTTTTAGGCTTAATTGTGAAAACCATGTGAAAGCCAGAATTTGAACTCGAGACCTGGGGCTCTGATACCATGTTAAGCTTCATGCACTAGCCACTTGAACCAAAAGTCCGAACTAATGGAAAAGGCTAGGCAATCCACATATACATTTCACAACATGCACGACATGAAATCGCGTCTGGATGACTGGATCGTGTACTGTTTTTTGACCAGCTGCTACACATGTCGAGCAAAAGTACAGAGAAGCAAGGAATGCTCAATCCGTTCCTCCTTTCAGCAGAAAATGCAAGCATCACTAGCGGGAATATTGCGATGTTGCATCTGTGTACCACTAGGAAGGCAATCATGTGCAAATCGCCAAAGATGAATTTTCATTTTACACGGGGCATTGATTTTCCAAATAGATTTCCATTGTTTCTCTTCATTGACGGAACTAACTGGAGGACATACCACTTCCACAACCACTTCTGTGAACAAAGAAGCAATCATGTCTAGCAAGATTGTATGCAGAACGTATTGAGTAGAGACCGTTCTTTGTGAGAGGCCATCGCGCAAAATCATCCTCTTCAAATGTGCTAACCTGTATCTGAAGGATCTGCTGCGCCGTATCATGATCGAAGAATGCACTCACAGTTTCAGGTATCCACTCTCCTGTGTCCTCATCAAGCAAACAACTAAACGTTGCCTCTTTTGGAATTGGCATGAGAGGGCAAAGTCCGTACGGTGGCATGTTAGGAATCCAGTTGTCAGAGGTAATCTTCACAGTCTTCCCATTCCCAATGCCCCATTGAACTCCACGGAGTAGTAAATCTCTTCCAATCAAAATGCTACGCCAAGTATATGAAGCTGACATGGGTTTTGTAGCATGCCAAAAAATCAGTATGAGGGAAGTACCTCCCTTTAAGTACTCTAGGACATAATGACGTCGGATCCGTGAGTAGCCGCCACCCCTGTCGGCCAAGCATGGCTTGATTGAACAAAGGGAAATCACGAATGCCCATGCCGCCAAGATACTTAGGAGAGGAGAGTCAATCCCATGACCTCCAGTGCTTTTCCTTTTTCCATCTTCTACACCCCACCACTCATTAGCAATGGTTTTCCCCCATTTATCACAATTGGCAATTGGAATTTGGAAGCAACTCATCACATATGTTGGAATAGCTTGAATCACCGACTTTAGGAAGGTTTCTTTGCCCGCCCTTGACATGGATCTATCAACCACACCGTTGATCCGCTTCCATATCATATCATAGATAAACTTGAACGCCGCCGTTGGTGATCGACCCACAGAAGTGAGCATACCCAAGTAAAAGTCACCAAGCCCCTCACTATGAACCCCTAGAATGTCCATAACTTGTCCTTTAATTTGAGCGTCACAATGGTTCCCAAAGAAAACTGAGGACTTCTCCAAATTTATTTTTTGTCCCGATCCTTCGCAGCACGTTGATAACGTTGAGAGCCTCCACACTCCTACTATCACTTCGTGCAAAAAAAAAAGATGCTATCGTCTGCAAACAGTAAATGGGATATTGGGGGACCGAGTCTACCATTTTTGACACCTTGGAGCTCACTTCGGTTCTCACACAGCTTGAGTAAACTAGACAAACCTTCCGTGCAAAGAAGAAACAAGTAAGGGCTTATTGGGTCCCCCTGTAGAATGCCTCTAGATGGAATAACAGGATCAGTCAATTCGCCATTAACCCGAAAGGCATATCTCGCACATGTTACACATCGCATTACAGACTGAATCCAAGAAGAAGCAAAGCCAAGCTTGCTCAAACAACCATGCAAGTAGTCCCACCCTATCATAAGCTTTCATCATGTCGATCTTCAGGGAAAAGTAAGGGCACCCGTTCTCCTGATGGCGAATAGTATGCAAACATTCGAATGCAATAAGAGCATTGTCGGTGATGAGCCTACTAGAAACAAATGCACTATGATGTTCAGAAATCACAAATGGCAAGATCATCTTCAATCTATTTTCCAAGACTTTGGAGGCTAACTTGTATATCACATTGCATAAACTGATAGGTCGAAAGTTTTTGAGGTGTTTTGGCTTCGTAGTTTTGGGAATAAGAACAACCACAGAGTCACAAAAACCATCGGGCACCTCCTCTCCATTTATAAATGACCGCACCGAATAAAAAATATTCTCCTTAATGAGATCCCAGTGGGTTTGGTAAAATAATGCCGGAAAACCATCAGGACTCAGCGTCTTTGTTGGTCCCATTTGGAACAAGGCAGCCTCAATCTCCTCATCTGAATATGGCCTACACAAAGCTTCATTCATCTCATCTGTAACTTTGGTAGGAATTGAATTGAGCACCACATCCATAGACATGTATGGTTCAGAGGTAAAAAGATTCTCATAAAAATTATGCACCATACTTTTAATCTAGCCCTGCCCTTCACATTTAGAACCATCCTCCCGTTCAAGCATAACAATTTTGTTCGTTTGTCTACGAGTGGAGGCCCTCACATGAAAGAAAGCGGTGTTCCAACCACCTTCTCGCAACCACTCAACTCTTGAGCGTTGTCGTGCCATGATTTCTACTCTCTCGAAGAGCTCACAAAGGTCATGTTAAATCGAACACTCTTCCTCCAGTCTCGAATCAGAAGGTAATTCACCACAAATACCGCAGCCGCCCCTCAAGCTTGCGGATTTTCTTGCGGACCGAGCCGAAGGTAGCGCGGCTCCAATCCTTGAGAGATACTGCCACCTGATTCAAATTTGACCATGTAGCATTCAAAGAATTGGTATTGTCCCTGCCTTCGGTCCAAGCTTTCTCGAGCACCTCTTTTATAGTCTGGAGCTCGCAGCCACATTGCTTCAAACCAAAAGTTCTGTTGTACAGGCTGTTGTGCTATACCTCTAGAGCCACGCTCAAGTGAGATGAGAATCGCATAGTGGTCAGAGGTAGTAGTAATCAAATTCTCCACGCTGCAATCTTCAAAACAGCGGGAGAAATCACTGTTGGCGACCGCACGATCAAGACGTACTTTGACAAAAGTATCAGTACCTTGCCGGTTACACCACGTGAATTTAGGGCCTTCAAAGCCCAAGTCCATCTGCAAACACTCCTGGAATGCGTTGATCTGTGATTCCGTTCGATCTTGGGGTCCAACATGTTTATCCAAACTGAGGACCTCGTTGAAATCACCACAAAGCCATGGACCATTCCATTGTGATCTCATGAACCGGAGAAAATCCCAAAATTCATGTCTAAGCTCACGTCTGGGTTCTCCGTACACAAATGTTGCACGCCATGTCACTCCCTCCTTTGGTGTAATATGAACATCTATATGCACCGAAAATTACTAGCCTTGAGGGTGACGGATACAGATGACAACCAAAATAAATCCAAACCACCACTCAAACCCTCACTGCTCACAGCGAGACATCCGGAGTATCCAAGAGACCACATAAAATTCCGAACTCGTGAATCCTTCATCTTCATTTCAGACAAGAAGAGAAGGGTGGGACGATGAGTCTTCACCAACCAGCGAAGCTCGCCAACTGTCGCGTCCGTCCCTAGTCTACGACAGTTCCAACATAATATATTCATTGCGTGCGGCGGGACTGCTCCACAGCCCTCGCCTGATCCGCCGATCCATCTGTTCCGTCACGTTTCACCTTCTTATTAGTATCAGTGTGAAGATCACAATTAGCCTCGCCCTCCATCTCATGAATTGGAGCAGCTGAGCACACCGCCAGTGATTAAAGAGGCTACCCCGGTCAAAAAAAAAAAATTAAAGAGGATACCAGATATGTAAATAGCCTGAGCAAAGCCTAGGAGTAAGCAAAACAAAACCCCAGACTACAGATGGTAAAGAGAATAAATGAGCACCAACGCAGAAGCCACATAAAGCAAAGTACAAATTGTAGCAAAATTATAGGTATCATAGACATGCTATCAATACCAATCCAACTGACTCATATTTATCTTGACATAACAAGCTATAACTCCAATACTCCACATAATTTCTCAGTTTTATGAATTTGAACATCTTATTAATTTTTACTTCCCGGATCTTATAAAAAAAATTATTTCAGCATAACACCGCATGCTTATGAAGTGCACTAATATTTAAAAGTAGATGATAAATTTAATATTCAAGAACATTATACTGAATAGTAGGCAATAAAAATCCCTCATTTTTATAGCATGGTGTATATTGATCCAGGAAAAGAGAATCAATTTGGATTTTTGGTTTAATTATATTGACCTGTGTAACAATTTTTTATGGTATCAGAGCCAAGAGGTTTCAAGTTTGAGACCCTGCTCGCGCAGTATTATATGGTATCAGAGCCAAGAGGTCTCAAGTTTGAGACCCTGCTCACGTAGTATTAAAAACAAAAACAAAAAATATTCCGTGACCTGTGCACTGAGCCCACGCTAAGGAGTAAAATAGCCGACACGTGACTGGAAATATTGAATATAAATATAGTGCCTAGCCTCTTTTCATTAGATCGATCTTTCGAAAAACTTAGCTAGTGCATCAATCTTATGAATACATGAAGAACAATACATGAAGAAAGATGCTGAGTAACTTAGTTGTCCATCAGACATGTGTATTTTCTTGTGTATCCCTACATATTTGACACTAACATGCTTCAAAAATATGTTAAACCTCTAGGAACGTCTAGGTGTAGATCTAATGCCGGGTATCACTATGTCTGTAAACGAATACTGGTACTGTGAGTTTACCTTGTCACTTGGAGGAGGAACTCGCCGATCTGGACATGGCGACGACGGCGGTGTGTGGGCGAGGTGGTGGTGGTGCTTCCCGTCGGCACTGCACTACCCTGATCGGTGGGGTGTCTGGTGGGGCGAGTGGCAGCACATGGCAACCTCGTACCGAGTGCCACTGGCCCCCACCACTCTATATAGTGCAGGCGACATGGGCCCACCAACTAGCGAACGGTTGGGCGCCCCCGATCAGGCGCGGACGAGGTCAAGTGGTCGTGCCAGAGCCGTTGGGCTCTGGTGCGGTGGAGATCAATCCTATCATTCTCCCCCTTGATCTCAACTTTTCTTTTAACTTTATACTTTCACTTTATTCGTTTCATTTTGGATCAGCCCATAGGGCATGTTTCATCGTCACAGCTCTATTACCGGTAGAATCAGACAGACACAATACACTTCTCTGTTTTGAAACAAATTCTTTTACTTTTGGGTCTCTTATGATCCAGGATAGGTAAGACTTTCCCTTAAACCCATGCCGGCTACGTGTTCCTTGAACACGTTGGGTGGTAAGCCTTTCGTTAGCGGATCTGCAAGCATATCTTTTGTCCTTATATGCTCGAGACTTATTGTTTGATCCTGGACCTTGTGTTTCACAACATAATACTTAACCTCAAACGGTTTCATAGCTGTACTCGACTTGTTGTTGTGAGCATAAAATACTGCAGGCTCATTGTCGCAGTACATCTTTAGTGGTTTTTCAATACAATCTACCACTTTCAAGTTGGGTATAAATTTCTTTAACCATAATGCCTGCCCCGTTGCTTCATAACATGCTATAAATTCTACATACATCATGGATGATGCAACTATCGTCTGTTTGGAGCTTCTCCACGAAATAGCTCCCTCTGCAAGGGTGAATACATATCCAGATGTGGATTTTCTATCATCTTTATCCCCCGCAAAATCTGCATCTGAATACCCTCTTATTTCTAGGGAATCAGATCTTCTGTATGTTAGCATGTAGTTCTTTGTGCCTTTTACATAACGCAATACCTTCTTTACCATTTTCCAGTGTTCAAAAACTTGGATTTTCTTGATATCTACCGAGTACTCCGGTGATAAAATCTAAGTCATGGCGAGTGCACACTTGTGCATACTGTAGGCTTCCAATAGCCGAAACATATGGAACCGCTTTCATTTGATCGAGCTCGCATTGATTTTGGGGACTTTGATGTTTCCCAAAACTGTCGCCCTTGACTATAGGGGCAGGTGTGGCACTGCACTTATGCATATTATACTTACTTAGAATCTTTACTAAACTAGCCTTTTGCGATAGTCCTAATACTCCATTGTTCCTATCTCGGTGATATTTTATGCCCAAAACATATGATGCTTCACCAAGATCTTTCATATCAAAATTTGAGGACAAGAACTTCTTTGTCTCTTGCAGTAGACTAACATCACTGCTGGCAAGCAGAATATCATCCACATACAAGATTAGGAAAATATATTTCCCACTTTTAAACTTTGCATAAACGCAATTGTCCTCAATATTTTCTTTAAATCCAAATCTCTTAATTGTTTCATTAAACTTTAGATACCATGTCTGGAGGCTTGCTTTAATCCATAAATGGATTTCTTTAGGCGGCATCCGATTTCTTCCTTGCCTTCCATGATAAAACCCTTGGGTTGTTTCACGTAGACATTTTCTTCTAAATCCCTGTTTAGAAATGCCATCTTTACATCGAATTTGATGCAACTCTAAATCAAAATGTGCAACTAGTGCCATGATGACTGTGAAGGAATCCTTACATGAGGCCGGAGAAAATGTCTCATTGTAATCTATCCCTTCTCTTTGTGTAAATCCTTTTGCCTCTAGAGGTGGTTGTTCTTGCTCCCTTTCATGCTCAACAAATGGTTCATTCGGCTCCTGGCGGACAGGTTCCGAATTTTTACTTATCGTTGTCATGGGTGGAGTTACAACAGGCGATTGCACCACAATCACAGGGATCGTCGGTACAGGTGCACATGGTAGCGCAAAAATGGCTCCTGAGTCATCGGATTAGGTGCACGCACCCTCTTCTCCTCAAGATCAATTTTCTGAGCTACCATGCTCCCCCTCATCATTTCGTCCTCTAAGAAGACAACATGTCTCGTTTCCACAAATATTGTGTATTTCTCTGGACAGTAGAAACGATAACCTTTTGACTTTTCAGGATAGCCAATAAAATGGTAGCTAACTGTTTTGGTATCTAACTTTGCGATATTTGGATTGAATACTTTGGCCTCAGCAGGCCTTCCCCACACTTTCAGGTGGTTTAGAGAAGGCACTCTCCCTGTCCATAGCTCATACGGCGTTTTGGGAACCGATTTTCTTGGTACTCTGTTTAGAATGTGAATAGCGGTTTTAACGCCTCAATCCACAATCCCAATGGTAGGGTGGAATAGCTCATCATACTGCGCACCATATCCATGAGGGTACGGTTGCGCCTTTCAGCTACCCCATTCTGCTGAGGTTCGCCCGGCATCGATTACTGGGCAACTATTCTAGTCTCCTGTAGGAACCTTGCAAAAGGTCCAGGGACTTGGCCATATGGAGTATGTCGACCGTAGTACTCCCCTCCACGATCAGACATGACTATCTTTATTCTTTTATCATGCTGATTTTCAACTTCAGCTTTGAATATTTTGAATTTATCCAACACTTCTGTTCTTTCTTTTATTGGATAAATATAACCATATCGGGAGTAAACATCCGTGAATGCTACGAACGAATCATAGCCATCCACACTTTTCACAGGAAATCATCCACATACATCGGTGTGAATTATTTCTAGTGTTGTTGTACTTCGATTTGCACCCTTTTTAATTTGCTTTACAAATTTTCCTTTAATGCAATCGATGCACTGTTCTATGTCTGAGAATTCTAATGGAGGAAGAAAATCATTTTTAACGACGAGTCTTTCTATTCTCCCCCTCGAAATATGGCCTAAGCGACAATGCCATAATTTCGATGATTCATCAGTTCTTTTTCTTTTCTTTTGTTCTTTTTCTGACACGGATACCTTCTCATTCACATTACACACAAACATCACCTTTTTCACGCAAGGATAATAAATAAAGCTCATCATGGAGTAAAGCAACTCCACATAAGCATTATTACAACCATATGGCACACTCGCCATGTCCTTCATGTCCATGTGTACTTTTCTGTCACCAGTTGCTTCAGCAGCTGGGTCGCACATATCTTTGAAGAACCAGTGAACTAGCTCTTTATTCTTTCAAGATACTCCCCTACGGAAGCACACTCTGCAATTGAGCCCACAATAGCGTTCTCAATTGTATTCTTTATAAATGGCTCTTAGCCACCTTTCATACTGCCATGCAGCATCATCATCCTTGTCATTTCTGACTGGATCTTTTGGTCTGACCGCTGTGGGAACCCAGTCCACCTCAGCACAATCGACCTTCTTTTTTCCATTCAGTGTAGTTGTCACCTTTGAGGGTTGGAATATCCTTGATGCAGCTCATCAAGTAGTACCCTCCTTTAAACCATAATGAAATGAGATCATAACAACAATTGCATGCAATAATCCAACGTTGGTCAAAATTAGAACATACAACTGTTTGTGCAATTAAATCTATATCACCGTTGGGCAGAAAATAGAGATAAATGCACACCTTATTGCAACAAAACATGATCATGTCATTAATAACGTTGGTCCAAAAATAACATAACCATAATTGTCATAATAATCACTTTAATCATTTCTTTAAAATTTTGATTATCACTTTTGCATATTTTTTTAATTAAAATGCAACTTTAACTCTTTGCAGCGGAAACTTTGAATTCATTAAACTTTAAAAACTTTTAGAAGCATCTCTGTTACTTTTTTAATTTCCTAAAACAAATATCTCGTTGGTTCAATTTGCTCAAGGAAAAAAACTTGATAAAAATGCCTCTTTTACTATTTGAAGCGGAAACTTTGACTTTTAAACTATTAACTTTTAAAATTTTCAGAGATATATCTTTCACTTTTAATTTATGAATAAATATCACGTTGGTTCTATTTATTCAGAAAAAACTTGGACAAAATTAGGCCAAAATTGACCCAAAACTGCCTAAAAAACGCCTCTGTAAAACATAAAACAGAAAAAACTGTAAAACTGTCGCGGCCCACGCTGCCCGCACGCGATGAGCGACGCGCAGAAACGCAGCGCCCACGCGGCCAGCAGACGCGGCCCGCACGCGGTGCAGCCTGCTAACGCGGCCTAGCCCGCGTCGCCCACGTGGCCTGCCAAAACGTGGCCCGAACACGGCCTCCACGCGCCTACGTGGCTCTTTCCTGGCCGTCAGATGCGATCGACGGCGGACCTTCACTTTCGGTCGGTATAAAGTAACGGCTGAACCGCCGCCCCCTCTGTAACCCTAACCCTAGATCATTTGCCCCGTCTCTGGCCTCTCTGTGCTCTAAGTGGCGGCGCGGAGGCTGTACCTCCCGTCCACGCGCGTGGCCCGGCGGCTCGCCGACGACGAACGAACTCGAAGCTCCTCGCCCCACCTGCGCCATCTCTCCTTCCTCGGTCTCCCTCTCGCTAGCGGCGGCGGAGAGAAAATCCCCGTGCGCCCGTGGCCGGCACCACGCCGGCGACGGCGAGTCCACCATTGCGGCGGCTCGGCGGGGCTTCCATTTTTTTCTTTTCTTTACACTTTCTTTTCTTTCTTCCTCTCCCCATACCCATCAACCGTACCAGTGCCGACGGCCTCGATGGCAGAGAGAGGAAACGGCGGTGCGCTGTTCTGTCCGGCACCCCTCTGGCCCCGTTGCCGGCGTGCGCGAGCACCTCGAGGGTGAACGCGCCGCCGTCAACTGGCTCAGTGGCGGTGCTGCCTTTTATTTGACGGCGCCACGAGGTCCAGCAGCAGCAGCCCGAGGCTGCTCTGTGGTAGCATAGTTTTCTTTGCCGGCGGCTGATAACGCGTGAAGCACACGTCCGTTGGGAACCCCAAGAGGAAGGTGTGATGCGTACAGCAGCAAGTTTTTCCTCATTAAGAAACCAAGGTTATCGAACCAGTAGGAGATGAAGGCCACATGAAGGTTGTTGGTGAAGGAGTGTAGTGCGGCGCAACACCAGGGATTCCGGCGCCAATGTGGAACCTGCACAACACAATCAAAATACTTTGCCCCAACTTAACAGTGAGGTTGTCAATCTCACCGGCTTGTTGTAAACAAAGGATTAAACGTATGGTGTGGAGAATGATGTTTGCTTGTGAAGAACAACAGAGAACAGAGATTGCAGTAGATTGTATTTCAGATGTAAAAGGATGGACCGGGGTCCACAGTTCACTAGTGGTGTCTCTCCAATAAAATAAATAACATGTTGGGTGAACAAATTACAGTTGGTCAATTGACAAATAGAGAGGGCATAACAATGCACATACATATCATGATGACTAATATGAGATTTACTTAGGGCATTACGACAAAGAACATAGACCGCTATCCAGACATGCATCTATGCCTAAAAAGTCCACCTTCGGGATAGCATCCGCACCCCTTCCAAGTATTAAGTTGCGGACATACGTGACAATTGCATTAAGTATGGTGCGTAATGTAATCAACACAAATATCCTTAGACAAAGCATTGATGTTTTATCCCTAGTGGCAACAGCACATCCATAACCTTAGAACTTTCTGTCACTGTCCCAGATTCAATGGAGGTATGAACCCACTATCGAGAATAAATACTCCCTCTTGGAGTTACAAAAATCAACTTGGCCAGAGCCTCTACTAGCAACGAAGAGCATGCAAGATCATAAACAACACATATATGATAGATCAATAATCAACTTGACATAGTATTCTGATACGTCCAAAACGTATCTACTTTCCCGAACACTTTTGCTATTGTTTTGCCTCTAATTTGTGTATTTTGGATACAACTAACACGGACTAACGCTGTTTTCAGCAGAATTGCCCTGGTGTCTTATTTTTGTGCAGAAACTTAACTTTCAGGAAAATCCCCGGGAATAATTGCAATGGGCCTATTTTCACAAAATATTGATGGAGCCAGAAGACGAGACGGAGGGGGGCCACGAGGCGCCCACCCCACAAGGCGGCGCGGTGGGCCCCTGGGCCGCGCCGGCCTATGGTGGCGGCGCCTCGGCCAGCCTCCGACGCTCCCCTCTGGACTACTTAAGGGTTTCGACCTAAAAACGCACGGGAGTTCGACCAATTTGCCAGAAGACATCCAGAACTCCGCCGCCATCGCGAAACTCCGTCTCGGGACCAGAAACTCCGTTCTGGCACCCTGCCGGGACGGGGAATTGGAGGAGATCATCGCCATCATCGCCACCGACGCCTCTCCATCGACCATCCATGTTTCCCCCATCCATGTGTGAGTAATTCCCCCGCTGTAGGCTGAAGGGGATGGTAGGGATTGGATGAGATTGATCATGTAATAGTCATAAGATTGTTAGGGCATAGTGCCTAGTATCCGTAGTTGGTACTTTTACGATATTGTTGCAACTTGTTATGCTTAATGCTTGTCACTAGGGCCCGAGTGCCATGATTTCAGATCTGAACATGTTATTGTTTCATGATGATATTCATTGTTTTATGATCTTACCTGCAAGTTTTATACACATGTTGCTGTCCGGAACCCGAGGCCCCAAAGTGACAGAAATTGGGACAACCGGAGGGGAATGCTGTGATGTGAGGATCACATGTGTTCATGGAGTGTTAATGCTTTGCTCCGGTGCTCTATTAAAAGGAGTACCTTAATTACCTGTAGATTCCCTAGAGGCCCGGCTGCCACCGGCTGGTAGGACAAAAGATGTTGAGCAAGTTTCTCATTGCGAGCACGTACGACTATATACGGAACACATGCCTATGGTTGTTTAGTACTTGGATACCATTTTATTATTATCTGAAAATGCCCTGCCTTGATTGTTACATGAGTTCTCTTATCCATGCAACGCCCGTTCATCCATCCTTGTGCCTACAGTATTTTAATCCTGCTGTTTACTATAATCACTACTGTTGTCTTTGTTACTCTGCCGCTTATATTTCACTACTGCTACTGCTATAAAACTGTTGCTACTGATAAACTCTTGCGAGCAAGTCTGTTTCCAGGTGCAGCTGAATTGATAACTCCGCTGTTAAGGCTTACATATATTCTTTGGCTCCCCTTGTGTCGAATCAATAAATTGGGTTTTACTTCCCTCGAAGACTATTTTCTGGCGCCGTTGCCGGGGAGCATAGCATTATTTGCAAGTTCACCTGAATTGATATTGCTCGCTGCAAATCCTCCATCATGGGTAAACCTCGCGATGCTAAAGTCGCCATATTACCATCCACTACAAGAAAAGGTACAACTCTGAGTACCTCTGCTGCTCTTGATTCACCATCTGTAATAGGTAAACTTGTTTCACCACCACAAGCTTCAAATGCTGGTACTTCTGCTGAATCTGAAAATTCCTCTTATAATTTTGATGATGCTTCTGCTGTGCTTGATAATGATGGTTCATTAGGATCTTTTCTAGATGCTACAATTGCTAGGTCTAGACAAATTGAAAATACTGAAATTCCTAATGAAAATGCTGCTACACCTGTTGATTCATCTGAGTCTGTTGAATACTCTAGTGATGATCTTGATGAAGATTATGTGGAACTTGATGATGATTTTATTGATAAATGTAATGCTACTACTGATGCAAGTAACATTAAAAAACTTCTTGCACAACATGCTGTTAGATATAAACTGTCTCCTGATCCTAAATTTGCCACATCTCCTATAAATATTAAGGATAAGGATTGAATGGATCGTAGCGAACAAGAGGGGGGGTGGGTGAATGGTGCTACAGCAAGTTTTAGTCTTTTTCAATTTTTAGTGCAACGGAAGGTAAAGGTGATAACTTTAGCGATAGCGGTGATCCTACAATGATCCTAGGACAAGTGCAACAAGCAAAGGAATCAACAAGATAGTAAGAGTAAGGAGCGGGACAACCGGGGGCGCGGAGACGAGGCGAGGTTTGTTCCCGCAGTTCCTTCCACAATAGGAAGTACGTCTGCGTTGAGGAGGTGCTAGTCTCACACAAGAGACTAGACGGCCACACCACGAAGGAAGGCCTCACCTTCTTCCTCGAGAGAGCTCCACGAAGGTGCTCCCCCTTCTCCACTAAGGCACCGGTCGAGGCGGTGATTCCTTCACAAGGTTGGGGCGAGCTCCACACCACAAGGAGGCTCCCAACAACCCATGGAGCTAGTACAACACCAAGCTAGCCTCCATGGATGCACTTCCTCCAATGTCCCACAATAGGAACCCTAACACCAAGGTCCACTAAGGAATAGCAAGTATTGGTGAAATCTCTCTTGGTAGAACTATAGATCGGGGTCTCCTCCACCACTCCTCAAAATTTGGGCAAGATTGGTTGGATGGTTGGGGAGATACTCAAGGATTAAGCTCAGCAGCAATGGAGGAGAGAGAGAGAGGAGAGATAAAATCGTGTTGGGGAAGAAGGAGCCCTTAAATAGGCTCCTCCAAATCCAACCGTTATGCCCAGTTTTTGCCTAAGCGGTACTACCGCTTTGGGTAAGTGGTACTACCGCTTTGGGTAAGCGGTACTACCGCTCTGAGTTCGAAATCCGCCAGATCTGGTCCACGTGGACGCAGAGCGGTAGTACCGCTCGCGGTACCGCTCGAGGTACCGCAACAGGGTCCAAACCTTACTGGACACGAAGCGGTACCGGAGCGGTACCAGAGCGGTACTGCCGTAACTAGTTACGGTACTTGAGCGGTACCGTGGGCGGTACTACCGCTTGCAAGCGGTACTACCGCTCAAGGTACCGTAAAGGTACCGTAACTTGTTCTGTGGGACAATCTCGTGTGCAATCCTCAGAGCGGTACCGTGGGGCGGTACCTATAGAGGTAGCGGTACTACCGCTACAGGTACCGGTAGTACCGGCCTGGCTAAAACTGGTTTTCTCCCCTTTTTCTCTCCAGCCATGTCACCTCGCGATACACACACAAAACCAGAAAACCTATCAACTACGCTTCAGTCTTCCGATCTTGACGTGTCCAGCGAGGTCACCGTGCACTTGAAAATCTAACAATGATACTCACGGCACACGGTGAGATTACTCAAGTGTTGTCATCAAACACACAAAACTTGGGGTTTAAACTTTGCTCTTACAATCTCCCCCTTTTTGGTGTTTGATGACAACACAAGACTTTACAAAAAACATATGATATTATGATGAGATACTTAGATTTGCAAAAACTCGACGGAGCTCCCCCTACACATGTGCATATCATGAATATGTGTTTGAATACAAATACACATGTTCTACAGACATCACTCCCCCTAGTTTCTACAAACCAAGCACATATGCAACATGGATAAATGACATGTACAAGTAGCATATGCACAATATGGAGGCAACATAAGATCATGCAAGGAGATTTGGGTAAAGTTATCATACCATAGCGTTGAGAAAACCCAAACTCACCATAAGATGCCTCCAAAGGGGTGTTGATGTAGCCACACAAAAAGATAAGCAACTAGAACAAAAAGGCTACAATCAACAAAGGTCCCCATCCACATAGGAACTTCTCCCCCTTTGGCATCGGAACACCAAAAAGGAGGGTAAAGAAACTAGAAGGATGGAGAAAAATAACATACAACCAAGCTTGCAAAAACCAAAAAGGAAAACAAGCTTGAATGAGGTTCTCCAAAAACACGAAGAAAAAGAAAAAGAAAGAAGAAGAAGGACAAAAAGAAGGTCACAAAGAAACACAAAGAACCGAAAACCCCCTCAAAGAGGAGGTTGGTGGCCGAAGCCACCGTGTAAGAGTGTAGTAGTGTGAGGTCGCGTAGATGTATCTAGGACTCACGGACTACAACTCAACATGAAGCTCATAAGTCACTCAATTGACAAATAGCATATGTTTTGGATTTCTTTATGCATTATGGGGGAGGGATAGCTCAATAGATTTAAACCGCACTCCCCCTATGTTCATGCGTGCCTTTCAACTAGATATAAAGGTTAGGAGTGGTATGTGCGCACGACGGTCAAGCAAAGTTCGATGGATCAATGATATTTAGCTCATGCCTCAACTCAATGAAACGCTTCTCATTCAAGGGCTTTGTGAAGATGTCCGCCAATTGCTCCTTGGTGCCAATGTAGGATAGTACAATATCTCCGCGAGCAATGTAATCCCGGATGAAGTGGTTCCGTATCTCAATGTGCTTCGTCTTGCCATGAAGAACCGGATTGTAGGCGATCTTGATTGCGCTCTCATTGTCACACAAAAGAGGCACCTTGCTATACTCGAGTCCATAATCCCGCAAGGTTTGCCTCATGCATCCACAAGATTTGAGCACAACTACTCGCCGCGGCAATATACTCGGCTTCCGCGGTGGAGACGGAGACACAATTTTTCTTCTTCGAGGACCAACACACCAAGGATCTTCCAGGAAATTGACAAGCTCTGGATGTAGACTTCCTATCAACCTTGTCGCCCGCCCAATCGGAGTCGGTGAAGCCAACCAAAGCAAAGTCCGTGTCCGTTGGGTACCATAGTCCGAAGTGTGGGGTATCAACTAAATATCGAAAGATCCTTTTGACCGCCACAACGTGGCTTTCCTTCGGGCTTGCTTGAAACCGTGCACACATACCAACGCTTAACATTATATCCGGGCGAGAGGCACAAAGGTAAAGAAGCGAACCTATCATCGAACGGTAGAGCTTGGGATCCACCGCCTTGCCGGTCTCGTCAAGAGAGAGTTGACACTTGAGATGCATTGGAGTTCCAATCCCCTTGGCGTCCTTCATGTCAAAGCGCTGGAGCATGTCTTAGAGATACTTTGCTTGATTGATGAAGGTGCCTTGTCCCATTTGCTTGATCTCAAACCCGAGGAAGTACTTGAGTTCACCCATCATTGACATCTCAAACCTATTTGTCATCAACATAGCAAACTCATCATTGAATTTTGTGTTAGTCGAGCCAAATATGATGTCATCTACATAGAGTTCGCATACGAAAAGCTCCCCATTAACTTTCTTAGTAAAAAGAGTGGGATCGATTTTCCCCACTTCGAAACCACGGTCTTCAAGCAACTCCTTTAGATGCTCATACCAAGCTCTAGGAGCTTGCTTGAGTCCATATAGGGCCTTTTGAGCTTGAAGACATGGTCCGGGAAATGGGGGTCCTCAAATCCCGGGGGTTGCTTCACATATACCTCCTCATGTAGAGGACCATTAAGAAAAGCACTCTTAACTTCCATTTGTTGCAACTTGAAGCCATGATGAGAGGCAAAGGCCAAAAGGATACGGATGGACTCAAGCCTTGCAACGGTTGCAAAGGTTTCACCAAAGTCCACGCCTTCAACTTGAGAATAGCCTTGTGCCACTGATGTCTACGCACGCTTCTATTCCTGTAGACAGTGTTGGGCCTCCAAGAGCAGAGGTTTGTAGAACAGCAGCAAGTTTCCCTTAAGTGAATCACCCAAGGTTTATCGAACTCAGGGAGGAAGAGGTCAAAGATATCCCTCTCAAGCAACCCTGCAATTACGATACAAGTCTCTTGTGTCCCCAACACACCTAATACACTTGTCAGATGTATAGGTGCACTAGTTCGGCGAAGAGATAGTGAAATACAAGTGATATGGATGAATATGAGCGGTAATAACAATCTGAATAAAATATGGCAGCGAGTAAACATGCAACAGAACAGTAAGTAAACAAAGATTCGATGTTCGGAAATAAGGCCTAGGGATCCTACTTTCACTAGTGGACACTCTCAACATTGATCACATAACTGAAACTAGTCTACACTCTCTTGTTGGATAACAAACACCATTCATTATTGCGTAGGGCTACAAGAGCTCCCTCAAGCCGGAGTTAACAAGCTCCACAACATTCGGAGTTCATATTTAAGTAACCTTTAGAGTGCATGATAGACCATTGCAATTTAGACCGAGTACTAACATAGCATGCACACTGTCACCGTCAGGCTATGAAAGGGGGAATAGATCGCATCAATGCTATCGTAGTAATAGTTAACTCCATAATCTACAAGAGATTACAATCATAACCTATACCAAGTACTACATGATGCACACACTGTCAACATTACATCATGGAGGAGGAATAGAGTACTTTAATAACATCACTAGAGTAGCACATAGATGATATTCAACTAGATCACAAAGCTCATGATCTCATAAAGATCACATGAGAGAGAGAGATGAACCACATAGCTACGGTACAGCCCTTAGCCTCGGGGGAGAACTACTCCCTCCTCATCATAGGAGAGAACAGCAGTGATGAAGATGGCGGTGGTGTCGATGGAGATGCCTTCCGGGGGCGATTCCCCGTCCCATCGGCGTGCCGGAACAGAGACTTCTGTCCCCCGAATCTTGGCTTCGCGATGGCGGCGGCTCTGGAACTTTTCTCGTATCGTGGCTTATCTTTTTAGGGTTTTCGCGACGGAGACTTTATATAGGCGGAAGGGCAGCCTCGGAAGAGCCAGAGGGTGGCCCCACCATAGGGGGGTGCCCCCCCTTGGCCGCGCCACCATGTGGGGTGGGGCCCCCAGGGCTCCCCTCTGGTCCCTCTCTGGCTCTCTGGAAGCTTCGGTGAAATATAAGATCGTGGGCGTTAGTTTCGTCCAATTCCGAGAATATTTCCTATGTAAGATTTCCGGAACCAAAAACAGCAGAAAACAGGAACTGGCACTTCGCCATCTCGTTAATAGGTTAGTTCCGGAAAATGCGTAAATATGACATAAAGTGTGTATAAAACATATGTGTATCATCATAAAAGTAGCATGTAACATAAGAAATTATAGATACGTTGGAGACGTATCAGCATCCCCAAGCTTAGTTCCTACTCGCCCTCGAGTAGGTAAACGATAACAAAGATAATTTCTTAAGTGACATGCTATCATAATCTTGATCAATACTATTGTAAAACATATGAGATGAATGAAGTGATTCAAAGCAATGGTAAAGACAATGAATAAACAACTGAATCATATAGCACAGACTTTTCATGAATAGTACTTTCAAGACAAGCACCAATAAGACTTGCATAAGAGTTAACTCATAAAGCAATAAATTCTTAGTAGAAAGCTTTGAAGCAACACAAAGGAAGATATAAGTTTCAGCAGTTGCTTTCAACTTCAACATGTATATCTCATGGATAATTGTCAACACAAAGTAATATAACAAGTGCAATAGGTAAATATGTAAGAATCAATGCACACAGTTCATACAAGTGTTTGCTTCTAAGATAGAAAGAAGTAGGTAAACTGACTCAACAATAAAGTAAAAGATAGGCCCTTCGCGAGAGGAAGCATGGATTACTATTTTTGTGCTAGAGCTTTTCATTTTGAAAACATAGAAACAATTTTGTCAACGGTAGTAATAAATCATATGTGTTATGTATAAGACATCTTATAAGTTGCAAGCCTCATGCATAGATTACCAATAGTGCTCGCACCTTGTCCTAATTAGCTTGGATTTACATGGATTATCATTGCATAACATATGTTTCAACGAAGTGTCACAAAGGGGTACCTCTATGCCGCCTGTACAAAGGTCCAAGGAGATAGATCGCATTTGATTTCTCGCTTTTGATAGATCTCAACTTAGGACATCCATACCGGGACAACATAGACAACAGATAATGGACACCTCTTTAATGCATAAGCATTCAACAACAGATAATATTCTCATAAGAGATTGAGGATTAATTGTCCAAACTGAAACTTCCACCATGGATCATGGTTTTAGTTAGCGGCCCAATGTTCTTCTCTAACAATATGCATACTCAAACCATTTGATCATGATAAATCACCCTTACTTCAGACAAGACGAACATGCATAGCAACTCACATGATATTCAACAAAGGTGTAATAGTTGATGGCGTCCCCAGAAACATGGTTACCGCTCAACAAGCAACTTATTAAGAAATAAGATACATAACTACATATTCTTCACCACAATAGTTTTTAAGGCTATTTTCCCATGAGCTATATATTGCAAAGACAAAGGATAGAATTTTTAAAGGTAGCACTCAAGTAATTTACTTTGGAATGGCAGAGAAATACCATGTAGTAGGTAGGTATGGTGGACACACAAATGGCATAGTTTTTGGCTCAAGGATTTGGATGCACGAGAAGAATCCCTCTCAATACAAGGCTAGGATAGCAAGGTTGTTTGAAGCAAACTCAAGTATAAAACGGTACAAAAAAACTTACATATGAACATATTGCAAGCATTATAAGACTTTACATCGTCTTCCTTGTTGTTCAAACACCTTAACCAGAAAATATCTAGACTCTAGAGACCAATCATGCAAACCAAATTTTAACAAGCTCTATGTAGTTCTTCATTAGTAGGTGCAAAGTACATGATGCAAGAGCTTAAACATGATCTATATGAGCACAACAATTGCCAAGTATCAAATTATTCAAGACATTATACCAATTTACCACATGTAGCATTTCGTTTCCAACCAAATAACAATGAACGAAGCAGTTTTACGTAGGATAACGTTGCATAGAAAACAAAAATTTTCCTACTGCGAACACGCAATCCAAGCCAAGATGCAATCTAGAAGACGGTAACAACGAGGGGTATCGAGTCTCACCCTTGAAGAGATTCCAAAGCCTACAAGATGAGGCTCTTGTTGCTGCGGTAGACGTTCACTTGCCGCTTGCAAAAGCGCGTAGAAGATCTTGATCACGATCGGTTCCG
>NC_061509.1:160769895-160910030 GCF_022539505.1 Lolium rigidum | reverse complement strand
CCACGATACGAGAAACCTTCCAGAGCCGCCGCCATCGCGAAGCCAAGATCCTGGGACAGCAGCCCCCCGGGTCCCGCACGCCGCCGGATCTGTGGTGCCCCTGCTGGCTTCTCCACTCACCACCACCGCCATCTCCATCAACGCCCGTCTCCCATGAGGAGGGAGTAGTTCTCCATCGAGGCTCGGGTCGCACTTAGCTATGTGGTTCATCTTCCTCGTATGTACTTCATATACAATCTCATGAGCTGCCTTACATGATTAGAGATTCATATATGATGCTTGTACCTAGGATGTCATTATGCTAGTCAAGTGAATTTTACTTATGTGATCTCCCTAGACTTTGTCCCATGTGTAAAGGTGACAGATGTGTGCACCGTGGTGGGTCTCTTAGGCTATATTTCATGTAATACTTATTCATCATATGAATGGCATAGTGAAGGGCTTATTTATATCTCTTTATGATTGCAATGTTTTGTATCACAATTTATCTCATGTGCTACTCTAGTGATGTTATTAAAGTAGTTTATTCCTCCCTGCACTCGTGTAATGGGTGACAAAGTGTGCATCGTGTGTACTTGGGCGAGGCTATGATTGTGATCTCTTGTAGATTATGAAGTTAACTATTGCTGATGGTATTGATGTGGATCTATTCCTCCTTCAGTAGTGTGAAGGTGACAAGCAGTATGCTATGTTAGTACTTGGTTTGGTTATGTTGATCTCATCATGCACTCTAAGGTTATTTAAATATGAACATTGAATATTGTGGAGCTTGTTAACTCCGGCATCGAGGGCTCCGTGTAATCCTACACGTTCAAGGTGGTGTTCACTACCATGAGCATATATGCATTTATCTATTCACATCCCTCGGCGGTGCGGATTTGCGTTGACTCGGCCGGCGAACCCGAGATTTCGAGATGCACCACGTCCCGGGCCACCATACGCGACGTTTTGGCCGCTTTCGTCGGGCTAGGTGGCCTCAAAAACGAGAAAAAAAAAGTTTTGACATGCACCACGGAGGGACCAAAAATCGTCGGCTATGGTACACCAGCAACCACGGCGCGACTTCAACTTCGTCGGCAATGGCAACTTTTCTTGTAGTGATGGTACTAAAGAGTTTTGCTTGGCAAATGTTTATGATAAATCTCTAGATGATGGTCCTATGTTACTTGATAATATTAATTGTACTACTAATGAAAATGGGATTGGAGAAGGCTTGACTTTATCTAGGAGTCCCATATCTTTTGAGATTGATCAATCATGTTGTTATATTATTGATAAAAGTGGGTTTGGAAGTTTTGATCCCGTTATGTTTGAGCTTGATAAAAATTATGTGTTTATGGATCATGAAAAACATGCTTTATGTGATAGTTATATTGTTGAGTTTGTTCATGATGCTACTGGAAATTATTATGAGAGAGGAAAATATGGTTGTAGAAATTTTCATGGTACCAAAACACCTCTCTATATGCTTAAAATTTTGAAGTTACTCTTGTTTTATCTTCCTATGCTTGTCACTTTGTTCTTCATGAATTTATTTGTGTACAAGATTCCTATGCATAGGAAGTGGGTTAGACTTAAGTGTGTTTTGAACTTGCTTTTTGATGCTCTCCTTTGCTTCAACTTTTATTCCTTGCGAGTGCATCATTAAAATTGATGAGCCCATCTTAATGGCTATAAAGAAAGCACTTCTTGGGAGATAACCCATGCCTTTATTTTGCTACTGTTTTGTTGTGTCTTGGAAGTTGTTACTACTGTAGCAACCTCTCCTTATCTTTATTTTATTGCAATGTTGTGCCAAGTAAAGTCTCTAATAGAAGGTTGATGCTAGATTTGGATTTCTGCGCAGAAACAGATTTCTATCTATCACGAATTTGAGTAGGTCTCTCTGTAGGAAACTCAGAAATATCTGCCAATTTACATGCGTGTTCATCAGATATGTACGCAACTTTCATTAGTTTTGAGTTTTCTGATTTGAGCAACGGAAGTACCTCTTAAAAATTCATCTTTACTGGCTGTTCTGTTTTGGCAGATTATGTCTCTGTTTTTTGCATTGTCTCTTGTGGACTTTAAGCAAGGCTTTCTAGACTTGGAGAGCTGTAGCTAATGTTTTATTGAGTTCTTGCAATATGTCACTACAGGACTAAAGTGGATTAAAGTTTTTTTGAGTACTAACCCCTCTAATAAAGTTTATGAGAAGTTTGGTGTGAAGGAAGTTTTCAAGGGCCAAGAGAGGAGGATGATATATGATCAAGAAGAGTGAAAAGTCTAAGCTTGGGGATGTCCCCGTGGTTCATCCCTGCATATTTCAAGAAGACTCAAGCGTCTAAGGTTGGGGATGCCCAAGGCATCCCCTTCTTCATCAACTTATCAGGTTTCTTCTATTGAAACTATGTTTTTATTCGGTCACATCTTATGTGCTTTACTTGGAGCGTCTGTGTGTTTTTATTTTTGTTTTTGTTTGAATAAGATCGGATCCTAGCAATCCTTGTGTGGGAGAGAGACATGCTCCGCTTTTTCATATGAACACTTGTGTTCTTCGCTCTTACTTTTAATGTTCAATGACAAAAGTTGGAAGCTATTGCACTTATTGTTAATTGGTTGGAAACGGAAAATGCTTCATACTGTCTTGAATAATTTGATACTTGGCAATTGTTTTGAGCTCTCAAGTAGATCAAGTTTAAGCTCTTGCATCATGTAGTTTGAACCTATTAGTGGAGAACTACCGTAGAGCTTGTTGAAATTGGTTTGCATGATTGATCTCTCTAAGGTTTAGATATTTTCTGGTAAAAGTGTTTGTGCAACAAGGAAGACAGTGTAGAGTCTTATAATGCTTGCAATACGTTCTTATGTAAGTTTTGCTGTACCGGTTCATACTTGTGTTTGCTTCAAACAACCTTGCTAGCCAAAGCCTTGTACCGAGAGGAAATGCTTCTCGTGCATCCAAAACCTTGAGCCAAAACCTATGCCATGTGTGTCCACCATACCTACCTACTATGTGGTATTTTCTCGCCATTCCAAGTAAATACTTCATGTGCTACCTTTAAACAATTCAAAAGCTATTATCTCTTATTTGTGTCAATGTTTTATAGCTCATGAGGAAATATGTGGTGTTTTATCTTTCAATCTTGTTGGGCAGCTTTCACCAATGGACTAGTGGCTTCATCCACTTATCCAATAATTTTGCAAAAAGAGCTGGCAGCGGGGTTCCCAGCCCCAATTAATTAACTTTCATTAATAATTCTCTTCACATGTTTTGCCCTGATTCATCAGTAAGCAACTTAATTTTGCAAATAGACACTCCTTCATGGTATGTGAATGTTGGAAGGCACCCGAGGATTCGGTTAGCCATGGCTTGTGTAAGCAAAAGGTTGGGAGGAGTGTCATCCATAAATAAAACTAAAGTACATGTGTAAACAAAAGAGAAGAGGGATGATCTACCTTGCTGATAGAGATAACGTCCTTCATGGGAGCCGCTCTTTGAAAGTCTGTTTGATGAGGGGTTAGAGTGCCCACTACCATTCGTTGACAACAACAAACACCTCTCAAAACTTTACTTTTATGCTCTCTATATGATTTCAAAACTTTTAAAGCTCTAGCACATGATTTAATCCCTGCTTCCCTCTGCGAAGGGTCTTTCTTTTACTTTATGTTGAGTCAGTTTACCTACTTCCTTCCATCTTGGAAGCAAACACTTGTGTCAACTGTGCATTGATTCTTACATACTTGCTTATTTGCACTCATCATATTACTTTGTGTTGACAATTATCCATGAGATATGCAGGTTGAAAGTTGAAAGCAACTGCTGAAACTTATATCTTCCTCTGTGTTGCTTCAATGCCTTTACTTTGAATTTATTGCTTTATGAGTTAACTCCTATGCAAGACTTTTTGATGCTTGTCTTGAAAGTACTATTCATGAAAAGTTTTGCTATATGTTATCTATTTGTTAGCAACTATAGATCATTGCCTTGAGTCACTGCATTCATCTCATATGCTTTGCAATAGTATGATCAAGATTATGTAAGTAGCATGTCACTACAGAAATTATTCTTTTTATCGTTTACCTACTCGAGGGCGAGTAGGAACTAAGCTTGGGGATGCTTGATACGTCTCCAACATATCTATAATTTCTGATGTTCCATGCTTGTTTTATGGCAATACCTACATGTTTTGCTCACATTTTATAATGTTTTTATGCGTTTTCCGGAACTAACCTATTAACAAGATGCCGAAGTGCCAGTTCCTGTTTTCTGTTGTTTTTGGTTCCAGAAAGGCTGTTCGGGCAATATTCTCGGAATTCGACGAAACGAAGACCAAACATCATAATTCACCGAGACGAACCAGGACACCGAAGGAGAGTCGGAGGGGAGGCCTGGGGCCCCCAGACCATAAGGCGGCGCGGCCTAGAAGGGGGCGCGCCAGCCTATGGGGTGGGAGCCCCAGGCGCCCCCTTGCGCCGCCTCTTCGCCTATAAGACCCCTCGCGACCTAAAACTTCGATACCAATTGACGAAACTCCAGAAAGACTCCAGGGGCGCCGCCGCCATCGCGAAACTCCAATTCGGGGGACAGAATCTCTGTTCCGGGACGGGGAAGTGCCCCCGGAAGCCATCTCCATCGACGCCACCGCCTCCATCATGCTCCGTGAGTAGTTCCCCCATGGACTACGGGTTCTAGCTGTAGCCAGTTGGTACTCTCTCCCCCATGTACTTCAATACAATGATCTCATGAGCTGCCTTACATGATTGAGATTCATCTGATGTAATCGGTGTTGGGTTTGTTGGGATCCGATGGATTGTTACATTATGATTAGTCTATCTATAAAGTTTGTGAAGTTAATTGCTGCAATCTTGTTGTGTTTAATGCTTGTCACTAGGGCCCGAGTGGCATGATCTTAGATTTAAGCTCTATACTTATTGCTTAGATTGTATCTACAAGTTGTTTGCACATGTCTATGTCCGGAACCCGAGGCCCCGCAGTGACAAGAATCGGGATAACCGGAGGGGAAGGCGTAGGTATGAGGATCACATGTTTTCACCAAGTGTTAATGCTTTGCTCCGGTGCTCTATTAAAAGGAGTACCTTAATTTCCGAGAGATTCCCTAGAGGCCCGGCTGCCACCGGCTGGTAGGACAAAAGATGATGTACAAGTTTCTCATTGTGAGCACGTATGATTATATATGGAAAACATGCCTACATGATTAATAATCTTGATGTTCTGTCTTAATGCTATTTCAATCCTATCAATTGCCCAACTGTAATTTGTTCACCCAACACTTGTTATTGGAGAGTTACCACTAGTGTAGATAGCTGGGAACCCCGGTCCATCTCTCATCATCATATACTCGTTCTACATGTCATTGGAAGTAGTATCAACTATTTTCTCGGTGCCATTGCCTCTCGTGTTATCTATATCGTTGCTGTGTTATCATGTTACTACTGCTCTCATATTACTGCTACTTTCACATCACCCCTGTTTCTAGTGCTTTTCTAGGTGCAGCTGAATTGACAACTCAGTTGTTAAGGCTTATAAGTATTCTTTACCTCCCCTTGTGTCGAATCAATAAATTGGGTTTTACTTCCCTCGAAGACTGTTGCGATCCCCTATACTTGTGGGTCATCAGGCGTCTACCCTCTCCCATGCCGTCACAGCAGTTGCTCTACCCGCGCATGGCCAGGCCTTCGGGAACAAGCCGCCGCCCATGTACCAGCCTCCGGTGTTCCAGCCGCCCGTGTACCAGGACGCCGCGCCGCAGCCGCAGCAGCAGCAGCACGTCAACAACAACCCCTCCTTCGAGCAGTCCGCTTTGATCGGTGCCCTCACGGATATGTCCCTGCACGGCGGCAACTTCGGGCCTTGGACCGCGGACTCCTGCGCCTCTGCTCACCTCTCGGCCACGCAAGGTATTCTCACCAGCTCTCGACATGTTTTTCAACAAGCACCAGTTATAGTTGGCAATGGATCCCATCTTCATGTTACTCTTATCGGTCGCACCTCTGTCCCTTCCTCCTCTCGTCCTCTTCATCTGCACAATGTTCTTGTTACTCCCCAAATCGTGCAAAATCTCCTATTCGCATGCATGTTTACCACAGACAATTCCTTAATTATGGCTTTTGATCCGTTTGGTGTCTCTGTGAAGGATCTGCGCACGAGGGTTCTTCTTCTTTGGTGCAACAATGATGGCGACCTGTACCCGCTCTACATGTCAGCGTCATCTTCTTCCCGGAAGGACCATGCTCTCTTTGCTGCATCCTCCACCTTGTGGCATCAAGGGCTCGGTCATCCAGGATCGTCGACGTCCTTTAGTTTTTCCCATTGTAATAAACCTGACGGCCTTTGTAACGCCTGTCAGCTAGGCAAACATGTCCGCCTTCTAGCTTCACTTCCGCTGCTTTTCAAATTATACATTGCGATTTGTGGATTGCTCCTATACCTAGTTTATCAGGATGCAAGTAATATTTAATTGTTGTCGATGATTACTCACATTTTATGTGGACTTTCCCTCTGCATTTGAAATCAGATGTGCAAAATACTTTGCTACATTTTCATGCCTTTGTACGCACACATTTTCATAGCAACATCGGCACCATTCAGTGTGACAACGGGAAAGAATTCAACAACAATGCCAATCGCCAATTCTTAGCTCCTTACGGTACCATTTTTTGCTTCTCCTGCCCCTACACATCCGCCCAAAATGGCAAGGCAGAGCGCGCCATCCGAACCACCTATGACATCATCCGCACCATCCTTCTCCATGCCTCCATGCCGCCGGAGTATTGGGCCGAGGCATTGCACACTACCACGCTCCTCATCAACCTACGACCCACAAAACCCCTCGACCTGCGCACACCGCACGAAGCCCTCTACTTCCAGCCTCCTTCTTATGCACATCTGCATGTCTATGGTTGTCGCTGCTACCCCAATCTCAGCCCTACCACTCCTCACAAACTGGCCGCTCGCTCTCTTCCTTGCGTGTTCATCGGCTACACCACAGAGCACAAAGGCTACCGTTGTCTCCATCGCACAACTGGCCACGTGTACACTTCTCGGCATGTCACCTTTGACAAAACTATCTTCCCTTCGCTGATGCACAGCCACCTGAATCCATGGCCTACTCCATCGAGCTAAGACCCAGCGACCCTCCGCTAGATCCTCTTCTTCCCCTACATCCGATCGCCCCTTTCCCAGCTCCATCCGGCCACACGCCACCAGTTTCTGGCATAGCACCTCCTGCCGCCTCACCGCTGCCGCGGCAGCAAAACCCTGCCGATTCCTTTCCACGGCAGAAATTTCGTCCCCAAGCTCTACCGCGGCAGGGCCTCCAACCTCTCCTTCCGCTGCCCCTTCTACCACGCCCCAATCTTCCCCTCGGCCACCAGCACCAGACCCTCGCCCTCATCCACCTCCTATCCATCTAATGCGCACACGCGCCCGTGACGGTATCTACAAACCGTGCAAATTCTTCACCCTCTCGGCCACCCTCTCCCAAATCCCATCAAACTATCGCTCTGCCCTCTCTGATCCGAATTGGTCCGCTGCTATGCGTTCAGAATACTCTGCCCTTGTCGACAATGAAACCTGGCGCCTCGTCCCTAAGCCCTCCGGTGCAAATGTTGTCTCTGGAAAGTGGGTATATCGGCACAAATTCCACTCTGACGGCTCGCTCGCTACAAGGCTAGATGGGTAGTGCGCGGATTTTCTCAAGAGCATGGTATAGACTACGACGAAACCTTTTCTCCCATCGTCAAACCCAGCACAATTCGCATTGTTCTTTCCCTCGATGTCTCCTCCTTCTGGCCAATCCATCAGTTAGATGTAAAGAACGCCTTTTTACATGGTCACCTGAACGAATCTGTTTTTTTAGCAACCCCGGGGTTTTGAAGATCCTTCTTATCCCGATCATGTCTGCCTCCTCCAAAAATCTTTGTACGGACTAAAACAAGCACCACGTGCTTGGTTCACTAGATTTACTACGTTCATCACCTCGATCGGTTTCATCCCTTCTCGATCTGACTCTTCCCTTTTTATTTTTCACTCATCTTCTCGCATCGCCTATCTCTTACTCTACGTTGATGACATTTTTCTCACAGCCTCATCAACTGAATTCCTTTACCAGATCATCTCCACCCTCTGTACTGAATTTTCTATGACAAATTTGGGTGCTCTTAGTCATTTTTTAGGAATTTCAGTTTCTCAATCTATTGATGGTCTCCACCTATCTCAAAAACAGTATGCATTAGACATCATCAATCGTGATGGTATGCATGATTGTAACCCTATCAAAACCCCTATCGACTCTGGTTCTAAACTATCCATCTCTGACGGCGATCTTCTTGACAATCCTACACACTACCGCAGCCTCACCGGCGCTCTCCAATACCTAACTCTAACTCGACCCGAAATCTCCTATGTCGTGCAACAAGCTTGCTTATTCATGCATGCCCCACGCACCTCTCACCTAAATCTTGTTAAGCGCATCATCAGATACATCAAAGGAACTTTGGATTTCGGTACCCATCTTACTCCTTCCTCTACCACATCGCTCATCGCTTATTCCGACGTTGATTGGGCTGGCTGCCCCGATACACGTCGCTCTACCTCCGGTTTCTGCATTTTTCTTGGGGACAATATCATCTCTTGGTCATCCAAACGCCAACTAACTGTGTCACGGTCGAGTGCTGAGGCAGAATACCGTGTCGTTTCTCATGTGGTTGCGGAGAGTTGCTGGGTTCGTCATCTTATGCATGAGTTGCACCATCCACTAGACAAATCTACGGTTGTGTAATGTGATAATGTTTCTGCTGTTTACTTGTCTGCTAACCCTGTTCAGCATCGGCGTGCCAAACATATTGAAATCGACATACACTTTGTTCGCGACAAAGTTCAGGTTGGCGAAGTAGGCGTTCTACACATTCCGACAGCATCCCAATATGCTGACATATTTCCAAAGGCCTTCCATCTGGTGTCTTTGTTGAGTTCCGATCTAGCCTCACCGTTCTTCCTCTTACCGCTGACACTGCGGGGCGTGTTAGACTGAAGATAACTGAAGCCCACGCTTCAGATAACCATCGACCAAGTCCACCGCACCGAGTCCACCGCATCCGATATCCATGCAGTGCGTGCATGGCGTGTGTGCGTTTAGTCAGGATCTCAACTATGTTATTTAGCGTGTGTGTGGACTTCCTCCTCTACCCCCTTGTACCTCCGATATATATACCCTATACAAGGATGAATATAATTAAGTGATCAAAGTGCAGTTTATGCACACCAAAAGCGTTCTCTCTTTCATGAAGAAAACAGAACAGTTCACAAGAGCACGATGAGTGAAGTATTCATGGGACGACGTTGGTGCGGCCTCTGATTTGTCGCCCCAACCTCAGATTGGTATTACTTGTTTCTCCTAGCTCCTCATTTTGGACATAAGTAAATGGATAAAGGGAGAATCCCTCCATTCAGTCCTTCTCTTGCTGCTTTTGATTCCCATAAATTGTTTTCCTGAGCCCCTCCCTGACCTAGCCGCCGCCCCTCCACCCTCCACCCTCCCAGCGCCGCCGCCGCCCTTCCCTCCCTCCACCACCGCCCCCTCCCATCCCCTCTCCTCCCTTCCCACCTTCGCCCCGGATCGTCTCGCACGAGGCGGCTCCGGGCGATGACCCGAACCCAATAAGAGGCAGCCCATCTTCCTCCTCCTGGCCGCTGCCGCCGTCGGCGTCGGCGGTGGCGACCACGTCCAGCTGCCAAAGGCAGGGGCTGTGGTGGCGCGTCCATGGACTCCCCTTCGCGCGGAGGCGGGGTCTTCCAGGGGCGGCGACGGTGGACGGCGGGTCTGGTGGCGGTGTCCTTCGGCTACTTCAACTAGATCATGGCGGGAGACACGGTGGTGTGGCGGAACTCGGCGGGGAAAGGGCGGTAGTGGGATCATTGCTGACCAGGAAGATGGACCGCGGTTCCCAGCCATGGTGGCGGCGTGGGGGGCGGCCGTTCCGGCTTTCATGGTGGTGTCCTAGGGTTCTTCTTTCGCGAATATGAAGACGTTCCGGATGCCGATCTTTCTTCATCTAGCGGGAGTGATGAGTTCCGGAAGGCTCCGAAGTGAATGGAATATTGCATCTTTTGCCTGAAGTTTACAGGATCGGGTGGTATTCAGTCGCGCGCACCCATGCTTTTATTCCGATCGTTTGGTTCTGGAGGGAGCGGCACGAAGCTTTGTTCTGTGTTGACATCAAGAGACTTTTGGTCCATGGTGAAGTCAGAAGCAGAGAATTTCATGAAGACGGGATTGGGGGATTAGCTAAGGAAGATTCAAATCTCCACGATGTTTAGGAACTTGCTTGGTGTTCCGGGATTCACAACAGTGGTATGAAAGTGGGGGCGGCAACACAGATAAAGTTCAGAGTCCTACCTTTCAGGGTGAAAACCCAAGGTCCTCGTTAAGTGTCTTCCCATATCAATCAGGATCTTTCTCTAACGAGGACAAAAACTTGAACAATTGTGACTCAATTGAAGATATCAAATTACCTGGGAAGACACTTTGTAGGTTCAGCAAAATAACAAAGAACGAGAATATGTTCATGAAAGAGGTAAAAAGCTAGATGCGTATGTGGACTTACTTTCCGTGCCACATAATATGTACTGAGATAAATTAGACCATAACATGAGGTAGGTGATCCAAGTCTTTCTCGAGTTTAACTTGCAGTGCCTAAAGAGGTGAACTTGTTCCACACGCGCAAGATTGTACAATAGACGTAGTAACAAATACACATGGTATCAGTTCTTCCCAAGAAAGTCAAAATACTGATTCTTGATTTCAAGGTTGTCATCATCAAGTGGCTTGACACGAAAAAAAACATTTTGATGGATGGCTCAAAGCCATAGATTTCTTAATTACAAGTTTGTTGGACCTGTTAGATGTATATATCTGTATATTGTAGTTTCCCCATATGTTAGGGGGCTTCCTGCATATTTGCACTTGTACATGTACTATATATTGTGGCCTTTGACCCCCTAGTAATAGAACAAGCATATTAGCCTAACATGGTATCAGAGCTCTAGGTTAGCTCCTTGCAGCCGCTGTCGTCGTCCGTCCTGGCACCTCGCCGCCGCGTCCGACCGCTGCCGCCTTTTTTACCCGCGCCTTGGCCCTCTTCTTCCCCGGCCGCCCATCCGCCCGCCGTCCCCGGCCGTCGCCGGTCCTCCTCCGCCGCCGGCCGCCCCGCCCGGCCGCCGCCGGCTTTCCTCTTCCCGGCCGCTCGCCGTTCTGCGCCTCCGCCGCCCCCGGCCCTCCTCCCGCTACCGGCCTCTCCTCCAACTCCGGCCGCCGCTCCTCAACTCCCGGCCGCCGCCCTCCACCTCCCCGCCGCCGCCCGACCGCCGCCGGAGCTCCCCGCCCCGGCCTCTCCACCTCCGGCCACCGGAGCTCCCCGCCCCGGCCTCTCCGCCCTCACGCCGCCCGCCCCCGTGCGCCTACGCGTGTTCCGTCGAGACCCGTGCGTCTGCGCGTGTTTCGTGAGATCGTGAGATTCCGATCTGAGTAAAAAAAAATATGAGCTATGTCTTCCTCTTCGGGCTATGTTGCGATTCCTCGTTGCCCGGTGATTTTTGATGGCGCGAATTATCCTGATTTCGCTGCCTTCATGCACGTCCACGTGCGCGGTCTTCGTCTTTGGGGTGTGCTTTCTGGCGAGGTCTCCTGTCCGCTGCGCCCCGTTGCTTCTACGGTGCCTGTTGCACCGCCACCCGTTGCCCTGGCCCTTGATGCTACCCAGGCGGATAAGGATGCAGCCAAGAGTGTTGATGACACTGATCTGGCTGATTATGACCGGAAGGTCCAGGACCACTCTACTGCCGTTGCGACTTACCAGCTGGATCTGACTGACTACACTCAGTGGATAGATGAGGACGCTTGTGCTGCTGCTGTTCTCACCTCCAGTGTTCTGCCTTAGTATGCTGCTGAGTTTATGGGTCTCCCACCGCTGCTGCTTAGTGGGCTTTTCTTCGTCAGCGCCATCAGTCGTCTGGGGATGCTCTTTACCTGTTTGTGGTCCGCCAGGAGCATGCCCTTCAACAGGGTGATTCTACTATTGATGAGTTCTACACTCAGAGTGCTGCTATTTGGCGTCAGCTTGATTCTCTTCGTACAGCTGTGTGTGCCACCTGTCCCTGTTGTCTGACTGTGCGCGCGGATCTGGAGTTTCAGCGCGTTTTTGAGTTCTTGCCGCGGCTCCGTCAGGAGTTTGAGCCGCGCCGCGCACAGCTGCTCGTCCGTGGTCGTGTTCCGCTCTCTGAGGTACTGGCTGAGCTTCGTGCTGAGGAGACTCGTCTTCGTGATGCTGGTCTTCTTGAGGTTGCCTCTGTTCTTGTTGCTTGTGGACCTCCTACGCCGCCGGCTTCGTTGCGGTCTTCAGCACCGCCGATATCCTCTACTCCTCCAGTCCAGGGCCAGAGTCAGCCTCAGCGGCCTCGTGGTATGACAGCACCTCCCTGCACCTACTGTGGCAGGTCTGGCGACACTATCTCTACTTGCTAGCAGAGGGATCCCAGCTTACGTCAGCGGCACTATACTCATTGGCAGGCTGGTTCTTCAGGATCTTCTGTTGTTGCGCTATCTGATCAGGACATTCTCCGTGGTCTTCGTGGTCTACTCGCTGCTACAGGCTCTTCCTCGATGGGTACTGCTGGTTCTGTGCCTGACTCTTCTGGCACCTTGCGACCACCACCTTCTACACAGTCAGGTATGTCATCCCCATGGTATTTGGATTCTGGAGCTTCTTTTCATATGACTTCTGCGTCTTCTATTCTTTCTGCTCTTCGCTCTCTTGTTTCTCCTGTTCGTGTTGTCACGGACGATGGTACCTCTCTTCCTGTTTCCAGTCGAGGCACCCTCTCTACTTCCTCTTTCTCTGTTCCTGACGTTTCTCATGTTCCTAGTCTTAAGATGAACCTGTTTTCTGCTAGTCAGCTTACTGATTCTGGTTGTCGCGTCTTTCTCGACGCTGATTCTTGTGCTGTTCAGGACAGCCATGCACAGGCCCTGGTTGGGGCTGGCCCTCGCAGCCTTGAGTCCCCGGGGCTCTGGGAATTAGACTGGCTTCGTGTTTCTCCTGCTGACACTTCATCTGCTAGTTCTCCTGCGGTTGCTGCTTCTGTCACTGGATCTTTTCAGCAGTGGCATCATCGGCTGGGTCACCTCTGTGGCTCCCGTTTATCGTCATTAGTTCCTAGTGGTCTTCTGGGGTCTGTCTCAGGAGACGTGTCTTTGCATTCGTGTCAGGGTTGTAGGTTAGGCAAACAGATTCAGCTTCCCTATCCTACTAGTGCGTCTGTATCTCAGCGACCTTTTGATTTAGTTCATTCGGATGTTTGGGGTCCGGCTCCCTTTCCTTCGAAAGGGGTCATCGATACTATATTTTGTTTATTGATGATTTTTCACGGTACACCTGGTTGTTTCTTATGCGCTCTCGCAGTGAGGTCCTCTCTATTTATCAGCACTTTGCAGCCATGGTTCGTACTCAGTATTCCACGCCTATTCGTGTGTTTCGTGTTGATTCTGCAGGAGAGTATATCTTCCAGCACCTGCGTGGTGTTCTTGCTGAGCAGGGTACCCTTGCCCAGTTCTCGTGTCCCGACGCCCATGCTCAAAATGGTGTCGCCGAGCGTAAGCATCATCATATTCTTGAGACTACTCGTGCTATGATGATTGCTTCCTCTCTTCCGCCGCATTTCTGGGCTGAGGCTGTCGCTACGTCGACTTACCTCATTAACATTCAGCCTTATGCTGCCCTTCAAGGTGGCATTCCTCTCGAGCGTCTTTCTGGTCGCTCTCCCTATTACTCGACTCTTCCTTTATTTGGTTGTGTTTGTTATGTCCTTCTCCCTCCTCGCGAACGCACCAAGCTGACCGCTCAGTCTGTTGAGTGTGTTTTTCTCGGATACAGTGATGAGCATAAGGGATATCGCTGTTGGGACCCTGTTGGTCGTCGGATGCGCATCTCTCGTGACGTCACGTTTGATGAGACACGTCCCTTCTATCCTCGTCCCACCTCGGGTACTTACCCGGTGGATGATATCTCTTTTCTTCTTTTTCTAGATGCACCCCCTGCTGTCCCTTCTCCTCCCCCTCCTAGTTCCGATGCGCCTTCTTCATCTTCGGCGCCTTCCTCTCCTCCGTCTAGTTCCCCTAGTACTCCTCGTTCTCCGGCTTCGGATCCTTCCGATGCTGTCCATTCTTCCACTTCTTCTGATGAGTTGTCCTCTGCCGATGAGCTCCCTCCTTCACGGCCTGTTCGTCAGCGTCGTGCTCCAGCCCGTTACTCTCCTAGTCAGTACGGTCTCTCTGTTGTTTCTGAGCCTACTTCTTATCGGGATGCTGAGCGTTATCCTGAATGGCAGCTTGCCATGCCTGAGGA
The DNA here is from genome assembly GCF_022539505.1 of Lolium rigidum. Taxonomy (NCBI): domain Eukaryota; kingdom Viridiplantae; phylum Streptophyta; class Magnoliopsida; order Poales; family Poaceae; genus Lolium; species Lolium rigidum. The sequence goes on along the minus strand of NC_061509.1, from coordinate 160,895,627 downwards.
GATCGCTGCGCTTGAGCGCACTGGCACTTCGGATCTTATTTCTCCCCCTTCTGGTGTTCTTCCTATCACGTGTAGTGGGTCTATAAAATTAAGGCCCGCTCTGATGGATCTCTTGAGCGCTATAAAGCGCGTCTTGTGGCTCGTGGTTTTCAGCAGGAACACGGCCGCGACTATGATGAGACTTTTGCCCCTGTGGCTCATATGACCACTGTGCGTACTCTCCTTGCTGTTTATTCTGTTCGACGCTTGTCTGTGTCCCAGCTTGATGTTCAGAACGCTTTTCTTAATGGCGAGTTGAGTGAGGAGGTTTACATGCAGCCTCCTCCTGGGTATTCTGTTCCCGATGGGATGGTTTGTCGTCTTCGACGTTCTCTCTATGGTCTGAAACAGGCCCCTCGTGCCTGGTTTGAGCGCTTCGCCTCTGTGGTGACTGCTGCTGGTTTCTCTCCTAGTTTTCATGATCCAGCACTTTTCGTTCACACTTCTCCTTGTGGATGCACTCTTCTTCTTCTCTATGTTGATGATATGATCATTACTGGTGATGATCCTGAGTATATTGCCTTTGTCAAGGCTCGTCTTCGAGACCAGTTTCTTACGACTGCTCTTGGTCCTCTTCACTATTTTCTTGGCATTGAGGTTTCTTCCACTCCTCATGGCTTTTCTATTTCTCAGGAAAAGTACATTCAGGATCTTCTTGCTCGTGCTGCTCTTGGGGATGAGCGCATGGTTGATACTCCTATGGAGCTTAATGTTAAGATTCGTCCTACTGATGGTGATCTTCTTCCTAATCCCACCCGTTATCGTCATCTTGTTGGGAGTCTTATTTATCTTGTTGTCACTCGTCCTGATGTTTCTTATCCTGTTCATATTCTGAGTCAGTTTGTCTCAGCTCCTATCACTGTTCACTACAGTCATCTCCTCCGTGTTCTTCGTTATCTTCGTGGCACGATCACTCGTCGCCTTTTCTTTCCTCGTTCCAGCTCTCTCCAGCTCCAGTGCTACTCCGATGCTTCATGGGCGAGTGATCCTACGGATCGTCGTTCACTTTCTGCTTACTGTGTGTTTCTTGGTGGTTCGCTTGTTGCTTGGAAGACGAAGAAACGGGTAGCAGTTTCCCGTTCGAGTGTTGAGGCTGAGTTGCGAGCTATGGCTTTGTTGATTGCTGAGGTGACCTGGTTACGGTGGTTACTTGCAGATTTTGGGGTCTCTGTTACGACACCCGCTCCACTTTTGTCCGACAGTACAGGTGCTATCAGTATTGCACGTGATCCGGTCAAGCATGAGCTGACCAAGCATATTGGTGTTGATGCTTTTTATACACGTGCTCAGGTGCAGGATGAGGTTGTTGCGGTTCGTTATGTGCCTTCAGATTTGCAGTTGGCGGATTTCTTTACAAAGGCACAGACTCGAGCGCAGCATGACTTCTTACTCTCCAAACTCAGTGTTGTGGATCCACCATGAGTTTGAGGGTGGGGGGGGGGTGTTAGATGTATATATCTGTATATTGTAGTTTCCCCATATGTTAGGGGCTTCCTGCATATTTGCACCCGTACATGTACTATATATTGTGGCCTTTGACCCCCTGGTAATATAACAAGCATATTACCCTAATAGGACCTTCGGAAGAGATGTCCCCACTAAATATTTACTGCTTTAATGTTTTAACTCAAGATGACCACCTTGGTTGTACTATTTGTTCAGCTCAAACCAAACTGAACTTCAGTGTAATTTGAAGAAAACACATACTAGTTCATTATAAAACTTTGATTTGTCTTTGCCTCTGCCTTTTTCTCTAGTGGATATGGAATATCTTGAAGGCTTACAAGGGAGGACTGATGGTTTCACATCACCTCTGATTCTGGGGTCTTTGTTTTCTATGTTTGCTCAAGCCACTCGTTATATGTACGAGATTTTCCATTTTCATTACCATCTCGTCAACAATTAATGTGATGCAAATGTCATTTGTAGTCAACCTCATAGAATGCATGGGTCTTCTCCAGTAAATGGGCATTGAACTGGCCACTGGCATATTTGGCGGAAGTCTTGGTCCAATAACCTTGATATTTGTCTTCTCCATTTTTTTCGAGTGGTATTGTTGTAGAAACTAGTGGCATATCCCCAATGTTGATTACCTTATTTGTTAATTTCGTTGATTGGGTTAGTTGACCAATATAACCATAGCCTCATCTACTTTGTGAGAAATTAATATTAGTGCTCTTCCTGATGTAATAATTTAGATTACCAAATGTGAGTGTGCAACAAATTAACCAATCTTTCATCTTCCTTTGCTGTCCATGAAATTCTCTTCTCAGTTACACTATCTCAGTCATTCTCATCACTGTTAACATTGCAAGAACGTAGTGAACCAGATGGTGTAGGTGCAATGCTTAGCTTGGAAAATGATGGTGATTGATTCACTATGGCCACCGATGGGTGTGGTACAGAAAATGGATCATAGTGTGAAGGACCGCGAGAGTAATGAACTTTTTTCAACAAGGCCTGCTAATAGTTAACTATCACGTAAGAGGTTAACTCCAAGGATTATGCAAGTAGCTTTGCAAACCACCTTGGGGTCCAGGATATTATAAGTAATCATATAACAATAGTAACAAATAGGAGCACACTATACAACCTATATTCTAACCTCAAGAAACTTTAACTCGTAGCTATCAGGAGCATAAGAAACTTGTATAAGTCTCTGTTTACTCAGTATTGGGTTATGCACTTTATCTACCATGATGTGTGCAAGTTTAGAAATTTTTACATCCAGTATCATATTAAGAAAACCTAAAAACTTGCTCTTTTTAATTACTATTTGAATTTTGTGTAAACATATCCAATATTTTTAATACAAAAAATATATATAAGCTAGAATCAGTATAATAGCACAAAAAACTAAGGTATAATTGGTTGAGGCAAGTTACCAAGTATTTTGTGGGCCGGAACAACAATTGTAAATGATCAAATTATATGTCCAAACATAGAATAAAACAAGGAACAAGCAGTATAATTATCTAATGTGGTTGTCTTGAGCTATTCTCCAAATGCTTTGCATTTTTTTTTCTAGCTAGAAGGCTAACCGTGTGCAGTTTTACTGCAGCTATGGTGAAAATGTCATAAGCAGAACCCATCATATGCATAACATGAGTGCAAGCTACAATCTACTACTAAGGCTATAACCGGAACTAGGTAATGGATCATCCAAGGCTCTCTACTTGAGAGTTATTTTTTCTAAACAAAACGTTCAAACCGACATAAATGTATCAGTGATAGCACCACCAGTGCTTTTGTCTATATTTGTTTCTCACTTCAACATAGATCCCCATTAATTGGTGAGGTTGCCCGAAATAATCTTGGTATTTCGTTATTCTTTTCCTCAAGGCTTGAACTACATGTCTCCTTTGAAATGTGCGAAGGAAACAAATTACGCAAAATCAAACACAGCAAGAGCAAGCAATGAATCTAGCAATTCTCAGTATGATTTCAGATCCATCTCTTAGATAGCAAAGTTACTTAGCATGCAGATAATTTTTAACAAGGCCAGTATTCTTAGAACATGTTGCTTGTCCGTCTAGAAAGCTTGTGTCTAGGAAGCAGCAGCCCCGGGCAGGGAGGCCTGGCCGTGTGCTCGGCGGTGGTGAATTGTTGAGGCTTCCATGGCGGCGGCGGCACTGACCCAGGATTGTCGCTCCATTCTCTCAAGCTCAGAGAAAAAAACTACAACACGAGATAAGGCAATGAACACGACCTGGATTGATGAAGTGTGGCATGAGAAGAAGTCAGGATGATAAAACCATGGAGAATTAAGCAGGCTTACTATTTCGCTGGCACTCAATGCAAATTTTCCCAGGGAAGGGAAAAAGTTTTCCACTGGAAATCAGGGTCCTATCTGACCCACGACACGAGACACACTCGATAGACAGTGCTTTACTTTGGAATATACACAAACCCTCTTGCTATACCATATCTCTCTCTTACACGTCATATATGGTCCTGTACTCCTGTTGGCCTGAGTTACAGACAACTGACTTGACACCTTCTACATGACCTTACAAGATAATGGAAAAGCATTTAGAATTGTTTCAGGAAGGCACCGAAAAATTATTATTATTTCCAGTACCAAGAATGCATATAACAGATGAATTGCAGCTATATTGTTGACATTCGTGAAATTCGCATATTACTTTTAAAATGATTTGTGAAGTCAAAATGACTTAGGGCTCAAAAGAAAAACAAACTGACTGAGTTTATTGTATTTGCATGAGATGGTGTTTCAAGGGCGATTGTTCCTCCAGTCTGCTCAATGAGATTGTTTCCATCCACCGAAGTCCTCGGGAAGACCACGCTCGCGAACATCCTGCATACAGGATAATAATGTTACTGAAGGGCAACAATGCATTTGCTTTACGGTTTGCTCGTTCTCAATCAAGTCTAAGCCAGCTCAAGTTCCTCTGAGAAAAAATATGAGCGAAAACTAAATTGTGACAATTAATTTATTTTTATTTTTGTATGTTGTAGGGGTTCACCAAAATTAAATTCACTTTGTATAATAATCTTAGACTATTATTCTACATACTATATTTTCTTCTTCTTTATAGTCATCCTATAAAATCACAGAACCTCACAGCAGACTAAGACACTGACCAGAGGAACTGAACAAGGATATCTGCCTGCAAGCTGCATGAGATTGGCCATAAATATGGCTACAAAGAGCAACAACAAATGGAAAATAATTTAAAAGGGCCGGCAAAATGATGTCTACCATTTGCATTTACTAAATGTAGTAATTCGCCAAATATGTTTCAGGAAAAGCATTAATTAGTTTTATTACTCCAACTGAATCACAACACCGGTGTGTACGATTGCGCCTCAAAATTGAATTGGACTATAAATTTACTAGTTATCGTCAGAATCTGCATAAGCCACTGCATCTTGCAGGCCTGCCTTTTTTTCAACTTATGATCTAGACCTACAAGGTTGGAACTTATGCAGCTATTCTACGTTCAGTTATGATATAGACCTACAAGGTTGGAACTTGTCATGGTCTGCATCAATTGAATCATTGATGCCAGAAGCTAAGCACCTACCCTTTTAAAGAGATGCTTGAACTAGTCCTGGCATCCTACTGGAGAGTGGTACCATTCGCTGATTTAAAATCAGAAATGGGAACCTCAGTAGTTTGAGGCCTATGCACACACCAGAGAAGGGAAATCAGAGCATCGATATTCTCTTGGCATCATTAACAAGGCAGTTATAATTACAGGAAAAAAATGTTGTAGTTAAGACCAGCTTCAAGAATTCAATAAAAAATACTAATGGGAGGCAGCATTTTAGAATCTACCTCACGGGTGAATGAGAGACCAACTTTGATTTCTCCACAGTAGTGTTCACCTTTCACAACATTATAAGCTGTCGGTGGAATGCTCCCTTCCGTATAAACTGCTTCCAAAGGAATCCTGCAAGAACCAGTTGCATAGGGAACTAAGTTCTTTTTGTGCATAACATCACATGCCAGAAGTAAGACAGTAACTTCATTGCAGATGCTTTCTGAACAGATACTGAAAATTTTGATGTAACAGTATTGCAGAATTGCAGACATGGATGGAAAGATGTGCATACGTTGCTTCTCCAACAAAATCGTCCGCTGTGCCCGAGTCGCTGTCCATGAGCTTGATAACTAGATCTGTAGCTTGGTCTGACACGGTAAAGACAAAGTTTTCGTTCCATTCAGGGCTACTCCCTTTGCCTGCATAGAATTTGCAATTTAGCATCACATTACACATCAAGAACTGATGTCTGCACTTGAACGAATGACATGAGCCAATAAAAAGAATTTTTATTATTCTTTACATAAGGAACTGTTAATTTTTAAAAAGTGTGCTGCTAAATTAAGGACATGCTATTTTGTTTCGTTACTACTAAAATATCAGTTCACTTACATGCTGTGAACTTTCTTAGCATGTAATGTCTATTACTCTTCAGAGTTTCAGACATGTTCTAAACTGAGGACTTGCTATTTTGTTTCCTTACTACTAAACTATCAGTTCACTTGCATCCTGTGAACTTTCTTAGCATGTAATGCTATTACTCTTCAGAGTTTCAGACATGTTACAAACTGCGTCTAGTATGCCACAAAATTTACAGATATAACAACATAAACAATGTTTTAGTACATTATAAAAAAAATTGTAGAGGAAACCTTTGTGGGATCTTCAAGACTGCCTGCTATCTTTGTGGAGACAAATAAAAGATTGTGATAATGACATATGTTTTCTATTTGTACGGAAGAATGTATTATTCAACCTCACTAATCTAGAATTCCATTTCTTACCTCCTAGTTATGCATTTGTGACACTAATTATACTCCTTTGAGAAACTTTGTACCCTCTTTTTCTGATATATGTCCACTGGACAAGGTGTAATGTGATGATTGAGGCTCAAAAATATCAGGACGACGGCCAGAAGTGGAATAGATTGTGAAGAGAAGGTTGGACATGATCGTCTATGACGCCATCGGATATTTACATTTTTTGTCGCGCCATATCGATCCAACATACCTATCTTATTTAACAGAACATGTAGAATGCTAAAATGGGGTAAAATCGTGTTTGAAATTTCCTAGATGGAATACTTTCGGTAAAATTTCCACTAAATCTGGTAATATGTGTCACAACTCTGGGGTAAAAGGTGAACTCACTCTAGAAAAAATAATCTTGAAAACATATGAGAAGTACAACCCAGATAAGTGAAAAGATCTATGGTAATTGGTAAGGAGAAGAAACCATATGGAAAAAAGCATATCCACCTGATGCAATACTGCTCCTCTGCTCCTGCGAGCGGCATTTGAGAATTGCGTACGGGTCCATGTTGCCTGCAGTCGATTTGCCAAAACAAAAACAAAAAAACAAAATCAGCCGAATCATAAGGAAAATGATTGGAAAACAATCAACAGATGCAGCAAAACGCATGGCAGCACGGCGTTTCTAGACCTAGACTAATTGCTATATGCTTTGTCAGTTGTCAGCCTATAAATCCCCAGTGCCAGTTCCGTGCAAATGCAGGCACCGGGCCGATCGAAACTGTAATTAAGATGCTTAAAATAGATCGATCATTAAGTCCCGATCGACTGAAAACAGAATGGACACAACAAGACCCCGTAAGTAATCTGTATCCTAAAGATTAGGGTTCCTTAAAGATTAAGTCGATTCGTACGTACACAGGTAATCGGTGTTCTCGAGGCCCTTGGCCCCGATGAGCAGAACCTCCAGCGTACCGTGCACCATCGATTTCTTCCTCGTCTGATCGTCTCCCTCCTCGCAGTGGCGTGAACGCGTGCTCAAGACGCGCTGCAGATGCAGATCCGAATTTCGCAATGGGGGTGGCCTGCCTTCTCGGTTCTCACATGGCAATGCCGCAATGGGGGTGGCGTGGCTTCGTGGAGGGCTCCGTCCGGCAGTTTCGCGCCCGAGGAGTCTAAAAAAACTACCAAAGACTAACAAAAGGGTCGCGGGCGGCCGTGCGCCAAATTCCCGGGGAACCATAAGGCAAGTCTTTTGCCTCCCTTTCAATTAAATATTTTTGACAATTCCTAACACGCTATTTTTTTAGGGGAAAAGCTACTCCCCTAGCCTGAAGAAACTTTATATGATGCCCAACCTAGAAGCAAAAAAAAAAATCTGAAGGTGTTACATCTAAATCGCAGGTAAAAAATCACATGATCAAAACCCCTAGCTAAAAGGGTACATTTTTCAAATATCGCAGAAGCTTCTGTAGCTGAAAGACTACAGTCATGCATTGTCTGGATTAATTCCATGCAATCAGGATGGTCAGCCTGAAGCATCCAATTTGACCTATTAGGATCAGTCCATCCTTTAGAGCTCTAGCTTATGTTGTCGATGCCGATACAACATGGGCTATTCGGCTATTGCTAGCCACACTGAACCCCCTTTTCTCATCTCTGACTACGCCCCCGACTTCTTCCTGAAGCATGCATCGTTGCTAACGTTGTAGGGAACAATGGTGTTTTGGCTCATAGATCTAAATGCACCTATTATGAAATGTGCATTCTAAATGTATTTCAAATATGTCAAAAACAAATTGAAAAACATTCCAGACATGCTATGTTCACACACAATATTTTGGGACAGTGCTTCGCTGACTTTGCCAGCCCTCAAAGTTAGTGACTTTGAGTCACTTACAAGTGAGGTTAAGTGGGGCCTACATAATGAAGGGTCCACATGTTAGTCACCCAAAGTCACGGCAAAGTCAGCCTGGCAAAGTCACCGAAGCTCAATCCAATATTTTGTGGATGTGTAAAAAATTAAAAAATAATCCCAATAAGCTATTTTGGAGTACCTAGAATTGTTTTGTTACACAAGTCATACAAAATGTTATTTTTTCGGGGATGCTTTGTGTGCGGACATAGAATGTCCGAATGCACACTTAGAATTACTACCTCCGTCCCAAGGAAAAAGGTGCACGCGTATTCCAAGACAAACTTTGACCATAAAAATTGAGCAACAAAATCTTGGTTATATTATATGTAATTAGTATCGTTGGATTCGTATTAAAAACACTTTCTAATAATGTTAATTTCATACAAATAATCTTTATATATTTGAAGTAATTCTTAGTCAAACGAAAAGCACGTAAAACGAGGGCGCCTTATTCCTTGAATCGGAGGTAGTATTTTTTAGATTTTTTTAACATTCTAAAATATATTTTTGGGCAATGGGTGTATCTACACCGATGATGAGCCAAAATAGATTTTGAGTAGGTACATTTTTCTTCTAAATCAAAAATATAAATACTTTGCCGCATGTTGCTATAAAAATCATCATTGCAAACTGTTGATTCAGAAATAATGTGTAGTTCCGGGAAAAATGCATACTATCCAAAGAAAGAATTCTTATATCATCATTGCATGATCAATTTTATTAAGCTTGGATATTTTTATTGCTGCAACATTAACTATTTCAGCCTACCAAACCATCTTATATTTAGGAACGGATCTTACATGAATTGGCCATTGAGGAGGCCAAAATTGGAGCCTCCTCATTTCCATACAGAAATCATTGGAAAATGAATAAATGTATCATAAATTTATCGCCTCCTCGCGATTATGATCCGCTAGATCCTAAATTCTTACAAAACTAAAGTACTTGTTTTCTAAACAGCTCAACCTCTAACCAAAAGTTTGAATGAACCAAATAGCCAATTTTATAATTGCCGGATTTTCCTCGAATGTAAACACCGTGTGTGTGTGTGTGGGGGGGGGGGGGGAGACATGAATGTCTTGTCATTCCTCCATAAATGGTGCTCTATTCATATGTGGCTTCTTACCACAACAAGATGACATGACGGCAGAAGCATATCACTTGTTACAAGTGACAAGTCATCGAACACGAAACAGTTGGTACTAACTTAAGAGTTTGAGATTTACCGTGTTTAATTACCTATAAATCTTGCACATTTGTATGTATACATGGATTTTTACCTGCTAGGCATGAAAATTTCATTGTGACCATATGAAGTTGCTGATTTCTGGGCCTGAACCACATGTCCTACCAAAAGAATCTCCGATTCGCAAAAAATAAAAATACAAAAAGAATCTCCTGCCATGGGCCGGAATGTTAATCTGCTCTTGTCCTTGTTTCGCTTGGAGAGCTTGTCCGCCCATTTGGTTCCGGTTTGTCAGATGGGTAATTGGCCCGCAATCTAGGTTGTTGATCCAAATTGTCTTATATCTAGACGAGTTTTAACATGTATACAAACCTGACTCAATTAGAAACGAAGAGAGCTATTCGAAAAAGAAAAAAAGAAGAGCTTGTGAGTCGTGTGATCAAAGCCAAGAGAGTAGGCGTGCAGACAAAAAAAATTCTAGCAAGTCGTTAGCCGGTGAAAGCAATCATGACTTGATTAAGATGATTGCCGCAGAAAATCCGCAAACGCGGCCGAGAAAGGGACGCCAGGCAGTTCGCACCGCCGATCGAGTTGCAAGTGCAACGTGATCGAGAGGCGCAACTGAAAATGCGGCGGCGCACGCGCGGCCGGCCGGCCAGCTGAGCGTGCGTGTCGCGAGCAGCTCGCGGTGACGCGGCCATGGGTGGTGCTCCATGGCGTCCGTAGGCAGGCAACCGTAATCGTGGGAGCAAACCAAATGATGAAGACGACGAATCTCGGAGCTCCGTACGCAAGCACAAAACCATCTTTTCGTTTCCCGCACTGCTGTACTACCAGAAACGGCCGAGCGCTACTGCTTGGTGCCCAACTTTGCCGCAGGATCTAAGGCGACAAAATCTCGGCAGGATAAGAGGAGCAAACCACCGAACAAAACACCGGAGAGAAACGGAGCACAAGAAGTCTCCGCCCCCACGATCTCTTTTCTTATTACGTAGTGCAGCTCGGTTGACGCCGACGGCGCGTTCGTCGCCTCCTTCACTCTTTCCCCCTGCTCCGCCTATATATGCGAGCTATCTACTGCCCCGCTTCCCGCTCCCCAGCCCGGCCAAGGATCCCAGAGCCAGAGAGAACGGGAAAAGGCGGACGTCGGCCGTGCGCGAGCCACTGCTACAGGTCAGGCTACTTTTTACACCAAAAAAAAAAAAGGTCAGGCTACTTCCAATCCAATGCTTCCTTGTTGCTACTTCTTCTTCTACTCCATGATGTGGTCGACTGAATCTATTGCTTCTTTCCCTGCAAAAGTAGCTCATGTTCTTGACTTGGTGCTATGCTTTGCATTCTAGGAAGATTCTTCAGAGCAGCTCTTGATTTGCTGTTACTACACCAGCGTTGGTGCTGATTAAGTATACTCTAAATCATTTGTTTGTCCTTGGTTACCCTCTAGTTGTGTACTAGTTCAATGTTTACAAGATTAGCTCAATCTACACACAAGTCTTTCCAATCCATATCGGAATTCCTAGCTTTTGAGAAGAAACGAATACAACTTATTGTATCATCATTTTTACAACATAGTAACAGATGGCTTACCCCATTAAGCTTGCTTAATTTCGGTTGCAATAGGAATGTAGGATGCGGAACTTCTCCACGTTTGTGTCCGATCCCTGCCCGACTTTTCATCCAGCGACGTGCTGTAAATTTTCTATACATATGAATAGCTGGATGTGAAGAATAGTAGGAGTACAACAAAAGTCATACCCATATCATCTCTCTTTAGGATGGTTGTTGGTTGATCATATCGCATACTATTCCCTATCTGACGGTCTTAATGGCCACAAAACATTTAGTTGAACAAATGTATAAAAGCGACGTGCCGTGAGCTCTACTCAGTTGTATCACAAAAAAAAGATATTTCTTATGTCATGTGTAAAAAAGACAAATTCCGGTGCTCAAAAAATCTCTTCACAAGAATATTTTCTTATCTTTTTTACACAACACATAAAAAATGTTGATTTTCCGCGAAACTTGCCCGTGTGCATATCAACATGTACGCATGAAAATTTTGTTCAGAATTTAAAAGACATTTTAAAATGTCTTTTCTATGGATGGAAATTTTATCTACGGATCCGGGTATCCATACATATCTGGCCCATTGGGCACGGGTATGGAGGCTGCTTATGCCATGAATTTCATGGGGCGGATATCCGATAACTCATGGGGCGGGCATGGGTACAGGTTTTGCCCCACGGATATCCAATAGATATCCGGCTGACATGTGGGTCCCACATGCTAGTGAGACATGAGATTTCACCTAGGCCTAGCTGATCATACCTTGAGGTCAAAATCAGTGAGTCTAACACGTAACCACCGATTACCACTTCTTTCATGGCCTCCCCCTCTGACTCCCTCGCAAGCTGTGACAGAGGGCTTGGCCGGAGGGCCTCCCTTCCACCTCTACACTATCCCGGCTCTCCTCCACCTAGGAGACGCGCGGGCATGTAGTGGGCTTTCTCTCGTTCCGTCATCCTTCATCCTTCTTATATTTATTGCAAATATAACTATTGCTGAAATGTTACAGAAATATTCTTGAAATGCTACTGAAATGCTGGTTTTATGCTCAAATATGTGTTGTTCATGCACATATTGCGTAAACACATGGATATCCATGGATATCCTGTGGATTTGGATTTGGATTTGGAGCGTTATACATGCTTATGGATACTTTCGTGGACGGGGCAGAGCGAGGCTGATGGATTTGGGTATGGATCTGGTTTAGTTATATCCGTTCAAACCCGCTCCATTGTCATCCTTAGTCTTTTCTGATAACATGAATATATGCATCCTAGATCAAAATAGGATTTCCGCCATTCCTTTCCCTTTTCTTATTCAGTGATCTGATGACCTTATCCAAAGTTAAGCCTAGGAGCTAGCTAAGGGCTTATCCGCCGAGGAACAGATTACAAGTGCAACTTGCTCTCTGTTCTGCCTTGTTCTACAGTTATTCTGCCTTGTTCTACAGTTAACTACAACCTTACAGGGCTTGACTTTTGGAGACATGTTTTAGGTACACTCTAGAAGCTTCTTTCCCTGAAAAGGTAGCTCATGTTCTTGGTGTGTTCTTGGTGCTATATGCGTTGCATTCTACACAGATTCTCGAGCGTGTGGATTTGCAGCTTTGTACTCCTTGATTTCCTGTTACCATACCAGCGTTACTACCGAGTATAATTTTTTCAGAATTAGTACCGAGTATACTCAAAAATCATGGCAGTAGTTTCCTTCTTCTTGCTGCCCTGAGGTCTGTAGATTATTATCGACGTGGTTACCCTTTGTGTTTCTTACTTCCTCTGTTTATCTATTATTATATACTAAAAGCAAAATAAGAATGATTAATAGAGCCACCATATTAAGCCACATCATCTGAATTATGTTAGCAGTTAGATATAAATTACGTGGTCATGATTTAATGGATGATTATTACTTACGTAATCGGATGTAGCTTCGTTTGACACGTACAATATAAAGAGAAGATCGTACCATATCTATAATGTTTTTTCTCTGGTCCGTAGTAGTCTTTTAAACTAGGTAGACTCTCCTAATTGATTTTTTTGCCAGAGCATACCTGTTTGAAATTTGAATAGGAGACCCTAATCATAAAAAGAAACGTACGTTCACGCTAGCTATGCAGTCCATTTAGGAAACAAAAAATTTAACAAAATAAGAAGGGATTCACATACAGATTACCTGAGATCGACCATTAAAAAAGAGATGTACGCGTAGAAGATTAGCTAGCTAGAAGTTGAAAGCATGATTCAGTAAAATTATTTTTGCTGTTGTTTAAACTTATAATATAGTGAAGTTTAAATGTACATAAGTGTATAGATATATGCATGTGCATGGTTAAGCCTATTACTTCCTCCGTTCAATAAAAGATGTCTCGGATTTGCCTAAATTTAGACGAGCCATTACTATATCCTAAAAAAAGGCTTTTTGAGGCGCCATGTTAATCAACATAACCAAAAAAAATCAATGATTTGAGTTTCAATATTTAATATTATACGTGTACAAAGAGATCGGCAATGACCAACATCACGCCGGCAGAATCGGTCGATGGAGTGCCGGTCGCTCATCGATTCATTGGTTAAGTCCAGATGTTACACGTAAATCTTTTTCGACCTTCCGTGTGAGGCTAGGCCCTACAAAAATAAGATCACACCCATTTCAAGAATTTCATAAAGAATATTCTAGCGACACATCAACTGGTCCGAGTTCATTATATATAGAATTTACTTTGTCTAACACAGTCAGTATCTTTGATTCTCAAAATTAAAATGTATATAGGAGATTTTAGTGTCATGCATACTCGATTTCTCCCGAACTTAATTTGTACCAATAAAAGATTATTTTCGATAGATTCGAGTGTGATGAGAACTTAATTTAAAAAAAAATAGCAAGATAAATTGGTAGGCAAAAACCTTCTCAAATCCAACAAAAAAGATAACGAAGATGCTATGAAAGAAAATCGCAAAAATATTCTTATTTTCAACTTCTAGGTAGCTAAAATATGCTTATAAAGAGTGAAACAAAAATCCCCTAGGAAATATAAGCATATGCCATATGAATAATAACAAACCACATGATTATACATTACAACGTTAAAATTCAAAGAACACAAACTTCAATAGCAAGAATACATCACACCTACATAAACTGCATTTCGCCATAATTGATCATGTCCATCGGAGGGACTTCGTAGAGCTTACATGAATTATGGGCTGAAAGTAGCACCCCACATGGATATTCTAAATCTATCTTCTAGACGATTATTTTGTTCAGTTTAAGATAGCGGTATCAATTGGTTAAATCTAGAAGACTGCAACACTAAAATATAACATATATCTTCACATTTATTTTATTATTATAATAACTTAAAGTGTCAAGGAAGAATTAAGTTGAAAAATATCAAAGATTATTTATCCAGAATTAATTAATACATTTCCTACAACACAATAAATACAGTCTCGAACTTTCTAAAATTAATAAAGATGATGCCCTCGCATTTGCGAGGGCCACCTTGCTAGTTTCTATTAATTTTAAAAAGCCACGCAAAGTAAGCTTTGACCAAAGTTTTAGAACAAACAACTAACAACAAAAATATTATATAGATATCATATAAAAGTACATTTCATGTATTCTAGTAATATTGATTTTATATTCTACATGTAAATATTTTATTCAAAAAAATGGTGAAAGTTTACATGGTTTGATTTTTTTTAGAAAAACTAACATTATGCATTGGAACGGAGGTACTACATAATTGTACTAGTTTAATGTTTATTACTATATTAGATTAGCTCAATCTACACGGCTCTCCTCTTCTCTTCTAGGTAATGTCGGAATTAGGAAGAAAAGAATGGTTTTACCAAAATTATTTTACCAATATACTCAGTAACATATGGTTTCCCCATTAAACTTGCTTAATTTTGGTACCAACATGAATTTATAATGGATATGATCGTGTGCCAATCATATCACAAGTCAGAACCTTTAATTTCCCCCTTCCTCTTTTTCTCAGCTCTTGGCAACCCTAATTAAGCTATGTGGATTCAGTCAAAGCGGTTATGATTTGTATTTCTTCAATAATTGTACTAGTTTAATGTTTGTTTATTAGATTAGCTCAATCTACATCAGTCTCCCCTTGTCTTGCTGGTAATATCGGATTTTGTTTTTGAATGGTGGCAATGTCAGAATTAAGAACAAATGAATAGGTATACCAAAATTGTTTTAACAATATAGTAACCGATGGTTTACCCATTAAACTTGCTTAATCCGGGTGCCGCCGGAGATTTAGGATGGCTGTTGGCTGATCATGTCGCACACTATCCATCATCTGTACCCGATAATCCCAACAGCATTCTTAATAGGCACACAAAAATTTAGTCCAACAACTGTGTAACAACGACGTGCCGTGAGCTCATCAGTCAATGAAAGAAATGCATATAATTAGGAAAAGGAAAAGAAGCTGCATGGATATGGGCAACAAATAGGACTCGTCCGTGTCTCCATGATGAAGAGGATAGAAGTTGTTGGCCGAATTATTTCATTGTGTGCCAATCCTATCACAAGTTAGAACCATTCCCGCTCTCATTTCGTAAAATTGGTCTTGCCGTTGCAGATCACCAGATATGCTTCAAAACGATTAAGCGGCTGGTTTGTTGTGCTCAATCCCGCTGCCATATATTCTTATTACAGCATTGTTTAGTTCATCATGGTTGTGTTCCTTATCACCACGGCCACGCTTTATTGATCCCTGCTTCACGGTTATCATCCTGTAGAAAGAATCGATGCGCAACTCAGTCTCCAAGAAAACACTGCAGCACATTTTTTTATTGCCAACGTACTAGTACTTAGCAATATCATCACGACGATAATGATAGTGTTCTCCTTCCTACCCTTGGTGATGCTGTCTCCTTGGTCTTGCCTTAAAGAAAACAAGGATAACTTCTTCAAAACAAAAACAAGGATAACAAACATCATGTCGGTGTTTCAGTGATCTGGCGACCTTATCCAAAGTCAGTCTATGAGCCAAGCTAGGGCGCATGTTAATCCGCCGAGGAGTAGATCACAAATGCAACTTGCTTTGTGCTGTGTCTTTTCCTACAGTTAACTTCAGGCTGTCGATTACAGGACTTGACTTTTGGAGCCATGAATTAGGTTCACTCTCCAAGCTGGGTAAAACATAATTACTCAGCTAGTGGATGCCCAACAGCTTGCGATTCGTGTAGGATTGGAGCATTACGTGACGTTTTGTATTCTTATCTCTGAAAAGGAGTACGTAGTACCTTGTTTAGCATGGGGCCCTCTGGAAATTTGGATAGACTGGTCACTGGTTCACGGATGAACAAGAAAAGTCTCTGGCCTGGGCCAATCACTCCCATGGATTCCTTTTCCTTGCGGTTGGAGCATCTGTCCCTTTTGAGTTTGGTCACCATCTGACGGCACCGCCACAAACAAACGTGCGATTGCGTGGCTTCCCCTGCCCGTCTCGTTACTTGTCTTGCTCTAGCAGGATTGATCGTCCGTCCCACGGCGATTTCATGAGTTACCTTGGATATTGATTGATTGGTGAGCGTTCGTTAGTGGGCTTCTTCTTCTTCCTTGTCTCTCTTGCTGACTTATGTAATCATCCGACTCTTTGCAGCTCCGCGAATCGTTCGAAGGTGTAGGATCAAGATGAATCAGGCTAGCACGGCAGGCGCGAGTGATCCGTTGAAGAGATCGAGCGGGGACTGCTTCGACTGCAACATCTGCCTGGACTTCACCGTGGAGCCGGTGGTCACCCGCTGCGGCCATCTCTACTGCTGGCCCTGCATCTACGAGTGGCTGCGCCGCAACGGCGACGAGGGGCACGCCGGGGTCTCGACAGGGCGGCCGTGCCCCGTGTGCAAAGGACCGCTCACGCTGGACTCGCTGGTGCCGCTCTACGGCCGCGGCAGCAGCCGCTCCGATAAGCCGCTGCCTCACCCGGCCATTCCGCGCCGGCCGGCCGTGCACCGGGAGGCCGTCGGGGAGCAGATCGGCGGTGGCAGTGGCCTTCAGCACGTGAGCACGGATCCCGATTGGCTCACTCGTTCACCCGGTCAAGCGCATCACCACCATGCCGATGCCGCGCGGTTCGACGTCCTATACCCTCCTCCACGTCTCGGAGGCGGCGTGAACGTGATGCACTCGACGTCCGGAGGGGTCCTTGGAGGGATGGCAATGGCGGTACTCCCCTTGGTGTTCCGCGGCCAGGTGCCGGCGTCGAGTGAGCACTACTACTCCAGCCCATACAATCCGGCCGCCCTGCAATACATGAGCCCTAGGCTGAGACGGCAGCACATGGAGGTGGAGAGGTCTCTGCATCAGCTATTGTTCTTCCTCTTTGTGTTCGTACTGCTATGCCTGCTCTTGTTCTGATCTCTGAAGCAGATATTTTGCAACTTCTATAGATATAGCATCTGGTGTACATAGCGTGTGGTGTACAGATAGTAAAAGAGGCTAGCGGTAAACAAGATTCCGGCCTATGTGACAAGAATTCAGCAAGAGCTCATGAAAAGTCTGGGACGTGCCTTGTTAGGGCATGTATAATGGGGTGATATCAGCCTTCTCTTAGAGATGCCACATCAGATTTTTGCTTAGTTGTAGGAGAGAATGAAGAGAGATCTCTTAGCAAGGGATCATCTTCAACGCCGGCCCTGTCATGTGGCGTTTCTGTCCGCCTCGAGCCCCACAGCCAGGCACGCTCCACCTTTACTCTCACCTAGCCGCCACCCGTGACACCACCTCTCGCTCCAGCCGCGCAGGTGCTGTGCCCTAGTTCGATCCATGCGTATCAGATGGTGATGAGATGCATCAATGATTTTTGTCGCATGATTTTGTTGTATCTTTTGGTAACTCAAGATGTAAGCGCCCATTTTTGTAAAACTTTAGGCATGTCTCGCAATATGAAAACACCATAATTTTTTCATACATTTGTCCATTCTGCATTGCAAGGTAACACTTTCTTTTTATCAAACTTGGAAGGTCGGTTTTTGAATCTTGGCTATTGGTTCTGTTAAATGCATGTCTTGCACTTCTCCAGTACAGCTGCTCTGCTAATATTGCTGCCAAAACCAAAACCAACAGTAATTCTATAATTCTCACCATTTTATAAGAAGTTTGAGAAAACATGATTTATGTGACACACTAGCCTGGTATTTAGATCCACTCTGGGAAATCCACTTATACAAAATCTTCTTATCGTGGTAGTTTGACATTTTGATTGATCGTCATACATTTTTTGTTGATCTATCATGCATGGCCATTTGATAATCCCTCCAACCCATAATATGGCCATTTGAACTCTTCTATTGGTTGTAGTAAAATTATGTACTATGGAACATGTAGTATTTTGTTTTCTATATACAAAGATGAATGAAGAAGAGAACATATGACTATGGCAATATTTTACGTCAGACAGAGATTAAAAGGTGCAAGTTTCTGTGCAGGCTTTTATGCTTTGAAGCTGGTGATATATACTATTTTTTTGAGGTCTTTCACTAGTAGAAAACATGGCTTTCGTTCAAAGCACTCTAGGAGCTTTATTCCCGGTTTAAAAAGGAATCGAGACTAATGGGCCGCATTAGTCCCGGTTCGAACGACGTGGGTCACGGAACTCTCTAGTCCCGGTTCGAGGCCTGGCGCGCTCTGTCGTAACCCCTTTAGTCCCGGTTCGTATTACCAACCGGGACTAAAGGGACATCTCTATATATACCATGCATGCCGAAGCTTGTGAGCCATACTTAGCTTTTTCCACTTCTTAGAAAAAGAGGTGTATGTTGCTTTGCTCTCTTCTTATACACAAGAGGTGCTCGATGAAATGTCTAAGAGCATTTTCCACTTAAGTTTACACAAACAAGCCACACTTAAGCTTTCTCCTCTTTTTTTCCTTCTCGGTCGAGGTTCACAACTTTATCTTTTTCATCCGTCATAGATAAAATGCATGTGTGTATATATACATCGCTTCACTATTCATGATGTTCTATAATGGTTTTTGATAAGCTTAATTATATAATATAGATGAATCGGCAATGGATGTACAGTTACTGATGCCATAACGAGTTCACTGTTTTATGTATGGCTGAGAAAAACAAACGGGGCGGTTTTATGTATTGTCCATGTTTTAACTGTTAGGATAAGATAAATTACTCTTCCTCGAAAACCCTTCACACCCACCTGTTGCGATCCGGTTTCATGCCTAACTACAATTTTGGACCAAGCACGGAGAAAGAGGGGTTATGATGGAAGACAAATGAAGAAGAAGAGGATGATGACAACTATCTCATGTTCCCTGAATAGGGTGATACTGCATGGGGGGGAAGCAGAAGATCAAGAGGCATCAGAAGAGCCGGCTGATGATCTTGGTCGGGCCATTACTGATGCAAAGAGAGACTGCGAAACTGAGAAGAAAATGTTGAAGTTCGACCAGATGTTAGAGGATCACAACAAATTGTTGTACCCAACTTGCGAAGATGGCCAAAAAATCTAGGTAGCACACTGGAATTGTTGCAGTGGAAGGCAGAGAACGGTGTGACTGACTCACGATTTGAAAAGTTGCTAAAAATAATTAAGAAGCAGCTTCCAAGGGGTAACAAATTTCCCACCAGTACGTACGAAGCGAAGAAGGTTGTCTGCCCTCTAGGATTAGACGTCCAGAAGATACATGCAGTCATTAATGACAGCATCCTCTACCGCGGTGAGTACGAGAATTTGGATGCATGTCCGGTGTGCACTGCATTGCAGTATAAGATCAGACGAGATGACCCGGGTGATGTTGAGGGTGAGCGCCCCAGGAAGAGGGTTCCTGCCAAGGTTATGTGGTATGCTCCTATAATACCACGGCCGAAACATTTGTTCAAAAAATAAAGAGCATGCCAGATTATTGCTATGGCACAAAGAATACCATAAGAAAGACGCGATGTTGAGACACCCCGCTGATGGGTCGCAGTGGAGAAAAATCGAGAGAAAGTTCCAGGACTTTACAGATGACGCAACAAACTTTAAGGTTTGGTCTAAGTACAGATGGCATGAATCCTTTTGGAGATCAGAGCTATAGTGATAGCACATGGCATGTGACACTATGTATCTATAACATTCGAAGTTTATTATGATGCCAGTGCTCATCCAAGGCCCGAAGCAACCCGGCAACGACATTGATGTGTATCTAAAGCCATTAGTTTAAGAACTTCTATAGTTTTGGGCTGTAACAGGTGTACGTGTGTGGGACGAGCACAAACAGGAGGAATTTGGCCTACGAGCGTTGCTTTTCGTAACTATCAATAATTGTCCTGCTCGTAGTAACCTTTCAGAACAGTCAAACAAGCGATACAATACATGCATGCACTGTTTAGATGAGACTAATAATATATGTTTGGATAAATCTAAGAAGATCGTGTACCTGGGGTATCATCTATTTCAAACGCGTAACCATCATGTAAGAAAGAAAGGTAAATCTTTGAGGCAAATCACCGGAAGAAGCATGTGCACCGTATTGGTGATGATATATTTGGTATGGTCATATAGAAGTAATCTTTGGAAAGGATCATGACGGATAGTTTGTTCTGAATGACGCGACACGTGGCTATGTGATACGTGCATTTTGTATCATCATTATTGCTACATATATGTTTAGTTTTTATTGTTATTTTCCACCATACATCATTTTCTATGAATTTTTAGTCGATTTTCCGAGACTTTCCTACAAAGTGCCCTTCATTGGTATTTAATTCTCGGAAACCTCCTTTTTTATTTTATTTGTTTAGGACTTTCCAGATCGCTAAAAATCGAGGGAAAAATACCTGATCAGTTTTTCGCCTAGAGAAGGACCGTGAGCGAAATAAGTATGCGAGGGGAGCCACGAGGGCCAAACGGCACCAGGTGGCGCGCCCTACATGTCTGGGTGCGCCATCCTGGTCCGTTTTCACCTCGGGCATCATCTCGGCCCCCCTTTTATACCAGAGCCTCCGTTTCTCCTAAAAACCTAAGCCATATTTTTCCCGAGATTTATTGAGATGGCAGGGGAGGCGAAAGTCCACTCCTACTCCGGGAGAGGGCAGATCATGTTGCACCGGTGCCTCCGGTGAAGGGAAATCGACGCCATCGATATCCCCACTCCTCCTTGTCTTGGGAAGAGGCATATCCATCAACATCTCCATCCGCACCATCATCACCACCATCTCCATCTACGAGATCGACATCATCCACCGCATAGTTTGCGTTGAACTGAACCTCGGATATTGTTTTTCGTGCTATTGCATGTCTGGTAATTTGTCATTATTCGGTGGGGAGATTATATATTCAGATTGTGTTGTAATCATTATGCCTCTGGTCCATATCATGTTTGACACTTGTGAGCAGTTCCCCACGTTCATGTGGGCATATGGTGATCTGGCTATGATTGTATATGATGTGCAATGGTCAAGTTTTCTATCTTTTATATTATTCTGTGATTGTTTTATGCGAATATTGACCGCATATCACTTCACCTATATGGGCTCACAGGGATGCACTTTAATTTAATGCATTAGTGTTGGAAGGGACAGAATGACATAAATTGTTTTCCAATACTATGTGTTGCATTAGAGGGGTTTATGTCGGGGACCAATGATCTTATTGCTATGATGGAACATTTATGTCTTAATGATTCCTATACTTGCACATGAAAATGGCTCTATGACCCATCATAAGGGGTGTGTTTGCACATCTCTATGGATGTACCTAATTTAGGCTCCGCCCCTAATTGAATAAATCTTGACAAAATATTTACCATGCTGTGTAAAACTCAGATGCTAGTAAATCCATGTCACCCTCAGGAAATTTAGTCTCATATAAGCACATACACACTTCATTTTGTCCTCTTGCTGCATAGAGGATTGGGATTTTCTCTCATCGAGAGCATTTACTTATTTGCTATTTACTTTCTGCACTTCATTTTTATTGCAAACTATACACTCAAAAATACCAAAACCCCTACTTATTTGCTATTTACTTTCTTGTCGATTCTGCTAACCAATACCTTCAGCTCCTCGTGGGTTCGACAATCTTTCTTATTGAAAAGTACTACAGTTGATCTCCTGCACTTGGGAGCCATCACCATGTGGAAGAAGAAATCTATACTTTGGGGCCTACCCTATTGGGAAGTCCTAGAGGTCCGCTCTTCAATCCACGTGATGCACATGACAAAGTATCTTTGCGCGAACCTGCTAGGCTTCCTCGGCGTGTACGGCAAGACAAAAGATACACCGGAATCACGGCAGGACCAACAACGTATGAAAGAACGAGACAACATGCATTCAGAGAACGAGACAGATAAAGGACGTCATTACTCCAGCTACGCTCTTACAAAAGTAAAGAAGGAAATATTTTTTGAATGCCTGAGCAGTATCAAGGTCCCTTCTGGCTTCTCGTAGAATATAAAGGGAATAATAAATATGGCAATGAAATAATTCCAGAACCTGAAGTCTCGTGACTGCCACGTGATAATGACGCAATTGCTTCCGATTGCATCGAGTGGGCTTATACCGGAAAATGTTTGAGTACCCACTGTGAAGCTATTTGCATTTCTCAATGCAATTTCTCGAAAGGTAATCAATCTAGAAATTCTACAGAGGTTGCAGAATGATGTGGTCCAATTTCTTGTTAGTTTTGAGCTGGTGTTCCCACCATTCTTCTTCAATATTATAACGCATCTCCTCGTTCACCTCGTCGAAGAGATTTCCATTCTCGATCATGTGTTTCTACACAATATGTTCCGCTTTGAGAGGTTCATGGGCGTCTTAAAGAAATATGTTCATAACCGTGCTAGGCCAGAAGGAAGCATCTCGAAGGGCTATGGAACAAAGGAGGTCATTGAGTTCTGTGTTGACTTTATTCCTGAACTTAATTAAGCCGATTGGTGTTCCTGAATCACAGCGCGAGGGAGACTGAGTGGAAAACGCAAGGTAGGAAAGAAAGCAATGATAAGTATGGACGGGCATTCTTTCACTCAAGCACACTACATAGTTCTACAAAGTTCCACCTTGGTGGCTTCGTATATCAATGTACACAAGAATTTTGTACGCTCCCAACACCCAGGGCAGTCGGACAACTGGATTACACGTGAACACATGGAGACTTTCGGCGGTTGGCTGCAAAAACATCTCATGCATGACACAATTGTTGGAGATCAGCTGTACTTGTTGGCCAAGACACCGTCTTCGACTATATTGAATTTTCAAGGGTACGAGATAAATGAGAATACATTTTACACGATCGCCCAAGATAAAAAGAGCACCAACCAAAATAGTAGTGTCCGCTTTGATGAAACAAACTACAATGGGCAAAGGGACACGTATTATGGTTACATAGAGGAGAGATGGGAACTTGACTATGGACCTCCTTTTAAGTTCCATTTGTTTCGGTGCAAATGAGTCAAGAACATGAGGCGGGGTTCAGGTAGACAAGCTGTATGGAATAACAACAGTGGATCTCAGCAATCTTGGGTATAGAGACGAACCATTCGTCCTAGCCAATGTTGTGGCTCGGGTTTTCTATGTGAAGGACATGTCTACCAAACCGAGAAAAATAAAAAATAAACAAATGAATACATCATACGATAAGCCAAAGCGCCACATAGTTCTTTCAGGAAAAAGAAACATCGTGGGAGTGGAGAACAAGACAGACATGTCGGAAGATAATAATAAGTTTGATGAAATTCCGCCCTTCACAGTGAACACTGACCCAAGCATCAAGTCAAATGATGAAGATGCTCCATGGTTACGGCCGACGCGATCGTAAACAACCGACATACGCGAAGAAGGTTCATGGCACACATGTGTATCTCAACATGGCAATCAATTTCCCATTTCTTCTGGTGTAATTAATGTAACTCTATGTAAGGTATGAACACTAGATGAGCATGCTTGGGGACATTCATTTGAACAAAAATGACATTGATTTGAACAAAGTGACATTAACTTGTATGAGAGGGAGTTTGCAGGAGAGGGAGGCGTTCACCGGCTTGAGAGGAAATTTTCCCGGGGCGAGCTCCTCCAAGATGTCGTAGGGCGTGCGCACCAATTACATCTTCGAGAAGCTCCACCACGGGCAATTTCCCAACCCTTTCCTCGGGCCATGTGGAAGAAGCTCCCTACCTTCTTGGTTGGTTTGTTTTTGCTAGTTAAATAGAGGTTGTGACCTACCATATAAGGAGTTTGCAAGAGAGGGAAGAGGCTGCTCACAGGATTAGACCAACAATGGAGATGGAGGCGTTCACGGGCTTGAGGGGAAATTTTCCCGGGGCGAGATCCTCGAAGATGTCGTAGGGCATGCGCACCAACGACATCTTCGAGAAGCTTCGCACGGGATATTTCCCAACCCTTTCCTCCGGCCATGGGGACGAAGCTCCCGGTTGGTGATACGTCTCAAACGTATCTATAATTTGTGATGCTCCATGCTTCTTTTACACCAATTGATATATGTTTTGTTTACACTTCATTGCACTTTTATACATTTTCCGGCACTAACCAATTAACAAAATGCCACAGTGCCAGTTCCATGTTTTCTGATGTTTTTGTATTTCAGAAAAGTTGTACAAGAAATATTCTCGGAATTGGACGAAACAAAAGCCGAAGTGCCTATTTCTCCGTAACGAAGACAGAGACCGAAGGAGGGACGAAGAGGAGGTGCAGGGTGGCCACACCTACCCTAGGCGCGATCTGGCCCTGGCCCGCGCCTAGGGGTGGTATGGGGCCACCAGGCCTCCACCGACCTCGCCCTTCCGCCTATAAATACCTCCTGACGCAAAAACCCTAAATATACAAGCCTCCGTTCCAGAAAAATTCCGTAGCTCCGCGACCGTCGCAGACAAGATCGGGGGGATAGACAGTCTCTATTCCGGCATCCTGTCGGGGCGGGGAATTTCCCCCTGAACCATCTCCATCGGTTCCACCGCCATCTCCATCGTTGTTGCTAACTCCCACTATGAGGAGTGAGTAGTTCTCCCCTGAGGCTGAGGGTGTACCGGTAGTTATGTGGTTTATCTCTCTCTCATGGTGTGATGTTTATGTGATCATGAGCTTTGTAATCTACATGTCGTTATGCTAATCGAGGGAATTTATTTGTGTTTTCTCCGGAGACTCCTTGTCCCACGTGTGTAAAGGTGACAGTGTGTGCACCGTGTGGGTCTCTTAGGCTATATTTCACATAATACTTGTTCACTGAATTATGATTTGAGTTGGATGTCTCTATAAAATTGTGGTGTGTTAGTACCGCCTATGAATGCTCAAAGTGACGGAGTGGGGTGTTTATTAGTACTTGGGAATACATATTTAAGATTTTCTTTTGCAGCCCTACGCAATGAATTAGTGTTCGTTATCCAACCAGAGAGTAGTTCAGAATAGCATAGTAAAGTGCTTATATTTATATTCCTTTATGATATCATTGTCGAGAGTTACCACTAGTGAAAGTATGATCCCTAGGCCTTGTTTCCAGACATCGAATCACCATTTATTTACTGTTTTACTACATGTTTACTTGCTGCCATATTTATTTCAGATTGTTATTACCACTCATATTCATCCATAGCACTTGCAGTTTACTATGTCTTCGCCGAACTAGTGCACCTATACATCTGACAAGTGTATCGGGTGTGTTGGGGACACAAGAGACTTCTTGTATCGTAATTGCAGGGTTGCTTGAGAGAGATATCTTTGACCTCCACCTCCCTAAGTTTGATAAACCTTGGGTGATCTACTTAAGGGAAACTTGTCACTCGGAGGCCCAATACTGTCTACAAGAACAGAAGTGTGCGTAGACATCAAGCTCTTTTCTGGCGTCGTTGCCGGGGAAGTAAAGTATAAGGTACCCACATCCTCTGGCTACTAAGTCTTTTAGTTGCTGGTGAGTGCTCAAAGTTGTTTCCTTTAGATTCTGCAATTATATCTTTTTATTTCTTGCTTTTATTTTCACTAGTTAGGCTTAATGGAAAACAACAACAAATTAGAGAACTTTATAGTATTTATCTTCAGTTAGGACATGAGGTGTTTGAAGAGAAAATTAAAAAACCTATGGAACTTTACTTGCATGCTAGTAGCAATGTTATTAGTATGAATTCTTTGAAAACCATTATTGCTAACGCTATGGAAAAGTCTAAGCTTGGGGAAGCTGGTTTTGATGAGCATGATATTTTTATTCCCCCAAGCACGGAGGAGAAAAATTACTTTGATGATACTATGCATCTGATATATGATGATTACAATGATGAATATGATATTTTCATTCCACCTACTATTGAGGAGGAAAGTAATTATAATTACAATATGCCTCCTGTATTTGATGATTATGGTGATGAGAATAATAATGATAGCTATTTTGTTGAATTTAATCCCACTACAATTAATAAGAATGACTATGCTTATGTGGGGAGTAATAATTTTATGCATGTGGCTCATGATAAGAATGTTTTATGTCATAGTTATATTGTTGAGTTTATTCATGATGCTACTGGAAGTTATTATGAGAGAGGAAAGTATGGTTCTAGAAGTTTTCATGTTACTAAAACACCTCTCTATATGCTGAAAATTTTGAAGTTGCACTTGTTTTGCTTTTCTATGCTTGTTATTATATGCTTCTTTGATTTATTTTCTTACAAGATTCCTATGCATAGGAAGTGGGTTAGACTTAAATGTGTTTCATATTTTCTTCTTGATGCTCTCTATTATTTCAATTCATATTTCTTATGTGAGCATCTTCTCAAACTACTGCGCCTAGCTGAAAGGCATTAAAGAAAAGCGCTTATGGGAGACAACCCATTGTTTTATTTATGTAATATTTATTTTATGTTGAGTCTTGGAAGTTATTACCTCTGTAATAACTGCTCCTTATCATTTTTATTTCTTTTTGTGCCAAGAATAGCCTCTAATAGGAAGAAAGTAAGATTTGGGGAAGTTGCTGCCTAGAAACAGATTATGTGATGTTACCATAAAAATTCGTATAAATAGCCAGAGCAGAATTTTAATCTGCCATTTTTTATGCATATGCCCCGGTAGATTATTCGTCCGAGCCATATCAAATTGAAAATATCTGAAATCCAATTCCATTATACTTGTTGTTCTGTTTTGACAGATTTCTGCACTATTTACATTTGCCTCTTAAATCTCTTTCTTTTTGAGTTCTTTTGATCAAAGAGATTTTTGAAGAATTGCTACAGTAGCTAATGCTTTAATAGATGTTTGAAAGATGTTAGAACTGAACCCAAGTGAATGTATTATTTTGATTGTACTAATGCTACTAATAAAGAATTGTGTGAAGTTTTGTATGAAGGAAGTTTTCAAGCGTAGGAAGAGAATAATGATGTGATGAGATGAAGAATGGATAAAAGCTCAAGCTTGGGGATGCCCCTGCACCCAAAAAATATCCAAGATGTACAAGCGTCAAAGCTTGGGGATGCCCAAGGCATCCCCTTCTTCATTAACAAAAATATCAGGTTATCTTTCAAGACACTATATTTGTATTGCTTCATATGCTATGTGTTATTTTTGGAGTGTCTTTATTTTTGTTTTTTGTTTTTTTAGTTTTTTTTTTCTGTAGCATATGGTTGGATTCTAGCGTTCTTGTGTGGTAGAGAGACAGGCTCCGTTTTAATTGCATAGAACACTCTAGTTTTCGCTCTTATTTTCATGCGGGTGTTCTAGTTCTCTAGTACTTCGTTTAGCTTTGCTTTCTATTTTTATTTTTTTCAGAGCTTGTTAGCTTGATTTATTCATGTATGATTAGCTCTATGATCCATATTGATTATTATCTATGAGAGTTGTTTCAAATAAATTGATTGGTGTTGGAGACGAGTAAAATGTTTCAAGAATATAGTGATGCAAAAGGGAGCTTGTCTAGACTGTGGCATAGATTTCAGCATGTCATGTTGGATTTTGTTTATATGATATGCTTAGTATTTATTGTTGCATCATGACTTGTCTCAAATATCTGAGAGTGCTTAATGTGCCATTGAAAGAATCATGTGTTGTTTCCATCATAAAAAGCATAATATTGTGGTATTCTCCTTTGATGCTTTATTGGGTTGACTTGGCGCATGCTTACACTATGTTATGACTATCAAAAATTCAACTAAAGACTTCATGACCATTTAGTTTTTGACTTGTGATATCACTTTATGCTTTGATTAATATTGCTTTGTCGCTATGCATGATTATGGCCATTATTGCTCTCTTAGTTTGTCGCTCCTAGTCTTTTGCTAGCCTTCACCTGTGCTGAGTATGATCTCTACTCGTGCATCCAACCACCATTAAACAAAGTTTGTCAATTGTGTCCACCATATCTACCTAGTAGCATTATTTTTATTCCAAGTAATTCATAATGTTTTATTTATCTTCCAAATTAAAATTTTGGCATGAGAAAATTAGTCAGTAAAACTCTCACGAATTTGATGGTACATTTACTTTCTTGTAATTAATAAACTTGATCATTATGACTATCTTATGAAGTTTATATGGTTGCAAATTGCAAGTTGGGAGTTATTATAACCATGCTTTCATGGGGAACACTTTCGACATTGCACCTATTATTTAGTTGATATCATGATCTTTTGCTTATGGATACCTATCGATGCGAAATAGAATGGAAACTTGTAAGTCCATGGAGTTTGTATATGTGTTAGAGAAACGGGGCCGCTAACCTAAGCCGTGCATCATTCATGGTGGAAGTTTATGGCATTTCGTGAAGCATTTGCAATAAAAAGCTATACTCATAGTAAATAAAAAATTGCTGAGATGCTCACTGTCTGTTTGTCTTGTCATTTTGGTGTGGGATTGCACTTATTTGAAAGAATAATTCCATATCATGGGGCAAGAGGTACCCCTGCTGCGTTCTTTATGATACATGTATACTTACAATGACAAGAACTTATTTGGGACCTAAGTTGAGTAGCATGAGGTCTAGGTACTCGTATTTAAGGGGCATGAGATTTTCAACTTGTGATTTGCAAGCATATAGCTCATTTTTTACTCACGTTAACTTTAACCATTCAAGATGCTTATGATAGGGCAATGAGAGCTCAAAGCTAATAAGTACCATACTTTTTGGAAGGTTTATAAAACTTTTTTATCTTGCTTACTCTGCAAAGAGTTTTTCCTTTTACTGTTATGGTGAGTCTTCATCTTCTACTTTATGCACCAATTAATAGAGCATAGTTGTCATTCTTAGTGCAATGTGCATAGTCCCAAAATTATTATTGATTGATTCATGATTATGCCATTTCTTGTTCTTAAATTACTTGTATCTAGTCACCCTCTAAACTTTAAACGTGTCCTAGCATTTATGTTTTGCTATTCCATAGAGGACAAGCTGAATACCACTTTGCTATGTTTTCTCTATGCTCATAAACAAAAAGTTGCTTTCATTGCATTATTATTCATGATCTTTGTTCGAGTTACTCTTCATGTTATAACATAGTTGGTAAGTTCTATTTTTAGAATTATATCTATCATGCCTATGTTTATAGTACTTTGATCCTAGCTTGCAATGCTTTACATGCTTGATCAAGATTGTGTTAGCTTCATGTCACCACAAAAATTATTTTGTTATCACTTACCTACTCGAGGACGAGCAGGAGCTAAGTTTGGGGATGTTAATACGTCTCGAACGTATCTATAATATTTGATGCTCCATGCTTGTTTTACACCAATTGTTATATATTTTGTTTACACTTCGTTGCACTTTTATACATTTTCCGGCACTAACCTATTAACAAGATGCCACAGTGCCAGTTCCCTGTTTTTACGATGTTTTTGTATTTCAGAAAAGTTGTACCGGGAAATATTCTCGGAATTGGACGAAACAAAAAGGCGAAGTTCCTATTTCTCCGTAATCAAGATAGAGACCGAAGGGGAGACGAAGAGGAGGCGCAGGGCAGCCACACCTACCCTAGGCGCGGTCTGGCCCTGGCCCGCGCCTAGGGTGGTGTGGGGCCACCAGGTCTCCACCGACCTCGCCCTTCCACCTATAAATACCTCCCGACGCAAAAACCCTAAATATACAAGCCTCTGATCCAAAAAAAAAAGGCGTAGCTCTGCCGCCGTCGCGGACAAGATCCGGGGAACAGAAAGTCTCTGTTCCGGCACCCTGCCGGGACCGGGAATTGCCCCCGAAGCCATCTCCATTGACTCCACCGCCATCGCCATCGCCGTTGCTGACTCCCACTATGAGGAGTGAGTAGTTCTCCCCCGAGGCTGAGGGTCTACCAGTAGCTATGTGGTTTATCTCTCTCTCTCATGGTGTGATCTTTATGTGATCATGACTTTGTAATCTAGATGTCGTTATGCTATTCAAGTGGATTTTACTTATGTGATCTCCGGAGACTCTTTGTCCCACGTGTGTAAAGGTGACGGTGTGTGCACCATGTGGGTCTCTTAGGCTATATTTCACAGATACTTGTTCACTGAATTATTATTTGAGTTGGATGTCTCTATAAAATTGTGGTGTGTTAGTACCGCCTATGAATGCTCAAAGTGACGGAGTGGGTGTTTATTAGTACTTGGGAATACATTTTTAAGGTTTGCTTTTGCAGCCCTACACAATAAATTAGTGTTCGTTATCCAACCAGCGAGTAGTTCAGAATAGCATAGTGAAGTGCTTATATTTATATTCCTTTATGATATCATTGTTGAGAGTGAGCACTAGTGAAAGTATGATCTGTAGACCTTGTTTCCAAACATCGAATCACCATTTATTTATTGTTTTACTACATGTTTAATTGATGCCATATTTATTTCAGATTGTTATTACCACTCATATTCATCCATATCACTTGCATTTTACTATGTCTTCGCCGAACTAGTGCACCTATACATCTGACAAGTGTATTGGGTGTGTTGGGGATACAAGAGACTTCTTGTATCGTAATTGCAGGGTTGCTTGAGAGGGATATCTTTCACCTCTACCTACCTGAGTTCGATAAACCTTGGGTGATCTACTTAAGGGAAACTTGTTGATGTTCTACAAACCTCTGCACTTGGAGAGCCAACACTGTCTAAAAGAACAAAAGTGTGTGTAGACATCAGTTGGCTTGTTGAGATGCTTGCGATTATCAATGCTCCTTTTATAGGCCCGGCGCCGCCGCTTCCTCTTTCGTCTTGTTCCTCTGACAGGGCATCGTGCGCTACATGCCTTATCTCGCCGAGCAGTGCGTCCACCCACTCGTCCTTTTCCCGCAGACAGTTTTGTTAGATGGCACAAAAAACCACCTTTAGTCCCGGTTGCACCCACCAGCCGGAACTAAAGGTTGCCCACTCGTCCTTATCTCGTCGACAATTTTATTAGATGACCTGAAAACACATTTAGTCCCGGTTGCACCCACCAACCGGGACTAGAGGTTGGCCTCATGCGAGCATTCTGAGCGGCGGCCAAAATATCCTTTACTCCCGGTTGCACCCACCAGCTCCGGTTTCCTCATTTTCCTCCTCCTCATCTTTATCCGCATCATCCACTATAATTATGGTTTTAAATTATCAAACACTTTTCATGTTGAAAGATTTTTCGAAATAGGAAATATGAAAAAAGATATAAGTTAATGCATTTTAAATTAAAAATGGCAACATGCTTAATAGTTTGAATAGTAAGAATAATTATTTTATAAAACATAAAATGGTTTTAGATTAATTGTCGAAATTCAAACACTTTTCATGTGGCAAGCTTTGTCAGAATAGAAATTATGCAAAATATATAAGTTAATGCATTTTAAATTGAAAATGCCAAAATGGTTAATAGTTTGAATAGTTAGAATAATTATTTAAGATAACATAAAATGGTTTTAGATTAATTATCCAAATTTAAACACTTTCATGTTGAAAGCTTTGTTGGAATAGAAAATATGCAAAAGATATAAGTTAATGCATTTTAAATTAAAAATGGCAAAATGGTTAATAGTTTGAATAGTTATAATGATTATTTTGGAAAACATAAATAGTTTTGGATTAATTATCCAAATTCAAACACTTTTCATGTTGAAAGATTAGTCGGAATAGAAAATATGCAAAAGATATAAGTTAGTGCATTTTAAATTAAAAATGGCAAAATGGTTAATAGTTTAAATAATTATTTTAGAAAGCGTAAAATGGTTTTAGAAAGCCCCATAGCAGTTCCACGAGCGGAGCCTAGAGCGCAGCGTCGTCGAGCAGGTCGCCCCTTCTTGCCGTCGGCGCCCTGCTTTTTGCAGGAGGGCAGCAGCAGGTCGACCTTCTTGTGGAGGCGCCGCCGGAGTAGCTCGGGGTTGGCCGTGGCTAGCAGGCGCACCTCGCCGCTGCTCTTAGCCCCCGAGTTGTCCACCGCCTGCACGCCGGGCGAAAGCACCATGTCGCGCACCGCGCCGGTGGACCATGTCTCCGTCGCTGAATCCGCTATTCTTCTTCTCCTTACCACGCGTCCACGCGCGTGCTGCTTTCCATGAGCGCAAGGGCAGAGGAAGGCCATGTCCCCACGCTGCTAGGAATAGGATATGCATGTGACGTGTCTGAGCCAATCAGAAAACAACACGTCGTCTGTCAACAACACAAAAAGAACAGACGATTTAAAAAGTCTTCGGAACCGTGTAGTTGCCGTCAGTTTGGTGGCCAGAATCCAACGGTGGGCAATAAAATCCAACGGTATTAGATGCATGCGCACCTACCCATCTGTACACCAAATTCACTCTCTTCATGTTGAAAGCTTTGTTGGAATAGAAAATATGCAAAAGATATAAGTTAATGCATTTTAAATTAAAAATGGCAAAATGGTTAATAGTTTGAATAGTTATAATGATTATTTTGGAAAACATAAATAGTTTTGGATTAATTATCCAAATTCAAACACTTTTCATGTTGAAAGATTAGTCGGAATAGAAAATATGCAAAAGATATAAGTTAGTGCATTTTAAATTAAAAATGGCAAAATGGTTAATAGTTTAAATAATTATTTTAGAAAGCGTAAAATGGTTTTAGATTAATTATCTAAATTAAAACACTTTTCATGTTGAAAGTTTTGTCACATTCAAAATTATGCATAAGTTATTTAACTTCATAATCAAACACTTTACATAAGAATTCTTAAATAATTAAATTTTTATAAAGAATAAATGATACTTTTATTATATATAAAAATATCTGAACATTTTGATATGCTATATGTTATTTTCTAATATGAAATAAGGCGGGTATCACTTCAAATGAAAATTTTGAAACACAAATCCAAAACACCCTTTTTAGTCCCGGTTGGTAATTTCAATCATTATCGCCATGTATCGACATCTTCTGTTCATTACCTGATATCAAGTAATTAAGAACTCCTTTACTCATTTATTTTGCCACGTAGGGTTTGAAAACGGTTCATCAAGACAACTAGGGGTGGACGGAAACCGGAGATTACATTCAAGGTCGCGTTGAAGTAGTACTATAGCTATGTCCGTGAATCTCATTGATTTTTATTTCAATACCATGCATTATCATGCTTGATTATTAGTTTGATCGAACTATATTTTCGTAAAGTGTTTGAAGTAGGAAACCGGGATTAATTTATGTGGATACTACGTTTGCGAGTTCATTCGCGAGATGGCCTATTATCGGGAGGCGGAAAGGGCTATACACGCCCTTCATGTACGGTGAACAATATTTCACAATCTATTTTATTACCATCAATTGTGTTGAGTTTCATTCATATATATTGATCTCCTTTTTAAATTAGATGGAACGTGTGCAGGGCACTCTCCTATCGGTGGATCGCGTATGAGCAATTCAAGAGGAATTGGCGGGATTCTTAGCTAGGGAGGTCATAGCTCCAAATGGAGAATCGAGAGTTTGCATTTAGACATTAGGGATAGACAATAGAGATCGTAAAATGAATCGACTTTATATTGTAATATGTATTACGCGTACTGTATTTCATGATGATGTCTATATGTTCATGACGATGTTGTGGTTCCTTGAATGATATATGCATGCAGATTTGAATGAAAAAAGCATAAAACCCTAAACCTCTGCCGCGGCAAAGAAACGGCCATTTTCTCTGTCGCGGTAGAGAAACGGCTGTGCCCTGCGCTTGACCTTTAGTCTCGGTTCGTAATACGAACCGGGACTAAAGCTCCTCCACCCCGAGCCCCCTGGTCGCACCACGCAGAGGACCTTTAGTCCTGGTTTATATTTTAACCGAGACTAATGGGGGAGGCCTTTAGTCCCGATTGCGCAGTCCCGGTTGCGCAACCGGGACTAAAGGCCCAAACTAACCGGGACTAAATCCCTCTTTTCCACTAGTGTTTGCATCTTAAATTTCTGTAGTCAGGGTGGTGCATCCGATTTTGCATGAAGAAATGCAACCAATTAAAAAATAATTGTATGCTGGATCTTGCTTCAAATAGTTATCCTAACAAACAACCAATTAAACTTGTGGCTTACTTGCATATATTGATATATGATTGAACGATGGATGGTTTCTTTAGGCAACAGTTTAGAAGGGTGAGATTCAAAAGTCTTGGCAAACAACAAAGGCGTAGCTCCCCTTACCCGCTTTTGATCGGCAGATGTTGGGTCTCGACCAGTATTGGGTTGGGCCCCTCTGTTGGGCCGAGCCCATCTATGTTATTTTTTTCCTTTACGTACAAAAATTGGCACCGGTATGTAACATACCTGGCAAGTTCTGGGAGTGGTATGGAACATTTTTGGCCATTGGATGGATGAGAATGAAGGGTTTTCATTCATTTGAGGGTACTACAAAAGAACCCACAAAAGTAGCTAATGTTCTTGGTGCTATGCTTTGCATTCTATGCTGATTGTTCAGCGTGTGAGTTTGTAGCTAGTTCTTGATAGCCAAAATATAGGCTGACAGATTTAGGTAAAATATAGGCTAAAATATATCTACGTTCACTGAAACTATGACAAGTATTTGGAACCACAGGAACCGTAGAATTATTATTTTAA
This sequence comes from Lolium rigidum, assembly GCF_022539505.1. NCBI lineage: Eukaryota > Viridiplantae > Streptophyta > Magnoliopsida > Poales > Poaceae > Lolium > Lolium rigidum. The sequence continues at coordinate 160,860,720 of NC_061509.1, read as the reverse complement.
CCATAATAACAGATGGTTTATCCATTAAACTTGCTTAATTTCAGTGGCAATAGATATTTAGGATGCGGAACTTCCTGGTGTGTGTATTGAATCCCTGTCCGACTTTTCATTCACCGGCGTGTTGTAATTTACTATACCTATGAATAGCTTCGTACATAAACCAATAGCATCACTCTTTTAGGGTGGTTGTTGATTGATCGTATCGCACACTATTCATCATTTGCACCTGATAATGCCAACAACTGTCTTAATAGCCACAAAATTGAACAGTTGTATAAAAAGGGTGTGTTGGTAACGCCCCTAACTAGGAAAAGGAAAAGAAACTTCATATGGACAAGAAAGTTTGTGGATTCAGTTGTATCGGTAACACTTCGATTAGATTAGACCAATCTACTCGTCTTCTCTTTCAGGCAATGTCGGAATTAAAAACAAATAACTAGTTATACCTAAATTATTTTAACAATATAGTAACATATTGTTTACCCATTAAAACTGCTTAATTTGGGTGCCAGCATGAATTTAGGATGGCTGTTGGTTGATCATATCGCACTCACACTATTCATATCATCATCTGTACCTCATAATGCCAATATCGTTTCTCATAGCCACAAAATATGTAGTTGAACAACTGCATAAAAGCAACATGCCGTGAGCTCTACTCAGTCAAAGAAAGATGCATAACTTATTAGAAACTAAAAATAAAAAACTGCATATGGACGACAAATGTCATTAGTGTCTCTACGGTAAGGGGGCGTATGATGCAACAGGAAAAGGATAAAAGTTGTTGGCTGCATTATTCATCGTGTGCCACCATGCCAATCCTATATTCGTATCACAAGTTAGAACCATTCCCTTCCCTTTTTTTATTCAGCGATCTGGCCACCTTATCCAAAGTCAAGTGGAGCTAGCTAGGACGCACGTTATTCCGTTGATGAGCAGATTAGGGATGCATTTGGGTACACTCGCCGAGTTGGTTGACCCATTAAACTTGCACAATTTGGGTGCCAGTTGGAATTTAGGAAGGGTGTTGGTTGACATGTCGCACACTTTCCTCATCGGTACCACTCTAGTTGACAAAGCCAACCGCGTTTTTAATAGCCACAAAAAAAAATTGAACAACTGTATAACACATGCCATGAGCTCAACAATAAAAAAATACGTATAATAGCAAGAAAAAGAGAAAACAAACTGTAATAAATATCATACATGTCTCTACGGTAGGGGAGGGGGGCCCGAATTACTCCCTCCGTTCCTTTCTGTAATACCTATTGTTTTTTCGCAATTGTTTCAGAATATAAGAGGAAAGCTGTGTTTTTTTGCAAATAACCCCTTCCACCGATTTGTTTCCGTCCAGAAAATCTGGAAAGAATCTATTCACGTTGACAAAATCTGGTATGCAATCACGTAGAGAAAATCTGGACGTGAGATTAGGAAGGAGTAGATCACACACGCGTCTGTTAAGGAAATAGCAAATACATATCACGTGAGATTAGGAAGGAGTAGGCCGCGCGTAGGGAGCAGATCACGTCTCCGATCTGTTTCCAGTTTCCTTTTTTTTCTCTCAAATAGCGCTGGGGGTTTTATATCAATAAATTTGCTTGCGCTAATTTTCGTGTCAAAAAACAATAGGCACTATAGAAAGAAACGGAGGGAGTATTAGTTTAGAACCATCCTCTCTACTGTGAGAGTAGTCTGGTCAACAATTTCTTATATGGACAAGTTTTATCCACGAAGACAGGACCAATATCGACCGTGTGTCAACGGTGGCGAAAATGTTGGTATTTATTCGTTGTTTGCCAATCCTGTTACAAGTTAGAACCGCTCCGCTTCATTTTTCTATTGTTTGTCTTCGTGGATCACTATATATGCTTCAGAAGATTAAGTGAATGGTTTGTTGTGTTGAGTCCTAACATTGTTTAGTTCGTCATTGTTCTGTTCCTTATCAGCACCGCCACGCTTAAGAATATCATCATGAAAAACACTGCAGCATTTGCCAAACTTAAGAATATCATCATGATAATGATAGGGTTCTCCTTCCTACCCTCCGTTATGCTGTGTCCTTGCCTCCTTGCACTTGTCTTAAAGAAAACAAGGATAACTCCCTCAATGGTGCATTGAGGATAACATCAGGTCAGTGTTTCAGTGATCTGGCGACCTTATCCGAAGTCAAGTTCACGGGCTAGGAGCCTAGGACGCACGTCAATCCCCTGAGGAGCAGATTACAAATGCAACTGCTTTCTTTTCTCTCCTATACAGTTAAATTCAAGCTGTCAATTCACCGCAAAAAATAAAATCAAACTGTCAATTACCGGGCTTGACTTTTGGAGCCATGTTTTAGGTACACCTCTCCAGCTAGCTGGGTAAAAACATAATTACTGAGCTAGTGGATGTCGAACAACTTGCGATTCGTGTCAGATTATCACTGCCCCGTACTGATCGATATGGAAGCATGGAGCATTATGTGACGTTTTCTGTTGTTATCTGAAGTAGTAATGCCTTTGTTTAGTACGGGAATTTGGATACAGTGGTCACTCACGGCTGAACAATATCATATCCTGAAAAGCCTCTTGTCTCGGCCAATCAAACCCATGGCTCCTTTGTCTTGCGGTTGGAGCATCTGTCCCTTTTGGGTTTGGTCACCATCTGACAGCATCTGCGCATGAACCCGAACGGCACCGCCACAAAACGTGCGATTGCCGTGGCTTCCTCTGCCCGTCTCGTTAGTTGTCTTCTCTGGTCGGATTGATTTTCCGTCCCACGGCGGATTCGTGACCTACCTTGGATTATCGATTGATTGGTGAGAGTTTGTTAAGCGAGCTGCTTCTTCTCTCCCTGACTCCTGCCGTTTGTAATATAATTCGACCCTTTGTTCGTCTTGCAGCGACGCGAATCGTTGAAGGTGCAGGAGCAAGATGAATCAGGCTAGCACGACAGGTGCTAGTGACGAGCCCAGCAGTGATCCATCCAAGAGAGTAAGCGGGCACGTGCCGGTGGCGGAACGCGGCGGCTGCTTCGACTGCAACATCTGCATGGACTTTGCCGTGGAGCCGGTGGTCACCCGCTGCGGCCATCTCTACTGCTGGCCTTGCATCTACGAGTGGCTGCGCCTCGACGGCGAGCACGTTGGCACCTCGACAGGGCGGCCGTGCCCCGTGTGCAATGGCCCGCTCACGCTGGACTCGCTCGTGCCGCTCTACGGCCGTGGCGGCAGCCGCTCCAATAAGTCACTGCCCAACCCGGCCATTCCAAGCCGGCCGACCGTGCAGATCAGCGGTGGCAGTGACCTTCAGCAGGTGAGCACAGAGCCCGATTGGCTGACTCGTTCACCCAGTCAAGCGCATAGCCATGCCGGTACCACGAGGTTCGACGTCCTATACCCTCCTCCACCGCTCAGACGCCGCAGCGTGAATGTGATGCACTCGACGGCCGGAGGGGTTCTTGGAGGAATGGCAATGGCGGTGCTTCCCTTGGTGCTCCGTGGCGAGCTGCCAGTGCCAAGTGCATACTACTCCAGCCCGCCCGCCCTGCAAAACATGAGCCCTAGGCCGAGACGGCAGCATATGGAGGTGGAGAGATCTCTGCATCAGATAATGTTCTTCCTCTTTGTGTTTGTCGTGCTATGCCTGCTCTTGTTCTGATCTCTGGAGCAGATATTAAGATATAATCTGGTGTACATAGTAAAAGAGGTCATATGTACAGGTCACCATGTTTCCAGCCAACTTGATAAAATTTGCGACTTGAGAGCAACAGAAAAACATATAAGTAGGACGGAAGGGAATATGTTTCAGAATGTGAACTCTCAGATATCAGATCACGCTACTGCACTGGGGCAATCATACGCAAAAAGCACTGGGACAGCAATTCGATGCTTAAGATTTTTTACTCAAACAATTCAGCCAGATCCTCGTGCAAGCTTTCTTCATGTAGGCCACTACCGAAGTAGCAAATAGGATGAAAGTATCTGTTATGCGCAAAGACAAAGAATGCAACGCACAGGGACTTTCATCTTTCATATCCCGAAGTGAACAGAAAGCACCTAGATTCAAAACGGCACTTGCTAATATGGCTAGCAGCTACGAATATCTTCTGTCAGTTCTTCACACACCTTTGTACATCGACCTATTCTTTCACCTGATTAATCGGAATCAGCAGGGTCCCGGGATTGGCCTCATCTTCAGTCCATTGGACTGATTTCTTCTCCAGAAACTTCTCCACCTGTGGTCATTCAACTTTATTAAGTGATGAAGACATACAGTACCAGCTACATGCAACATCAGATATTCACATGTTACTCTGGGAAGTCATCATTTTGTAAAATTGCTACACACCCATCCCCAAACAAAGTTCACGCCAATCATATCAATCTATGTATATCTCAACATGGAAAATATGGTATGTTTAAGCTACCGCATCAGTCATCACAGAAGATCAGAATTCGCAACATGACCAAACAGAATGAATTAACAGGACCTAACAAAGTTCGTGCATACTAAATCAAAAAACAACATGCCTACAAACAAACGTAGAATACAAACAAGACAGAAAGACACATGCCTACAAGAATCATCATGAAGAATGCACACGCAAACTTGATAAAGGAACCAGCAAGAATAAGAGACACAAGTTTATAAATCGTGTGAGAAAAGAAACAATGTAAAGCAAGGTTATTCAGTAATCACTAATGCACAACATCTGCACACTAGCTAATCTATAAATAGAAAAAATTAAAGTTTTCCTTTGTTATACTTAGATTATGTTAACTTTATATGACATATTTTTCTGAATATGGACATTATCTTGATTAATGAGTTGGCACGGAAACCTAATTGGACAAATTTGAAAAAATAACCAAACTAGCAAAGATCAAATTGAGCAATCATCACAAGCATTGTATATTAAAGTAAAACACCTAGATACTAGTATTAGTCCGAAGAGAATTTTGTGAATATCGATACTCTGTATAGAACAGAAATGCAGACCAAGGATTTATTTCTGAACCATGCATGTAGCTAAGCAGCCACAATAGTGTGCATTAAGAATTAAAAATCAGTGAGCTGGTTATCTTGAAATGCACACCTTTCTCCTTCTTTGTCCCATCTTGAAGGTGCCATCATCAACACCAATAATAACTCGCAAGTTATCAAAAGCTGCAAAAAATAGGTAAATTAAATTATTCCTATAAAGAATATGAGCAAACTCAAAGAGTAATGCACCAAACTCATTACATGGGATGTTAGCCAACTGTCTAAGATGAAGTCTCAGAAGATTTGCTACGTTTGCAGCATCTTGTGAGCGTAGATCAAGACATAACTCATTCTTTAACTCTTGTCTGCAGAAAGACCAAAAAGTTGTTCCCGTCAATTTGGACTAAATTTTTTAATATTAAACAACTATAATAAAAAAAAGTTTCAGCCAATATGTCTGAAAAAAGGAAGAGCACTTGCTTGGACTTTGTGATCTCCCCAGAAGATTTTTCTTCAGATAATCGAGCCATCCTATAATAGTTCTTTCCCTTCAGAGAACACACAAAAAAACATTTAGTGCTTCAAACTTGCAACAGTTTCATCAAAATATGTTAATCCCTCAAAGTGGTTGTCACATCAACTGAATAAACAGACAAATTAGAGAAAAGTTTTCTATAGAAAATAATTTCGGACAGAAGAGAGAGGACAAGATAAAGGTAATAATACATCATAGTTATTTTCTCTAGGAATATAGAGAATTAGAGATAGTCCCAGGTTCAAAACACCTAGAGTCATATGGAATGTCCTCTTGACCTCTTTGATTCTTCCTTCCAGAAGTGATTATTTAATTTAATGTAACTCCCCAATCATTACTAAAAGAACATTAATACTTACTTCCTTAAGAAAATAGTCTGTTTCTGTCTTGTTACCCGCCCGAAAAGCATCTGCAGCCTGGAATTTTCAGGATAATATCTTCAGTATAGACACAAAAAAAACATCTATTTGCCTAAGAAAAACATCATCAGAAAGCACCCCCGACCTTGTAGTAGTACTGCTTCATCATATCCAAGTGCTGCTTTGCAGCTTTACGGTAGTTCTCATAATCATCCTCATCACCCACAACTGGTTCTACATATACTCAAAATACACAAATGTTAAGAACAGATAGCAAGAACCTAGAATCTGAGACCCGCAGGCTTCATGTTAACAGTAACAGTTACTTTTAAAATAATATTCACAAAACATGACACAGACGAAATCACTTGCTGGTTTTCTAAGTTCCCCATACTTCAACCACGCAAAACTAGCCATATCACAACTCCCATGTTAACAAGCCACAAAGCATTTACCACCTACCAGTAACTGGCTCCCTTGAAATGCCATTGCAATACTTCATTGAAGGTCCATAACTCATCTAGAATAAGCATATTTTTCATTTGCATGCACATGTCATTCCGAAGTCCAAACATATATAGACTATTTCAAGACACTTGAGTATTAATCAACAAGGCCGCAAGGAGTTGATTATAACAGTTCTATCACGCATTTCAACAAAAGTATGTGTGAACCCAGCCACCTAAGTCATTCACTCAGTCCAAAGATATGAATATAAAGTAGCACTATAAGCTCAAAATCAAAGACAGCTTTAACATATGCATTAAGAGTACACAAATCATAATATTAACTGCTTACACATCCCTGATCAGACCCTCTATCACAGTGAAAGAAACTTCAAGTCCACAATAGTGTTAGTTTTCGAGATCTTATGGAGTTCTAAGTCAATACTAAAAGTTAAGTTGTTACAGGATTAACAAACATTATTGATGAAACTTTGTGCTAAGTATCCCTTAAAAATTATACATAAATTTCACAACAAAGAAAGATCCAAGCATAAACAGTATACCTTTGCTGCCTAGGATAATTTTCACTGGAAGATCTGTAGAGGATGGTGAAATGTCCTCAAGAGGTTTTAAAACTGGTTTCTGATCAAGAACTCTCCTCCGATTCGCACCCAATTCATACCGTCTTCCTTTCGGTTCCTCCTCACATCTCTCAGGTGCAGTGAACATTGATTCTAGCAACTCTCCTGGAGTAATCTGTGGTCTTGGGTTATGTTTATCCTCCCTCAAAGAATGGGCACTGTCACATCCACAGAAAGAGAAGTGACAAATAAGAAACATAAATGTCTCATTCCTTAGGGAAATATAGGAATAAAGCAATAATAGAAAAGAAAGCAGACAAACCTAGATGTGGATTGTGATCCTAGACTGCTTCCCGTGGAAAAAGAAGATTTGACTGCCATGTCCTGCAAAAGGAATATATTTGGGTTAAATGTCATTCAAAACCTTATAACTTGTTTAGCAAACGAAACTGCATCCTTCCTTGTTAGAACATAACTTTCTGTCAGACAAATATAGTCTACACTCTACAGAGGAAACTTTCGCATACGCTAACAGTCGAACAAACCACAGAGTGATTCTAGACAGGGGTATTACCATTCGAAACTACCATGTTGATATACCACCCAGTGATTGTATACAGGGTACCCAATTACCATTCGAAACTACCATCTTCATATGACCCTACAAATCTAGTTGGCTTATAACTTCAATCTTACAAATGTAGAGTTGAATTTATAAATGCATCAGCACAAGAAATAAGCAATGGATATGGTAAAAGGGAACAACTAAAGCATGTGACCAAATTTCAGCATAGAAACTCTGAATAATAGGTTATTGCACGCATGAAAACACAACAAACACTCCTTGACCAGATTCCAGCTGAGCAGCACGGAGAAATTAACCAGCTCTACAGAAAAAGAAATAAATGCATACAAAGTTCAAATAAAGCCATATTAGGAGCTTACTTGTACCTCTTCGTTCACTGGTTTTTTGCCCAGATCATTTGCAGAAAATGAGATCAATTCCTCCATGCTCTGCATAAATAGCACAGTACTACAATCAGGCCAAGAGAAAACATGTAGTAAATGAAGCTGTCTACCCTAAAGCAAGAACTCTAAACCCCTCTGCATTAATGACAATAAAGACCAACAAAAAACACATAATCTTTACAACAATCATCTCTCATTACCTTCTTGATATCATATCCACAGCTACCTGCAAAAACATTCAGCAGTTAGCACATTGCACGTGGGTTCAACATACAATCTGTGGGTATAATGACTTCGGATAGCAAAACATGTTTACCTAGCACCTGACGGATCACTTCCATGTTGAGCTTAAATCCTTCTCCAAGCATAGAAAATAGGAATTCCTCAACATCTCTGTTATCCAAAGTCTCTCTCCTGGGTGCAGAATCAGATTCATCTGTTTTCAGATCGTCTCGCATGTACTCTGGCAGTTCAACCTTCAGAGGTTTTTCTTTCTCTGATGCTCTTTTTGCAGGAATAGTATAAGCCCTGGCAGATCCTTTTCCTACCATGCTGGATACAGTGCCAAATGAAGCAGTAGACTTCTGCAACTTTTCACGTGGTCTTGTTTGGCTTGAGTTCTCCACATAGCTTTCTTCAGCTGCTTTCTCGATACAGGAAAGAGTTCCTGTTTGCTTTGAGTTATCCATGCAATTCCCTTCAACTGCATTACTACTCTGGGGAAGATTGCTCTCAACACTTGGGTCAACTTCATTATCCTGGGGCATCGAAAGTTGAAGGTCAGTCAAGAAATCCCCAGCTTTGTTGACATCGCCCTTGGCTCTGCAGTATGCATTGGCAATATCTTCGAGTGAAAAGGCGCAACTGAAAGCATCAAGCAATGCATTGAGTGCACTTGTATCAGCATCACTGGTTGAAGTCAGTGAACTGGAAAGATCCATGGTGAGGACCCTCCTGAAAGAAGATCCATGTACAAAATACGTTAGAAGATGCTCAGTAAAAAGAACATCAAGAGTGTATTCCAAATAAAAAGGAGAAAACATCAAGTCTAGCGCTCATATTTATCAATACAAGAAACTGCTGAGACCTTCCTTCGAAAACAAATGGTGGAATTTCGAAGGTACATATCACAGTACCGATACAGATGTACACTGTGATTCATCTTAAGATGCTAAATAGACAAGAGAACTACAGTACTTTGGAAACCATGAATAGAACACAGCAATGTTCAGTTGAGTTTGAAATGGCTGTGTTATTTCCTTACAAGGTTATGTAACCACTAACCATAATGTTTTTGCTGCATGATCATGAATTCAGCACAAAACGTGTGTAACAGAGTAATAGTAAATAAACTGCATTGTCCTGAAGAATATCTCAGCACAGAAACGGCATGAAGGGTCACAACAGTACCATGATCACAACACATTTGAGGTAAACAATACTTGATAAACCAAATATTCGTCAGGTGCTTAATGGAAATCCTAATCCACAGGGATATATATCCTACCGACATGGGGAAGGGATGATCATGATCTGTAAAGGGAAGTGTTGCTACCCAGACTCCCCGAGTTTGCAGCAAAATCAAAACGAATCCAAGCAAGGAACTAAGGCAAATTCCAAGCAGCAAACAAAAACCACCAACGCTGCCAGTCCTTAAATCCATACACGGACCAAAACCACATCAAAACGCACCTACACAATCGAGGAATCAGGGTCAGAACAAGGGCACGAGAGATAGTGCCGATGTCTGAACAAACCAGCAGACAACCACAACTCTGACGGGGATTTTATATGCAGAAATGGGCCGAATATTAACTTGCGGCTACGGTAGAGGAAAATTGGGGATCGGCAAACAGGCGCAAACGAGGGCAAAACAACACCCCGCACGAGCCGAACTAACCAATCGTTTCGAAACGACGCGGGGAGATCAAATCGAGCAACCTATATCCAAAAATAACCGCCGTAAACGAGACGAAAATGAGGACCAGATCGAAGCGGAAAGCAGCTGCATTGCGGAAACTCGTCCTTCCGCTACGGGAACATGCCGCGAGATACCGGAAACTTCTAGAAAACACCTGCTCGAGCGCTCGGTGCGCCGCATCCGTCCGGTCAGAAAACCCCAACAGCAAACCCCCCAAAATGGCGGACCGAATCGCCGCAGATGAGCGCGGAAAAAGGGAACGAAGCACGCAATCGAAGCGAAATCGAAGGCCGTACGGCACGATTAATCAACCCTAACTGGGTTCAGAAGCGAAGCATCGAACCCTACCGCCGTACGAGCAATCCAGCGCCGCGCGTCGGATCCCCGAGCGAAGGCGAAGCACCGGAATCAGGCGACGGGGCCGGGGAAGCGAGGGCGCGCTAGGGTTCGGGGACGTTCTGGAAGGTTCCGGGGGGAGGAGAGGAGAAGAGGGGCTTACTGGTTTTGGGGGCGGGGGAGACGGCCGCTCTGCTCTCCCGCTTTGCCCACTCCACGCCCCGCTCGCCTTTTGGTTGCCGTCCTCTGTACGCCCGGGGGTTTAAGGAGGGGGAGAGAGGGTCGGGCCCACCTGCCAGCCTCGAGATACGCCTTGTCAGAGCGGATCAACGGCGGGGATCGATGCCAGTTATTAAAGCTCCACGTCAGGAACGATTTGGGCGCTGCAGTTGGTTGGATGGAGTGGTGGTCCACGAACCAGGTCTACGGAGCGTCAGTTCAAAAAAGAAAAGGTTTACGGAGCGTCCAGCGTAGACGAGTGGGGCCTGCGCCGATGCTTTCATTGAAGCGGAGATACGAAGGGCCCCACGCGCGGTTGTACCTACTGCCCGGCTTTGGAAAAAGTAGGAGCGTCGCCGCCCGCCGCCTCATTTCTAGGCGGGATCCGTGGTGCTTTAGGACATACCTAGCGCGCCGATGCATTTTTGTGGTCATTTTAGGTTCAGAAAATTTAGCAAACAGCTTATAACTTTAAATTGGCTTAAATTTACACGAAAGTATAGCCTCAAAATAGCTTAAATTGAGGTCTCAAATAAGTTTATCACATGTTGCATATGATACGGCGCAAAATGGAGTACAAACGGGGCACAACATGGCCAGAACAACATATCAAGTCCAGAAGGAGGCTATGGTGCTAGACATTGGTGCCGCAGATAGGGCGTCTCCGCGCGGATTTTGGCGCGCTTCTTCGTGAACCAGGCCCCGGTGTCGTCGTCCATGTTGCTCAAGTCGGCTAGCATGATCCTTCCGTCCTCTGCACAGGTCTTGGCCTCGGCGTTTGCCTTTTTGGCCTCGACGTCCATCTTTTGGACCTCAATGACCTATTTTGTGAGGTTGAGGTAGATGGCAGGTGCGGCCTCTTTTTCTAGACGTGCTTCTTCTCATACCTTTTGGCCATGGCGGCTAGATTCTCTGCCATCAACTTTTCCAAGCTCTGGGTGAACGCAAGGCAGCTGCCTCCCGGATAGATCGGCCTTGGTAGCCTTATGGCCCCGGGGACGAGGTGGAAGGACTTTCTTCCCACGATACTCGTCTTCGTCGTCGCAGACAACTGCTGTCCCATTCTTCACATCTACATCCTAGGCCGCAAAGCTTGTCAGCCACGTTTGCGCGGTCTTCAGCTTGTCCCAGCAATGGACCATATGGAAGCCCTTCTTATGTACTGCCTTGAACCTCTCCAAGGCCCGGGATACCTGTAGTTGGTTAAAGCACGAATCATTGTTTGCGATGATGTCCATAGAATAGAATGATGATGCGCGTTTGTTTACCACTGAAATCACGCCAGCGTCGCTAATGGGGTTATTGACAACATGTTCGACGGCGGAGCAGAACTTGATTGTCTATTGTTTGATGTCGTTCCATCTTTTTCTGCTGGACTCTTCCGTGCGAGGGCTTGGCATCTCGTACAGCGCGTGAAGCTTTCTCTCATTGTACTCCTGCATCACTTTGGCCCAGTACACCTTTCCCTTTTGCTAGGTGTCATTAATACAGAGCAGAGCCGAAGCATCAACCCTACCGCCGTACGAGCAATCCAGTGCCCACCGGGCCCCGAGCGAAGGCGAAGCACCGGAACCAGGCGACGGGGCAGGGAAACAAGGGCGCGCTAGGGTTCGGGAACGTTCTGGAAGGTTCCGGAGGGAGGAGAGGAGCTTACTGGTTTTGGGGGTGGAGACGGCCGCTCTGCTCTCCCGCTTTGCCCACTCCACGCCCCGCTCGCTTGCCCTTTGGTTGGGGTCCTCTGTACGCCCGGGGGTTTAAGGAGGGGGAGAGAGAGGGGGTCAGGGCGGATCAACGGCGGGGATCGATGCCAGTTATTAAATATCCACGTCAGGAACGATTTGGGCGCTGCGGTTGGTTGGATGGAGTGGTGGTCCACGGACCAGGTCTACGGAGCGTTAGTTCAGAAAAAAAGTCTATGGAGCGTCCAGCGTAGACGAGTGGGGCCTGCGCCGATGCTTTCATTGAAGCGGAGATACGAAGGGCCCCAGCGTGGTACCTACTGCCCGGCTTTGGAAAAAGTAGGAGCGTCGCCGCCGGTCGCCTCATCTCTAGGCGGTATCCGTGCTGATGGAGCTGGTTTAGGACATCTCTAGCGCATTTTGGACGGTTAAAATGTGCGTTGTTTGCGTCGGCATGTGGTCGCGAAAATGGTCATGCGTCCATTTACATCCGGGTGGCTCCAGCGGGCGACACATTTACGACGCGGGCCATTTTAGGTTCAGAAAATTTAGAAAACAGGTTATAGCCTTAAATTGGCTCAAATTTGCACAAAATTATAGCCTCAAATTGGTAGAGGTCTCAAATAAGTTCATCACATTTTGCACATGGTACGGCACAAAATGGAGTTCAAAAGGGGCACAACATGGCTAGAACAGCATATCAAGTCCAAAAGGAGGTCATGGTGCTAGACAAAGCTTGTCTGCCACTTTTGCGAGGTCTTCAGCTTGTCCCAGCAATGAACCATATGAAAGCCCTTCTTATGTACCGCCTTGAACCTCTCCAAGGCCCGGGATACCTGCAGTTGGTTAAAGCCCGGATCATGGTTTGCGAATGATCGATGTACATAGAATAGAATGATGATGCGCGTTTGTTTACCACTGAAATCACGCCAGCGCCGCTAATGGGGTTATTGACAACATGTTCGACGGTGGAGCAGAACTTGCTTGTCTATTGTTTGATGTCGTTCCATCTTTTTATGTTGGACTCTTCCGTGCGAGGGCTTGGCATCTCGTACTGCGCGTGAAGCTTTCTCTCATTGTACTCCTGCATCACTTTGGCCCAGTACACGTTGCCCTTTTGCTAGGTGCCATTAATACAGTGATGGCTGGTCGCCAGCCACGCGTCGCACAAACACCTGTTCTCGTCGTCGTTGAATCCTTGTGTCATGTGGTTCTCCCCCTTCTTCTTGGTAGCATCATCCGTGGTGAGGACAGGCCCTGTTGGCGCGTCCTCATAGTCGTCGACACACATGGTTGTTGCCTGCGTGGGCTGGGTGAAGAACAGCCGTGCGCCATCGATGTCCTCCCCATCTTGCGTCGGTGCCCACTCATCATGCGGCCCTGTCCCGGCCCCGGCGTCGCCAATGAAGCCGCCGCCGTAGATCATGGCCTCGATGTCGATGTCATTGCGTCCCTTCCAATAGGCCTACGAATCACTGGACGTCATACGCATGACACACGATAGACCCACACAGTGAGAGAGCTTACGTACTGGGTCGTCCATCGTCGGGGCAGATGTTTCCTCAAACAGGTTGCGGGGCACCGGCATGCTCTCCTCCGAGACCTGACGCGTCTTCTCTGTCGCGCCCGGGCATGAGTCACCGCTTCTCGGCGTCCGGTTGAGGTCGGGAACCGGCGCCCCGTTGATATGCACCAGCGCCACGCCGGAGGCGAACCGCGACGCCGCGTGGACCTACAAGGGAGCGGGTGTTCCAGGACGCAGCTAGGAACTTACCGAGCTCACCGACGAGTCCGGGGGAGCGACATCGATGATCTCCTCTCGCTTGACGAGCATGATGGCATCCGCTATGCTCTGATGGAGGCCTACTTGCGTGGTGCCGGCTTTCAGCTGCATCTGCCACGCCTGCTAGGTGGCCTCCATGGCGGCGGCCGCTGCATTCCTCTCCTTCTGATTCCAGCGCCGGCCACGACGTTTCGCGGCCTCGACGCCTTTCTCCTCCGTGGACAACACCTTCTTTGCCGCCTTCGGCTTAGCGTCCCGGCCGCCGGTGGCGGCACGCTTTGCTTTCACTGGAGCTGCGGCCTACATTGGGGCTACGGTCGTGGCTATGGGGTAGTCTGGGGTGGCGGCGGGTGCGAGGGTTCCCTCGGAATCCATGGTGTTGGTTGCGGTGGCGAGGACGTCCATCGCTTCTGTACTCCTGGCACTGGTCTACTTTGATTCTTCGCGCGGGGAATGGCCACTGGCGGGAATGTTATCGGCCTCCCTTCCACTAACGCGCGGGTCCTATGTAAGTTTCGGCGGACACTCGGCGCGACCGTGCAGCGTCCGCGGAGACGCAAACCTGGCGCATATTTGGGCCAGGTTTGCGTCACCGCGGACGGCCCGGTCACTTTACGTCGCCCCGCTGGAGCAGGGACCAAACGCATTTTCGGTCTTCGTGGACGTAAGCGTTCGTTTGCGTTGCCCCGTTGGAGATGCCCTTACTTCTATCCGGGTCCGGCGGGCAATGATATAGATAAGGAAAAAAGATTTTCTCATCATCTCCAAAGCGGACGAAAAATGCATCTGGACCATGCTCCAGTGGGGCGACGGATAGTGACCGGACCGTCCGCAGCGACGCAAACGCAGCCCAAATATGCGGCACGTTTGCGTCTCTGCGAACGCTGCGCGGTCGCGCAACCGCGTTGGTTGCATTCGGGCCCGCTAGGCAGTGACTACGTAAGAAAAATATTCCTTCATTACTATTGATTGGCCAAAAGGACCATCTTTACAGAGATGGTTAGTCGAGTTAAACTAAAACTAAAATGGCCGTACTTACTCGATGTCATCCGACCTGCCACATACGGGGTTACTCGCAGTCGCGCAGACTACTACTGGACGCCAAAGGGCCGGCGCCATCGTCGAAGCGTGATCTCCTGATGCACTCCTTGCGCCGCGCACGCTGACGATCGGACAGCTCGTCATGCCGCATGCAGCGTTCGAGGGCCTCGGCCAAAGAGGAGTCCAGTGGACTCTCTTCGCCACTGATGTCTACGCACGCTTCTATTCTTATGAACAGTGTTGGGCCTCCAAGTGTAGAGGTTTGTAGAACAGCAGCAAGTTTCCTTTAAGTGAATCACCCAAGGTTTATCGAACTCAGGGAGGTAGAGGTCAAAGATATCCCTCTCAAGCAACCCTGCAATTAAGATACAAGAAGTCTCGTGTGTCCCCAACACACCCAATACACTTGTCAGGTGTATAGGTGCACTAGTTCGACGAAGAGATAGTGAAATACAAGTAATATGAATGATTATAAGCGGTAATTGCAATCTGAAATAAAAATGGCAGCAATCAAACATGTAGCAGAACTGGTTGTAAACAGTGTTTCAATGCTTAGAAACAAGGCCTAGGGATCTTACTTTCACTAGTGGACACTCTCAACAATGATATCATAATTGAATACATAAATATCTTATCTTCACTATGCTACTCTGAACCACTCTCCGGTTGGATAACGAACACCAATTCACCGTGCAGGGCTGCAAAAGCACACCTTAAAGTTCGCATTCCAAACCTATAGACACCCCACTCTGTCACTTTGAGCATCCAAAAATAGTACTAACAAACACCACAATTTCATAGAGACATCCAACACAAATTTTATATCATGATAAGTATTTATGTAATCTTTAGCCTAAGAGCCACACACGGTGCGCACACTGTCACCTTCACACTGTGGGACAAGGTGTCTCCGGAGATCACATTAATAAAACCACTTGAGTAGCATAATAGATGAAGAGTAACATCTACTTATTCAACTAGATTACAAAGCTCATGATCACATAAAGATCACACCATGGGGGAGAGAGATAAACCGCATAGCTACCGGTAAAGCCCTCAGCCTCAGGGGAGAACTACTCCCTCCTCGTCATGGGAGTCAGCAACAACGATGAAGATGGCGGTGGAGTCGATGGAGATGGCTCCGGGTGCAATTCCCCGTCCCGGCAGGGTGCCGGAACAGAGATTTCTATCCCCCGAAACCTGTCTTCGATGGCGGCGGAGCTACGGAACTTTTCATGGACGGAGGCTGATTGATTTAGGGTTTTAGCGTCGGGAGCAATATATAGGCGAAAGGGCAATGTCGGTGGGCGCCCCGGGAGGGCACACAATGCCTAGGCGCGGCCAGGGGGCCACGCCTAGGGGTGGTGTTGCCGCCTCCCGGCTCTTCTTCGTCTCCCCTTTGGACTCCATCTTCGTGACAGAAAAATAGGAACTTCGGCTTTTGTTTCGTCGAATTCCGAGAATGTTTCCATAACAACTTTTCTGAAATACAAAAACAACAGAAAACATGAACTAGCATTGTGGCATCTTGTTAATAGGTTAGTTCCAAAAAATGCGTAAAAATGCCACGAAATGTAAACAAAACATATAACAATTGGTGTAAAACAAGCATGGAGCATCAAAAATTATAGATACGTTTGCAACGTATCAGCCGCCGCCTCCACCGTCGCGTTTGCCGCCACCATGTCGGCGTGGTAGCAGGCCCTGTCCCTAGCCGCCGCCACCACCTCGTCCCTGGCGGCAATGGCATCCGCCAGCTCGCGGTTCTCCTCCTTGACCCACACGGGATCCGGTCCCCTCCGTGCGAACGAATCCAGGTCGGAGCACAGGTACGCCCGACTCATGGAGATCGCATGGCTGCGATCCGCGTCCCCGGGTAGGCTCTCGAATGACGCGAGCAGAGCCTGCTGGTCACCGCCGAACACGAAGCGGATGTGGTCGTCCTATTCGTCATCATCGATGTCGTGGATGACGGCATCCGCGGGTGCCCCCCCCGCAAGGACGACACTTGTCACGGCCATCTCCGCCCGCGCCTCCGCGAGTTCCGCCCTAGCGTCAGCGATTGCTGATGGGGTTCGTTGCATACAAAACAAAAAAATTCTACCGTGAACAAGAACAAAACCAAGATCCAATCTAGGAAAAGCCAAGATCTAATCTATGAAGATCGAAACAACGATATGTATGTGAGACTAACCCTCGAAGATTTCCAAAACCTACGAGATTAGATCTCGTTGTTGATGTAGTCGATCATCCAGTGCTGCAATCCGGCAGCACTTCCGTACTCGGTCGCGCGTACGGTGTCGATGAAGCCCGTCCTCTCCCCGTTCCAGCGGGCAGCGGAGGTGTGGTAGATCTCCTCCAAATCCCAGCAGCACGACGGCATGGTGGTGGTGGTGGAGGAGGAAAAACTGCAGGGCTTCGCCTAAGCCGGAGCAGCATATGGAGGAGGAGAGGGGCGGCCAGAAGAGGTGGCTAGGGTTGGGTGCTCCCCCTGCCCCCTCCCCTCTTTATATAGGGGGGCAGGTCGGTTGGGGTGGCCCCCTTGCCCCCCAAACCCATCTAGGGCCGGCGGCACAAGGGGGAGGGGGGAATCTTGCCCCCAAGTTGATCCTCCCTTAGGGTTTTGGGGAAACCCTAAGGGGTGGCCGGCCTGGGCCTATGAGGCTTGGTGCGCCTGGCCCATTAGGGCTAGGCAGCACCCCCTCGGCCCATGTAGGCCCCCCTAGGTCGTGGGCCCCATGGTGGACCCCTCCGGAACCTTCTAGAACCTTCCAGTCTTTCACCGGAAAAATCCCGAACTTTTCCGAAACCTAGAAATCAACTTCCCTTACATGAATCTTATTC
This sequence comes from Lolium rigidum, assembly GCF_022539505.1. Lineage (NCBI taxonomy): Eukaryota > Viridiplantae > Streptophyta > Magnoliopsida > Poales > Poaceae > Lolium > Lolium rigidum. The sequence goes on along the minus strand of NC_061509.1, from coordinate 160,843,043 downwards.
TCCGGACCATTCCGGACCTCCTCGTGATGTCATGGATCCCATCCGAGACTCCGAACAAACTTCGGTCTCCATCTCATATTCCGAATCTACTTATGCGACATCGAACCTTAAGCGCGTCACCCTACGGTTCGCGAACTATGCAGACATGGTCGAGACTCCTCTCCGAGCAATAACCAATAGCGGGATCTGGAGATCCATAATGGCTCCCACATATTCAATGATGACTTAGTGATCAATTGAACCATTTACATATGATGCCGATTCCCTTTGTCTCGCGATATTTTACTTGTCCGAGGTTCGATCATCGGTATCTCCATACCTTGTTCAACCTCGTTACCGACAAGTACTCTTTACTCGTACCAGTGGTATGTCATCTCTTATGATCCAATCATATGCTTGCAAGCTAATCGAGACGACATTCCACGAGAGGGCCCAGAGTATATCTATCCGTCATCAGGATGGACAAATTCCACTATTGATCCATATGCCTCAACTCACACTTTCCAAATACTTAATCCCATCTTTATAACCACCCATTTACGCAATGGCGTTTGATGTCATCAAAGTACCCTTCCGGTGTAAGTGATTTACATGATCTCATGGTCGAAGGACTTAGGCAACTATGTATCGAAAGCTTATAGCAAATTGAACTTAATGACTTGATCTTATGCTAAGCTCATTTGGGTGTATGTCCATTATATCATTCACCTAATGACATAAAATTGTTATTAATAACATCCAATGTTCATGATCACGAAACCATGATCATCCATTAATCAACAAGCTAGTTATACAAGAGGCTTACTAGGGACTCCTTGTTGTTTACATAACACACATGTATCAATGTTTCGGTTAATACAATTGTAGCATGGGATGTAAACATTTATCATGAACACTAAGATATAACAATAACTAATTTATTATTGCCTCTTGGGCATATCTCCAACAGTCCCCCACTTGCACTAGAGTCAATAATCTAGTTTACATTTGTTAAGATATAACACCTTGGCCTTCTGGTGCTTATCATGTTTTGCTCACGGGAGAGGTTTTAGTCAACGGATCTGACTGTTCAGAAACGTATGTATTTTGCAATTCATTTGCGTCTCAACGCATCACTCATTTTCCAAATGAGTCGGCATTAATTGTATATGCTTAGTCCTCTGGTGGAACCTTAATTCCGCGGTCTGAAATAAGTCACTAATATTGTCACACACAATACATCTTCAAAGTTCTGACACTATCGGAACTACACCAAGTCCTCAAAGAACTCTTCGACTTAACATCCTCAGTCATTGTCAAAACAATTACATACTCTGCCTTTGTTTGTAGAATCCGTCACAATATTTAGAACTGATCTAAATCTAGCATAGACTTCTTCTAGTTCATTGTGCTACCTTTTAAACAACACTTAGCCTAATTGAGATTGAAATTTTATTTTTATATGTGATCAAACTAATATCGGTGCAACACCTTACAGCGATTTGTTTGTCATTACCCCATACAAAAACTATATATATCTTTGGTTCTTCTAAAGCACTCAGGGATATTCTTACTGTTGTCCAATGATCATTACATGAATCATTCTGGTATATGCTCGTAACACTTTAGAGCACAGGACATCTGACTTTGTACATATTACTCGTGATCTAAAATCACTCATGTGTTTTTACTCATTGAGTGTCAAATACACTCAAGTCTTGTTAAACCTTCACATGGAAAAGAACGCCTTCTTAATATTTTTATATTGAACTACTTCAATTTTCGTTATATGTACTTTGACTTAAACTTATTATGTGTTTCAATCTATCTTCATAGATCTTGACACTAAATATGTTTCAGTCCATATCCTTTCATTGAAATTAATTCTCAATGAAAACTTTTAATCACATCAAGTACATGATCACATTATTTTTAATCAACGATATGTCATCTACATAAAGTATTATAAATATGTCTCGGCGCTCCCACTTAATTTCTTGCAAATGCAAGCATCTTCATCGTTTCTGATGAAATCACAACTCTTTGATTATTTCATCCGGTGAAGATTCCATCTCCGCGATACTTACTTCATCCAGTTGAAGTTTGTATACCTATCTAGTATTCCACGGACTAGCAAAAACTCTTTGGTTTGTATCTAGTATACATCCTTCATACACACTTCTGGTAAGGAATGTATTTCTGCCATCCTACTATCATATCTCATAAAAGAAATATGTAGTGATTAATAGAATAATCCATATAGACTACAAGCATCACTACGGAAGATCTAATCTTATCGTAGTCAACTCTTTGAACTTTGTCGTAAACAACTTTTCGACAAGTCGAGCTTCTTCAAGGATATTCCATCCAAGTCCATCAATTTTATAGATCTATTTACTTTCAAAAAGTATTCACCTATCTTGGATTTCATGGCGCATAGCCATTTTAACGGAGTCAGGGCCCATCATAACTTCTTTGTATGTAGTTGGTTTATCATTGTTCAAAATCAAACCTTTGTCCACAAATCATTTATTTGATCACAAAGTAAACCATACCTACAAGATTCAACAGGTACTTCGATCTCCATGACTAAAACACTTTGTAGTCATGGGAGCCATGATCATCGTGGCCGCTTTCGGAACCAATTCCGATGATGCGCTACTCTGATCATTATGCTCAGGTTCATAAACCTTATCAAGTTCTATTGTCCTCCCACTCAAATACTTCGCTAGAAAACAATTTCTTGGAAATAAGCAAGTAACATTAACAAACACTTTTGTTTTTTTACTTCATAGTGGGAAGAATTCCCAATCCATTCTCTTGGGATAACCAACAAATACATTCATCCGGGTTTGGTTGTAAACTCATTTACTTATACCAAAATTTTAAGAAAGGACTATTAGGGTTTATACCCATGCCATAACTTGTATGGTGTCATTTCAATGGATCATGATGATGCTCTATTCAGTGTAAAAGCGGTAGTCTCTAAAGCATAATCCACAAAACTATAATGGCATCAATATTTTATCTCATCTTTGATCCAACAAGGTTTGGATACGTCTCTCGGATACTTCATCATCACTATGATACTCCAAGAAACGTGAGGTTGTAGAACAATTTCATAACTCTCTTAGATGTTCGCTAAAACTCGTAGTTCAAATATTTCCACCATGATCCAATCATAGATATTTGACTTTTCTATTACGATGATTTCCACTTCATGCTGAAATTTATTTGAATCCATTCAAATGTTTCAAACTTTTTCCTTATCAAATATATCCACATATATATACTCAATTCATTGTTGGAAGTTTTCATGAAGTAGAAGAATCTTCCGCACACAACTATGCCCAGTGAACCACATACATCATCATGTATTTTTCCACTAAGTTAGTTGCCCGTTCAACTCTTGACCTATGAACGATATTTTAGTCATTCTTTTTAGAAAAGATTCGCAAGCGCCAAACGATTCAAAAAACAAATGACTCCAAATATCCATTTGCATGGAGTTCCTTCATGCGTTCCTCTCTAACGTGACCTAAATGGCGGTTCCACAAATAAGTGGAATTCAGATCATTTGCCTTATGGCATTTTAGCGCCAGTGTTATGTATGTGTGTTTCACCATTAAGATTTATAATAACTTATCCATCGTACATGGAGTAATGTCATAATTTGAACAACTCATTGTTTTCATTTGACCGGAGCAAAATAACAATTTATTAAGTTCTTTATTATAAATTCTAAGGGCTAGGTAGAATGCCAACGACAAACATAATAACACTTTATTATGTTCCAGACGTGCATTATTACCATATTCCTTATCAGTCACTTAGGCCATCGTATTCTTGTATTGCGTTGTATTGTATGACATCTCATACCAACCAATCTGGTACAAATACCCAAGAATTTTATTATGTGACCAAACAAGGAATACATCCATAACATGTATATCATCTATATACACCTGAGCTAGACTTTCTAGTCTTTTTTCTTTCTTTCTGCCAAAATATCTTTTGTGGTTTCTCTTTTAGCTTTCCCATTCTCAGAAAACACTTCACCTTCAATAACTTTTATGTCCATTGGTCAAATACCAATAACCTTGAGGTTCTTACTTTGAAGTTGATCATCACATGACAAGTGTTCTAGATTTCACTATTAGTAACCTTTTAATGTGATGAACAATTTCACTCATAATTTTATCCATCAAATCATGACGACTTTCCGAGACCATGTCTGTACATGCTAGGCTCGTAAAGTTTAACCTTAGTATTCGCATGTGCAAATCTGGCTTGCACCCATTGTATGCACACGTAGAATCTATAACACCCGATCATCACGTGATGCTTCGAAACGACGAGTCTTAGCAACGGTGCATACTAAGGACGATCACTTCATGGATATGCGAATATCGTTAGTGTCCAACTAGTTGGAGGATCGGGACGCCTAGCATCTTCAACCTTCGTACATTCCCATAAAACTTATGAGTTTATGTAGTCTCACTAGATTATATTCTATCATCTTGCAATAGGGTCTTAGATATCACACATATCTCATACCTTGCTTATTTCTGAAAACAAAATTTCCAGCTCCTTACTTTTCAAACGGATTTGAACTTCAAGTTTCATGGAGACAAGATGATTTGGTACTAATTGAAACCATTGCTCTTTGAATCATAAATGTGTGGTTCACTAAAAGTTTGCATTAGGACTTAATCATATCTTGATTGTTTAACAATACGGTACCAGTCCGTAAAGTTACTTGTCAGACTTAACAGTATTTCTATCTCAATTACAAGACTAGCGCATGGTAGATAACGGATGCCAATTCTACAAATTTAATTCAAAATACTATTCAGACTATGTTCATGATAATTAGTTCATGTTTTAATCTAATTACTAATGAACTCCCACTTAATACAACATCCCTCATAGTTGTTAAGTGGCACATGATCCACATCCACTACACCAAAACCGATCATCATGTGAGATGATGTAGCTTCAATGGTGAACATCAACATGTTGATCATTGATGCATGTGGTTGGCACGTCCGTTGGGAACCCCAAGAGGAAGGTGTGATGCGCACAGCGGCAAGTTTCCCTCAGTAAGAAACCAAGGTTTAATCGGACCAGTAGGAGTCAAGAAGCACGTTGAAGGTTGATGGCGGCGAGATGTAGTGCGGCGCAACACCGGGGATTCCGGCGCCAACGTGGAACCTGCACAACACAACCAAAGTACTTTGCCCCAACGAAACAGTGAGGTTGTCAATCTCACCAAGCTTGCTGTAACAAAGGATTAACCGTATTGTGTGGAAGATGATTGTTTGCGAGAAAACGATAGAACAAGTATTGCGAGTAGGTTGTATTTAAGTAAAGAGAATTGGACCGGGGTCCACGAGTTCACTAGAGGTGTCTCTCCCATAAGACGAACAGCATGTTGGGTGAACAAATTACAGTTGGGCAATTGACAAATAAAGAGAGCATGACCATGCACATACATATCATGATGAGTATAGTGAGATTTAATTGGGCATTACGACAAAGTACATAGACCGCCATCCAACCGCATCTATGCCTAAAAGTCCACCTTCGGGTTATCATCCGAACCCCTCCGGTATTAAGTTGCTAACAACAGACAATTGCATTAAGTATTGCGCGTAATGTAACTAGTGACTACATCCTTGAACATAGCACCAATGTTTTATCCCTAGTGGCAACAACACATCCATAACCTTAGTGGTTCTTGTCACTCCTCCAGATTCACGGAGGCATGAACCCACTATCGAGCATAAATACTCCCTCTTGGAGTTACTAGCATCAACTTGGCCAAAGCATCTACTAATAACGGAGAGCATGCAAGATCATAAACAACACATAGATAACTTTGATAATCAACATAACAAGTATTCTCTATTCATCGGATCCCAACAAACGCAACATATAGAATTACAGATAGATGATCTTGATCATGTTAGGCAGCTCACAAGATCCGACAATGATAGCACAATGGGGAGAAGACAACCATCTAGCTACTGCTATGGACCCATAGTCCAGGGTAGACTACTCACACATCACACCGGAGGCGACCATGGCGGCGTAGAGTCCTCCGGGAGATGATTCCCCTCTCCGGCGGGGTGCCGGAGGCGATCTCCGGATCCCCGAGATGGGATCGGCGGCGACGGCGTCTCGGCATGGTTTTCCGTATCGTGGCTCTCGATGCGGGGGTTTCGTCACGGAGGCTTTAAGTAGGCGGAAGGGCAAGTCAAGAGGCGGCACGGGGGGCCCACACCATAGGCCGGCGTGGCCAGGGGTGGGGCCGCGCCGCCCTAGGGTTTGGCCACCCCGTGGCCCTCTTCGTCTCGTCTTCGGACTTCTGGAAGCTTCGTGGAAAAATAGGCCCCTGGGCTTTGATTTCGTCCAATTCGAGAATATTTCCTTACTAGGATTTCTGAAACCAAAAACAGCGAGAAAACGAGCAAGCGGCACTTCGGCATCTTGTTAATAGGTTAGTTCCGGAAAATGCACGAATATGACATAAAGTGTGCATAAAACATGTAGATAACATCAATAATGTGGCATGGAACATAAGAAATTATCGATACGTCGGAGACGTATCGGCATCCCCAAGCTTAGTTCTCGCTCGTCCCGAGCGGGTAAAACGATAACACGGATAATTTTCGGAGTGACATGCCATCATAATCTTGATCATACTATTTGTAAAGCATATGTAGTGAATGCAGCGATCAAAACAATGTGTATGACATGAGTAAACAAGTGAATCATAAAGCAAAGACTTTTCATGAATAGCACTTCAAGACAAGCATCAATAAGTCTTGCATAAGAGTTAACTCATAAAGCAATAATTCAAAGTAAAGGTATTGAAGCAACACAAAAGAAGATTAAGTTTCAGCGGTTGCTTTCAACTTGTAACATGTATATCTCATGGATATTGTCAACATAGAGTAATATAATAAGTGCAATAAGCAAGTATGTAGGAATCAATGCACAATTCACACAAGTGTTTGCTTCTTGAGGTGGAGAGAAATAGGTGAACTGACTCAACATTGAAAGTAAAAGAATGGTCCTCATAGAGGAAAAGCATCGATTGCTATATTTGTGCTAGAGCTTTGATTTTGAAAACATGAAACAATTTTGTCAACGGTAGTAATAAAGCATATGCATCATGTAAATTATATCTTATAAGTTGCAAGCCTCATGCATAGTGTACCAATAGTGCCCGCACCTTGTCCTAATTAGCTTGGACTACCCGGATTATCACCGCAATACATATGCTTTAACCAAGTTTCACAAAGGGGTACCTCTATGCCGCTCTGTACAAAGGTCTAAGGAGAAAGCTCGCATTTGGATTTCTCGCTTTTGATTATTCTCAACTTAGACATCCATACCGGGACAACATAGACAACGGATAATGGACTCCTCTTTTAATGCTTTAGCATTCAACAACAATTAATTCTTTTCTCATTAGAGATTTGAGGATGTTTGTCCAAAACTGAAACTTCCACCATGAATCATGGCTTTAGTTAGCGGCCCAATGTTCTTCTCTCACAATATGCATGCTCAAACCATTCAACTCAGTGTAGATCGCCCTTACTTCAGACAAGACGAACATGCATAGCAACTCACATGAAATTCAACAATGAGTTGATGGCGTTCCCCAGTAAACATGGTTATCGCACAACAAGCAACTTAATAAGAGATAAAGTACATAATTACATATTCAATACCACAATAGTTTTTAAGCTATTTGTCCCATGAGCTATATATTGCAAAGGTGAATGATGGAATTTTAAAGGTAGCACTCAAGCAATTTACTTTGGAATGGCGGGAAAATACCATGTAGTATAGGTAGGTATGGTGGACACAAATGGCATAGTGGTTGGCTCAAGTATTTTGGATGCATGAGAAGTATTCCCTCTCGATACAAGGTTTAGGCTAGCAAGGCTTATTTGAAACAAACACAAGGATGAACCGGTGCATCAAAACTCACATAAAAGACATATTGAAAACATTATAAGACTCTACACCGTCTTCCTTGTTGTTCAAACTCAATACTAGAAATTATCTAGACCTTAGAGAAACCAAATATGCAAACCAAATTTTAGCATGCTCTATGTATTTCTTCATTAATGGGTGAAAAGCATATGATGCAAGAGCTTAAACATGAGCACAACAATTGCCAAGTATCACATTACCCAAGACATTTATATCAATTACTACATGTATCATTTTCCAATTCCAACCATATAACAATTTAACGAAGGAGAACTTCGCCATGAATACTATGAGTAGAAATCAAGGACATACTTGTCCATATGCTACAGCGGAGCGTGTATCTCTCTCATGAAGTGAATGCTAGGATCCATTTTATTCAAACAAAACAAAAAACAAAAACAAACCGACGCTCCAAGAAAAAGCACATAAGATGTGATGGAATAAAAATATAGTTTCAGGGGAGGAACCTGATAATGTTGTCGATGAAGAAGGGGATGCCTTGGGCATCCCCAAGCTTAGACGCTTGAGTCTTCTTGATATATGCAGGGGTGAACCACCGGGTGCATCCCCAAGCTTAGAGCTTTCACTCTCCTTGATCATGTTGCATCATACTCCTCTCTTGATCCTTGAAAACTTCCTCCATACCAAACTCGAAACAACTCATTAGAGGGTTAGTGCACAATATAAATTGACATATTCAGAGGTGACACAATCATTCTTAACACTTCTGTACATTTCATAATGTTACTGGACATTAGTGGATCAAAGAAATTCATCCAACATAGCGAAAGAGGCAATGCGAAATAAAAGGCAGAATCTGTCAAAACAGAACAGTTCGTATTGACGAATTTTAAAATGGCACCAGACTTGCTCAAATGAAAATGCTCAAATTGAATGAAAGTTGCGTACATATCTGAGGATCATGCACGTAAATTGGCATAATTTTCTGAGCTACCTACAGGGCGGTGGACCCAGATTCGTGACAGCAAAGAAATCTGGAACTGCGCAGTAATCCAAATCTAGTACTTACTTTTCTATCAACGGCTTAACTTGGCACAACAAAACACAAAACTAAGATAAGGAGAGGTTGCTACAGTAGTAAACAACTTCCAAGACACAAAATAAAAACAAAGTACTGTAGGTAAAAACATGGGTTGTCTCCCATAAGCGCTTTCTTTAACGCCTTTCAGCTAGGCGCAGAAAGTGTGTATCAAGTATTATCAAAGGGTAGTACTTCTACAGCGGGGTGTGGGCTTTTCTCAACCAGGCATAGTATATTGGATAGATAAGTTTTAGCATCTCCCTTTTCATTAGTCTTAGGCGTGCTACTCTCATCAAACAAATTTTCAGGAACAAACCAAGCATAATTATTTTCTAGTGCATCATTCATAGCTAGGAGCTTACATGGTATTGGTGCTTTGATCTCCCCACCATCATCAATATTATTAGTGTATCTTATTCTATCCATATCCATCTTTTCGAGGAGACTAACAAAATTAGTAGGGGAACCAAGCATATTAAATTTGGCAAATACCTTTCTAGCTTCTCTTGCTAGACCACCAAATTCTCTAAGAAGGGTTTCTAATACAAAATCTTTCTTTTCCCCTTCTTCCATATCACCAAGTGTGAGAAACATGTGTTGGATTATAGGATTAAGATTAACAAATTTAGTTTCCAACAGGCGAACTAAATGCGCGGCAGCAATTTCATAAGTAGGCGCAAGGTCTACCAAGTGTCTATCCTCAAAATCATCAATAGTACTAACATGGTTGAAGAATTCTTCTACATTATTTCTCCCAACTATAGACCCACGTCCTACCGGTATGTCTTTTGTGGTAAAATTAAAAGGAAACATGATGAAATAAGTAAAGTAAATGCAAGTAACTAATTTTTTTGTGTTTTTGATATAGCAAACAAGATAGCAAATAAAGTAAAACTAGCAACTAATTTTTTTTGTATTTTGATTTAGTGCAGCAAACAAAGTAGTAAATAAAACTAAGCAAGACAAAAACAAAGTAAAGAGATTGAGAAGTGGAGACTCCCCTTGCGGCGTGTCTTGATCTCCCCGGCAACGGCGCCAGAAATTTGTTGCTGGCGCAAAGTTGACGTGGGAGTTAGAGATCTCTGTGGTGTAACTTTTCTTCAGGTCCCCGGCAACGGCGCCAAAAATTTGCTTGATGCGTGTGGTTGGCACGTCCGTTGGGAACCCCAAGAGGAAGGTGTGATGCGCACAGCGGCAAGTTTCCCTCAGTAAGAAACCAAGGTTTAATCGGACCGGTAGGAGTCAAGAAGCACGTTGAAGGTTGATGGCGGCGAGATGTAGTGCGGCGCAACACCGGGGATTCCGGCGCCAACGTGGAACCTGCACAACACAACCAAAGTACTTTGCCCCAACGAAACGGTGAGGTTGTCAATCTCACCAGACTTGCCGTAACAAAGGATTAACCGTATTGTGTGGAAGATGATTGTTTGCGAGAAAACGAGTAGAACAAGTATTGCGGTAGGTTGTATTTCGGTAAAGAGAATTGGACCGGGGTCCACGGTTCACTAGAGGTGTCTCTCCCATAAGACGAACAGCATGTTGGGTGAACAAATTACGGTTGGGCAATTGACAAATAAAGAGAGCATGACCATGCACATACATATCATGATGAGTATAGTGAGATTTAATTGGGCATTACGACAAAGTACATAGACCGCCATCCAAGCTGCATCTATGCCTAAAAAGTCCACCTTCGAGGTTATCATCCGAACCCCCTCCGAGTATTAAGTTGCTAACAACGAGACAATTGCATTAAGTATTGCGCGTAATGTAACTAGTGACTACATCCTTGAACATAGCACCAATGTTTTATCCCTAGTGGCAACGACACATCCATAACCTTAGTGGTTCTTGTCACTCCTCCGGATTCACGGAGGCATGAACCCACTATCGAGCATAAATACTCCCTCTTGGAGTTACTAGCATCAACTTGGCCAAAGCATCTACTAATAACGAGAGAGCATGCAAGATCATAAACAACACATAGATAACTTTGATAATCAACATAACAAGTATTCTCTATTCATCGGATCCCAACAAACGCAACATATAGAATTACAGATAGATGATCTTGATCATGTTAGGCAGCTCACAAGATCCGACAATGATAGCACAATGGGGAGAAGACAACCATCTAGCTACTGCTATGGACCCATAGTCCAGGGGTAGACTACTCACACATCACACCGGAGGCGACCATGGCGGCGTAGAGTCCTCCGGGAGATGATTCCCCCTCTCCGGCGAGTGCGGGAGGCGATCTCTGGATCCCCGAGATGGGATCGGCGGCGACGGCGTCTCGGTATGGTTTTCCGTATCGTGGCTCTCGGTGCGGGGGTTTCGTCACGGAGGCTTTAAGTAGGCGGAAGGGCAAGTCAAGAGGCGGCACGGGGGGCCCACACCATAGGCCGGCGCGGCCAGGGGTGGGGCCGCGCCGGCCTAGGGTTTGGCCACCCCGTGGCCCTCTTCGTCTCGTCTTCGGACTTCCGGAAGCTTCGTGGAAAAATAGGCCCTCGGGCTTTGATTTCGTCCAATTCCGAGAATATTTCCTTACTAGGATTTACGAAACCAAAAACAGCGAGAAAACGAGCAACGGCACTTCGGCATCTTATTAATAGGTTAGTTCCAGAAAATGCACGAATATGACATAAAGTGTGCATAAAACATGTAGATAACATCAATAATGTGGCATGGAACATAAGAAATTATCGATACGTCGGAGACGTATCAATCATATCATCCATATGACTCGTGTTCAACCTTTCGGTTTCCGTTGTCCCGAGGCCATGTCTGTACATGCTAGGCTCGTCAAGCAAACCCAAGTATTTCCGCGTGTGCAACATGGCTTACACCCGTTGTATGTGAACGTAGAATCTATCACATCCGATCATCACGAGATGTTTCGAGACGACGAACTGTAGCAACGGTGCATACGAGGGGAGAACACTTTATTATCTTGATATTAATGTGAGGGATCATCTTATAATGCTACCGTCGCGATCTAAGCAAGATAAGATGCATAAAAGATTAACATCACATGCAATTCATAATATGTGATATGATATGGCCTTTCTTCTTGTGCTTTTGATCTCCATCTCCAAAACACATGAGCATGATCTCCATCATCACCAGCATTGCACCAAGGTCCATGGCACCACTTCATGGTTGTCCATCACTTATAGCTACTATAACAACTACTTGAAATAAAGCTATTACACGATGAATAGACACGCAGGTCTTAACAAATTTAAAGACAACCATTAGGCTCCTGCAGGTTGCCATAATACAATAATGAACATCTCATACATCAAATATAATCATCATCACATCATGGCCATATCACATCACCAAACCCTGCAAAAACAAGTTAGACGCCTCTAATTTGGTTTGCATATTTTACGTGGTTTAGGGTTTTCGAGTAAGATCCAATCTACCTACGAACATGAACCACAACGGTAATACTAGTGTTGTCAATAGAAAGAGTAAATTGGATCTTCACTATGGTGGGAGAGACAGACACCCGCAAAGCCACTTATGCAATACAAGTTGCATGTCAAGCGTGGAGCAAGTCTCATGAGACGCGGTCATGTAAAGTTAGCCCGGGCCGCTTCATCCCACCATCCCACAAGATGCAAAGTACACTAACCAAAAACAACAAGAGCATCAACGCCCACAAACCATTGTGTTCTACTCGTGCAACAGATCTATGCATAGACATGGCTCTGATACCACTGATGGGGTTCGTTGCATAGAAAACAAAAAATTTCTACCGTGAACAAGAACAAAACCAAGATCCAATCTAGGAAAATCCAAGATCTAATCTATGAAGATCGAAGCAACAAGATGTATGTGAGACTAACCCTCGAAGATTTCCAAAACCTACGAGATTAGATCTCGTTGTTGATGTAGTCGATCATCCAGTGCTGCAATCCGGCAGCACTTCCGTACTCGGTCGCGCGTACGGTGTCGATGAAGCCCGTCCTCTCCCCGTTCCAGCGGGCAGCGGAGGTGTGGTAGATATCCTCCAAATCCCAGCAGCACGACGGCGTGGTGGTGGTGGAGGAGGAGGAAAAACTGCAGGGCTTCGCCTAAGCCGGAGCAGCATATGGAGGAGGAGAGGGGCGGCCAGAAGAGGTGGCTAGGGTTGGGTGCGCCCCCTGCCCCCTCCCCTCTTTATATAGGGGGGCAGGTCGGTTGGGGTGGCCCCCTTGCCCCCCAAACCCATCTAGGGCCGGCGGCACAAGGGGGAGGGGGAATCTTGCCCCCAAGTTGATCTCCCTTAGGGTTTTGGGGAAACCCTAAGGGGTGGCCGGCCTGGGCCTATGAGGCTTGGTGCGCCTGGCCCATTAGGGCTAGGCAGCACCCCCTCGGCCCATGTAGGCCCCCCTAGGTCATGGGCCCCATGGTGGACCCCTCCGGAACCTTCTAGAACCTTCTAGTCTTTCACCGGAAAAATCTCGAACTTTTCCGAAACCTAGAAATCAACTTCCCTTATATGAATCTTATTCTCCGGACCATTCCGGACCTCCTCGTGATGTCCTGGATCCCATCCGAGACTCCGAACAAACTTCGGTCTCCATCTCATATTCCGAATCTACTTATGCGACATCGAACCTTAAGCGCGTCACCCTACGGTTCGCGAACTATGCAGACATGGTCGAGACTCCTCTCCGAGCAATAACCAATAGAGGGATCTGGAGATCCATAATGGCTCCCACATATTCAACGATGACTTAGTGATCAATTGAACCATTTACATACGATGCTGATTCCCTTTGTCTCGCGATATTTTACTTGTCCGAGGTTCGATTATCGGTATATCCATACCTTGTTCAACCTCGTTACCGACAAGTACTCTTTACTCTTACCGTGGTATGTCATCTCTTATGATCCAATCATATGCTTGCAAGCTAATCAGACGACATTCCACCGAGAGGGCCCAGAGTATATCTATCCATCATCAGGATGGACAAATCCCACTATTGATCCATATGCCTCAACTCACACTTCCAAATACTTAATCCCATATTTATAACCACCCATTTACGCAATGGCGTTTGATGTAATCAAAGTACCCTTCCGGTGTAAGTGATTTACATGATCTCATGGTCGAAGGACTTAGGCAACTATGTATCGAAAGCTTATAGAAAATTGAACTTAATGACTTGATCTTATGCTACGCTCATTTGGGTGTATGTCCATTATATCATTCACCTAATGACATAACCTTGTTATTAATAACATCCAATGTTCATGATCACGAAACCATGATCATCCATTAACAAGCTAGTTATACAAGAGGCTTACTAGGGACTCCTTGTTGTTTACATAACACACATGTATCAATGTTTCGGTTAATACAATTATAGCATGGGATGTAAACATTTATCATGAGCACTAAGATATAACAATAACTAATTTATTATTGCCTCTTGGGCATATCTCCAACACTTCCCGCCATGGCCACCGCCCGCCGCTGATTCTCTAGCGCGCGCCCTGCCACCTCCGCAACCTCCGCCATGTCCTGACTTCTTGACCGCGCCCCCTTGCCTCTTTTGGCCCTCGGGCCTCTCAGGTGAGCTTCTAGGGCCCATGTTGCTTCTCCCGATGAAAAAGTGACACTCCAAAAATCTCAGGTCAATTTGACTCTGTATAGGTCTTTGAAAGTGAAAAATACACAAAATAGGGTTTTACTGTTCTGCATCAGTATAACCTAAATAAAGTGGATCATTGGTAATCCCTATAATCATTGTAAAACATGATATTATCATCATATATGTTGCAAATATGTGGGAATTTAATATGATAAAGGACAAAGTTCATGTATGCATTTTACATGCATCAATCCCAAATGTATCTACTTTTCCAAGCACTTTGCTCAATGATTTACTTCGGAATCTCACCGTACTTGGATAAAAACTGTTGAATCTGATGCTGTTTTTAGCAAAGTCCCCTCTTTGTCAAGTTTTCGCAGGAAATAAAATCGGGAAAAAATACCACATAAATTTTTCACCAAAAGAAGGGACCTGGAGCTTTGGATCACGAGAGGGGAGCCACGAGGCTCGAATGAGGCCAGGTGGCGCGCCCTACTTCTTTGGGCGTGCCACCCAGGCTCATTCGGCCCTCAGCCGTCGTCTCCCCCATTCGCGAGGTGCCTTATATACCCTAAAAATCTACCCCTGGAGGGATACGGTGTTAGTTAGTACGCATAACTATATGTGGATCATACACCTGCACACAACTGATTTAGAGATGAGTGCTATGTTAGTTGGATTACATTACATAATCAATATCATCCATACATTACCCCATTGCTACCTCATGCCTACGCTTTTAGCCACTGAAAGTTTCACATTACTTCTTCCAGTGAAAACTGGAAATCTGCTAGCTGCTTTTATTTACTGTTTTCTTTTACTGCTTTGAATCAACTGCTATAAAATCACCATTTGCTTTGTAAGTTTATTGATATACAGGTGTGCTTGAGAGTGAGGTCTCAGTTGCTAAGGTCTTATTGGTACTCTTGTGTTCCTCTTGAGTCGAACTATAAATTTGGGTAATACTTCCCGTCGAAGATTTCCGACATCCCCTATACTTGTGGGTATCAAACGCATCTGTTGCGTGGAGGACGAAAAGGTCTGAATCATCTCGGTAGGCGCGGCAGGCCATCCTAACAAGGCGAGCCCACGTGCGGTCGTGCTCAGTCATGGATGATTTCTATGGTTAGCTAGGTTGAGGTGTGCCCTTCTCGCCCTCCAGCGTCGACCATATGTAGCCACGGTGGGGCGGGAAGCGCCGATCGCACGCAAGCCGCTTCACGCGCACGTGAAACGGCGGTGAAATGCGCCAATCTATTGGCCGCACAAGGGAACCACCGTCCTCGCGTGGGAACGAGTAATCGCCGGCGGCAGGCCTTGACGAGACGTTAAACCAACTGTGGGTGTCCATGTTGGCCCAAGAGAGGCTAGTGGCTCCTCCGACGACTCCTCTCGCACCAGCACCGCCTCCTCCCGCACCAACACCTACGCCCCAACAGCCTATGCACTGGATGTGGCCTTTGGAGCCTCCGGTCTACATCGACCTCGTCCACGGCGATGACAAGTAGGCAGCCATGGCGGGCGCCCTAGTTAGCTAAGGCTTTTTCTAGGCTTTTTATTTATTTCAACACTATGTAAATGGCTCTATTAAACTAAATAAATATTTTGGGCAAAAAATGCTACTCCTGACCCAAACGGACATATTAGCCAACGAGGCTAATTTGGTGTCCACGACCCAACCCAAACGGACATAGAAGGCCGCTTTTGGTGTCTGTTTTGCGTTGGACCACTGGAGATGCCCTTAGCGTGCACGCAACTGATTTGGATGGCGGTGCCCGTGGAAAAAAGTTGGGGTGGGTGAGAGGAGAGAGGTGATGAGTTGTCGCACTACACAGACTAAATTCAATCCGCAAATAGGCCGTTTATAGATAGTTTATCCATTTGAGCTAGGTATTTTGTGTCCGTATGTTCAGGTGGACCAAAAATAAATAACTAGTCTACGTTCGTTTGGATTGAGTCGGTGATGATGCCATTCCTTTCTCCTCCCCAGAGCATCTTCACTCGTTGGCGCTCCCTAGGCCAAAATCCGGCGCTATTTAGCACCAAATGGACGTAATTTTTGGCCTGGAAAGCAGTAGATTTTCAGCCGCGGTGCTTCTCAATTGGGTAGGTGAGCATGGGGTGAGAAGCGAGGACATGGGAGAAGATGCAAGTGGGTGGGTGGGCAAGATGTTTTAATTAAACTTTCCTCGAGTGACGCGCAGGCTAGGAGGCGTGATTTGCTTCATCCAGACTTCCCAAGCAAGCCCTGGCAACCTGGGGCTGCTGCGATCGCCGGACGAAATAGGTCAAATCCTGCTGAACACGGTGTGTTGAGGGCCTTGCTGAGAAAGTTTTGTTAATCCATTTCAAAAAAAGTCCTAGGATGCTAGTGGAGATGCTCTCACATGCCAACTTTCACATGACAATCTGGTACACCCACAGATCTAAAGGGTCCAAGCTTGCCAGCACAAACTCACTTCACTCGCTGTAGGTGGGGCCCACATGTGGGACATACGCAAATCAACCACAACAACGTTATTTATTTTGCAGCTACTTATTTATAAGATACCCTTCGTAAATATTTTATATACTCTAGATTTTTTTCTTCCCTCGCATTCAGTTTTATAAGATATTTGTGTAAGCTAAATTAGGCCTGCCAAAACTTCTTATAAAACATGTTTATTTAGTAACATCTACTCTTGAACGCTTTTTTAACCTAAAAGCTCCCTAGCATGATATTTTAGGACACCAATAGACACAAATACATACATAGAGATGACGTTCATCTAAGTGGGAAATATTAATCCATAAGAACGTATAATTTTGTACATTTTACTAAGAACTAGAGAGAATTTTGTTAAACATGAACTAAATATCACATTCGTTACATGATATTCTTAAATTTTGCATCAAGTGTTCTGACTTAATTACTGTGTAATGTTTTTCTAATATATAAGAAAATTGTACTATTTAAGATTGGTTGTAGAGAAAGTGAGTATAAAAAGTAAAAGAATTTAGTATAATATAAGGGAAAAAGTATATATACTTGCATGCATGTCGTTTGCTACATGTTTGTGTGGGATCAGCAAGAGGTTCGCTCCACGATGGCGCAGTACGTTTCACGTGAGCCCGCCATGGGTTTAGTGGATGTTCCGGGAGACTCCCGTCAGTGCAAGATTGTTTCTGATACGGCGAGGAATACCACAACAGCAATGACATAGCAATGACATACTGGATGATTCGACTCCACATCAATGGTTTCTCTCTGGATGGAGCACTTCTCATACATGGCTTTTGTGTCGACCGCACTGGATCACTAAAGGGCATGAGTGGACTCTTTGATATGCTCGTCCCATTGGATGAGGTGCGCAGATCCACAGACATGAATGCATTGGCTAATTTTGCACTGCAGCATCTATATCAGACCCATCGCTTTGGAGCTGTCCCATCAGAGGTTCAAGATCTCCTAGACATCCTCACCACCTTCACAAGGGACCAGTACCTGCTCCTCAAATGTCATCCGGCACACGAGGATGCCCTGGGCCAATGTGCCATCTTCAACAAGCTGTACGGTCTCCTTATGGCTTTGAAGGCAAGGGACATGAACCAGTTCCTCAATGCCATGGGGAACATGAACAATGCCATCAACAGCCCCGCCTGGAGCT
Source organism: Lolium rigidum (assembly GCF_022539505.1). NCBI lineage: Eukaryota > Viridiplantae > Streptophyta > Magnoliopsida > Poales > Poaceae > Lolium > Lolium rigidum. Next base: position 160,824,774 of record NC_061509.1, on the reverse strand, counting down.
GCAGAGTGAGCGGGAGAAGGAGATGCTGACGCCGAGGAGGAGGTAGCTGTGGAGCTCACGGAGAAGGTAATGGCGACGAGAGCATATTGCGGCTGGCAGCGTCGGAGGACACGCAAGGAGGAGCAAGAGCAAGCGACTCCTGGGTGAGGACCGAGGAGGGGACGGGGACTCGTCGGCTGCTCTCGAATGATGTTGGTGCGACCTGGACCATGGATGGGCTTTAGGGTTCCTGATGTATGGTTGCTCCGTTGCTGTTTGAACGGCCCAATAATAATAATAATAAAAGGACTGGATATAAGAAGAGGCTCATGATTGGAACTCGGCATGCTCAAAAAATATTTAACTTGCATGAATGAACCACCTCGTTCCCTGCGCATTCCATTCACATGTGGTACCCGTTCCCATACTTGAAGGAACAAAGTGAATCTGAACTAAAACAAAGGTAGATCATTGGCCACGGCCAAGCAGCTGGCAGTGGTGCTCGACCAGATTATCGCGGAGCTGGTTATGAGTCTTGGCATTTTCAATATCCCGATGTGCTCCGCTCGCATTCGGGTACCAACATTGTCATAAAAACATGGCAAGTTTAACCCACTATCATTCTCGAGTATCATGTTGTGTAGAATGAGACAACACTTCATGATGTTCACAAGGGTTTTTTGTCCCAAAAACGAGCTGGACCCCGAATAATGGCAAATCTTGCTTGCAAAACACCGAAAGCTCTCTCAATGTCTTTACAGGCTGTCTCTTGTGCCTTTGTGAAATTAGCTTCTTTCTTTGATAAGGGTATTCCTTTCTTCTCTTTAATGGACTTCGAAAGTACATAACACAGTACCGATTCAGATGTACACTGTGATTCATCTTAAGATGCTAAATAGACAAGAGAACTACAATACTTTGGAAACCATGAATAGAACACAACAATGTTCAGTTGAGTTTGAAATGTTGTGTTAATTCCTTACAAGGTTATGTAAACCATAATGTTTTGGGGGCATGATCATGAATTTAGTACGAAACGTGTGTAACAGACAGATAGTAAATAAACTGCATTGTCCTGAAGAATATGGCAGCACAGAAACGGCATGAAGGGTCACAACAGTATCATGATCACAACACAACACATTTGAGGAAAACAATACTTGATAAACTGAATATTATTCAGGTGCTTAATAGAAATCCTAATCCACAGGGATATATATCCTTCCGAAATGAGGACAGAATGATCAGGGTCGGTAAAGGGAAGCGTTGCTTCCCAGACTCCTCGAGTTAGCAACAGAAGCAACCGGCACAAAATCAAAACGAAACCAAACAAGGAACTAAGCCAAATCCAAGCAGCAAACTAAAAGCACCAACGCTGCCAGTCCTTAAATCCATATAAACGGACCAAAACCACAATAAAACGCACCTACACAATCGACAATCAGGGTCACAACAAGGGCACGAGAGATAGTGCCGATGTCTGAACAAACCAGCAGACAGCGCGCAAACCACAACTCTGACGACGATTTATATGCAGAAATGGGCCGCGCTAACTTGCGGCTACGGTAGAGGAAATTTGGGGATCGGCAAACGAGCGCAGACGAGGGACGAACAACACCCCAAACAAGCCGACCTAACCAATCGTTTCGAAACGACGCGGAGAGATCAAATCGAGCAACCTATATCCAGAAATAACCGCCGTAAACGAAACGAAAATGAGCACAGATCGAAGCGTAAAGCAGCTGCATTGCGGAAACTCGGCCTTCCTCTACCGGAACACGCTGGGAGATACCGGAAACTTCTAGAAAACACCTGCTCGAGCGCTCGGTGCGCCGCATCCGTCCGGTCAGAAAACCCCAACAGCAAACCCCCCAAAATGGCGGACCGAATCGCCGCAGATGAGCGCAGAAAACGGGAACCAAGCGCGCAATCGAAAGCGAAATCGAAGGCCGTACGGCACGATTAATCAACCCTAACTCGGTTCAGAAGCGAAGCATGGAACCCTACCGCCGTACGAGCAATCCAGCGCCGCGCTTCGGATCCCCGAGCGAAGGAAGCACCGGAATCAGGCGGCGGGGCGGGGGAAGCGAGGGCGCGCTAGGGTTCGGGAACGTTCTGGAAGGTTCCGGGGGGAGGGAGGAGGAGAGGAGGGGCTTACTGGTTTTGGGAGGGGGGAGACGGCCGCTCTGCTCTCCCGCTTTGCCCACTCCACGCCTCTTCTCGCCCTTTGGTTTGGCGTCCTCTGTACGCCCGGGGGTTTAAGGAGGGGGAGAGAGGGTCGGGCCCACCTGCCGGCCTCGAGATACGGCTTGTCAGGGCGGATCAACGGCGGGGATCGATGCCAGTTATTAAGGCTCCACGTCAGGAACGATTTGGGCGCTGCGGTTGGTTGGATGGAGTGGCGGTCCACGGACCAGGTCTACGGTGCGTCCAGCGTAGACGAGTGGGGCCTGCGCCGATGCTTTCATTGAAGCGGAGATACCAAGGGCCCCACGTACGGTACCTACTCCCCGGCTTTGGAAAAAGGAGCGTCGCCGCCGGCCGCTTGTGTCTCGGTGGGTTCCATGGCGGTGTGATGACGGAAGTCCGGGCAGGCCGGCGCCCGGCAGGGAACGGAGGAATGGAGGCTGAGCGCATCTCCAACACCGCGATCCAAATCAAACGCGTTGCTCAGTCTGGATGGAGCCATTTGTGGCCGCGCGGAGACCTGACCATCGGTTCGTTTTGGTCGCGTATTGCTCCCAACGCGTGGACCCATCCCAAATGTTAAATATAACAAAAATAATTAAAAAACAAAAATAAATTAAATTTAAACTAGAGTTCATTTAACTTAGCCATATTTTGGACACAAAAGAAAGCCCTATAGGGCTTTAAACTAAAAAAAAAGGAGGAAACCCTACTCCATGGTTTGGGACGCGGTGGTCGTCGGTGCGCCACCCTACTCCCAGTAGTACTCGTCATCGTCGTCGTCAATGAGGACGACGCTCCCCGGCGGCGACGCGTTGTTCCGGTTGGACACGCCGGAGGGAGCCGGGGACTCCGGCCAGGGCGACCACTGCGCCCTTTCCCAGACGGAGTGCGGTCCGGAGGTCTCGCCGGTCTGCGAGGTCGTGCCAGCCGCGCCGCCTCCTTCTGTCGCTCCGCCACAGTGGCCTGCAGCTCCGCCTCGAGCCGGAGCGTGGCTAGGCGCTCCTCTTCCTCCAGGAGCGCGGCCTGGCACGTGGCCTCCTCCTGCCAGCGCGCCATGTCGAGGAACGCCCACACCTCGGCCTCGGCGTCCTCCTGGGCCTTCCTGGCCATCTCCTCCAGCGCGGAGGCGCGCAACACGGAGGCGAGGTGCGGCCATTTGGCCAGCTCCTCGAGGTCGTTCAGCTCGCGGGACGCCGCCAGCGCGGCCTGCAGCTCGGGATCGTCATCCTCCTCGGGCTGGGCCTATGGCGCTTGCGCTGGCGCCGCCGCGGGCTCGTCGATGTAGAGGCCGCCAGGGCGGCAGCCAGCCCTCCTAGCAGGCGTGCGCGGCTGCGCGCGAGGCCTCACCGTCGCCGAGGTGAAGCACGTGCGTCGACGTGCATCCTGCTCCACCTCGAACCACAAGTCCAAGTTGGGACTTGTGTCGATGTAGGCGGGGTCCTCCCGGAGGTCCGCCGGCAGCTGCGCGCGCTGCCGCCGGATCTCCGCGACGCGGGCGCGGCCGGAGACCGGGATCGGCGGCACCGGAACCCGATCTGGGCTTAGGTGCCAGCCGTGGGGGAGGTGCACGTCGCCCCACGGCATTGGGACGCCGACCTCCCAGAACATTTGCGCCACCGCTATGGTGACGTAGATCCGGTCACGGATGGGAGCCGGCGACCCCATGGCAAACGCCGCCGGCGTGGTTCGCCGGCTGCTGCCGGCCTCGTGGTCGTTGGCGGACGGCTCAAACTCTCGCTTCGGGGCCATGGCGGCGCGGAAGGTCGAGCTCGTGCGGCCGGAGTGGAGTGGTGGAGTGGGGACTTAATAGGGACATTCCCCTAGTCCACATTTAAAAGGACTAGGGCACCGACAGGTGGGCCAGTCACGCGGACCAGGCGGACACGCGAGGACGCCGCGTGCCATCCGCGGCCACGCATACCTGGCCCAGATTTGGGCCGGGTTTGGGTCGTCCCAGACACCGCGGCCATCCGCATTTGCGATGCGTGGCCGCGTTGTGCTGCGGTTTTGTCCGTTTGGATCCATTCGGACGCACGGGATGGGTCGCCGCGTTGGAGATGCCCTGAGAGCATCTCCAGTCAGCCGCGTCCCCTAAAGCGTCCCCAAAGGAATTTGGGCGCGCCGGACGAAAAAATGTTCCCAGCCGCGTGCCCCAAAACCCATTTTTGTTCGACGGCCCAATACGGTGCCCGGCGCCCCGAGCCCGTCCCCGATACACATGGGACACTCCGGGCACGCCGGACAAAACGAAATGCAAGGCGAGGAGACACGGGGCCGACGTGTCAGCGGCTTGAAAGCCTAAAACCCCATCGCCTACCTTTGGTCGAGAGACGTTAATGGCGTCCCAGATTTCCTAGGCGGCGCAGGGACGGGTCTCGTCATCCATGGCCGTCTGGCCATACACGCCGGTGTTTATTGCATCCAAGGCCCGATGCCGCTTCGCCTGATGCTGTTGTACTTTTGTTATCACCAGAATTTGACCGAGTCAGAGGTGGGCCGCGATCAAGATGGACTTGAAGAATATATATATAGAAGAAATATGTGAATCGGCCTTTTATACCAAGTTGGGCTTGTTTGCCCATGTATCTGTAATATATTAGATCGCATCTTAGTTTAGACGTTAGAATCTTACTCGTGCACGGTTTGGTGCACGCCCACATTAGAAAGTCCCCTGGACTATAAATATGTATCTAGGGTTTATGGAATAAACAATAACCAACGTTCAACCACAAACAAATCTCGGCGCATCGCCAACTCCTTCGTCTCGAGGGTTTCTCCGGTAAGCACCATGCTGCCTAGATCGCATCTTGCGATCTAGGCAGCACAAGCCTGCCCACGTTGTTCATGCGTTGCTCGTACTGAAGCCTTTTTGATGGCGAGCAACGTAGTTATCTTAGATGTGTTAGGGTTAGCATTGTTCTTCGAATTACATGCTTTCGTTATGCAACCCTTGCACATCTAGCCGCCCTTACACCTATCTTAGGTGTAGGGGCGGCACCCCGCTTGATCATAGTTTAGTAGATCTGATCCGTTACGATTGCTCCTTGTTTCGTCAAGGATTAGTTTAACATCCGCAATAGTTAGGCCTTACAAAGGGTTGGAGGATCCAGCGGCGTGTAGGGTGGCGTTTGCTAGCCCTAGAAAGGATGTTCCGGGGATCAACCTCGTGTTGGTTTTTAGGCCCTGTCTAGGATCGGCTTACGGTCACCGTGCGCGAGCGCGAGGCCCAATCGTGAGTAGGATGATCCGATTATGCGGTGAAAACCCTAAATCGTCGTAGATCTAATTAGCTTTATCTTGATCAAGCAGGACCGCCATATATTCGGGCACCTCGTCCGAATCATGGGTGGATCGGCTCTTTGAGCCGATTCACAGGATAACCTGAGAGCTGATGACCCACAAGTATAGGGGATCGCAACAGTCTTCGAGGGAAGTAAAACCCAATTTATTGATTCGACACAAGGGGAGACAAAGAACACTTGGAAGCCTTAACAACGGAGTTGTCAATTCAGTTGCACCTGGAAACGAGACTTGCTCACAAGAGTTTATCGGTAGTAACGGTTTTATAGCGATAGCGAGTAGTGAAATAATAGCAGCAGAGTAACAAAGACAGCAGTAGTGATTTTAGTAAACGAGCAGGATTAAAATACCGTAGGCACGGGGACGGATAACGGGCGTTGCATGGATGAGAGAAACTCATGTAACAATCATAGCGAGGGCATTTGCGGATAATAATAAAACGGTGTCCAAGTACTAATCAATCAATAGGCATGTGTTCCAATTATAGTCGTACGTGCTCGCAATGAGAAACTTGCACAACATCTTTTGTCCTACCAGCCGGTGGCAGCGGGCCTCAAGGGAAACTACTTGGATATTAAGGTACTCCTTTTAATAGAGTACCGGAGCAAAGCATTAACACTCCGTGAACACATGTGATCCTCACATCACTACCATTCCCTCCGGTTGTCCCGATTTCGTCACTTCGGGGCCATCGGTTCCGGACGACGACATGTGTATACAACTTATAGGTAAGACCATAAACAATGAATATCATGATGAAACAATAACATGTTCAGATCTGAGATCATGGCACTCGGGCCCTAGTGACAAGCATTAAGCATAACAAGTTGCAACAATATCATCAAAGTACCAACTACGGACACTAGGCACTATGCCCTAACAATCTTATGCTATTACATGACCAATCTCATCCAATCCCTACCATCCCCTTCGGCCTACGGCGGGGAAATTACTCACACATGGATGGGGGAAACATTGCTGGTTGATGGAGAGGCGTTGGCGGTGATGGCGGTGATGATCTCCTCCAATTCCCCGTCCCGGCGGAGTGCCGTAACGGAGACTTCGGCTCCCGCGACGGAGTTTCGCGATGTGGCGGCGTTCGGAGGGTTTCGGCGACTTCGACTTCTCTTCCGGCGTTTTTAGGTCGAGGCGAATAAGTAGTCCGAAGGAGGGCGTCGGAGGCCGGCCGAGGGGCCACACCACAGGGCCGCGCGGCCCCCCCGGGCCGCGCCGCCCTATGGTGTGGGGCCCTCGGGCCTCCACTTCAATTGCCCTTCGGCTCCGTTAGTTTCCTGGGAAAATAGGGCCTTCGCATAAATTCCGAGGTTTTTCCCGAAAGTTGGATTTCTGCACAAAAACGAGACACCGGAAGCGGTTCTGCGAAAACAGCGTTAGTCCGTGTTAGTTGCATCCAAAATACACAAATTAGAGGCAAAACAATAGCAAAAGTGTTCGGGAAAGTAGATACGTTTTGGACGTATCAACTCCCCCAAGCTTAGCTTATTGCTTGTCCTCAAGCAATTCGAGTTAACAACCGAGCGATAAAAGAACTTTCACGAACACATTTGCTCATATGATGTATATATTCTCATGCTATGGCTAATACTTAAGCAATTCATAATGAGACACATGCAAATAAGATCATCTAACAGCTATGTCAATCATGGAGAGGTACCAACAATTAATAATAAGCATCATGAATCATGTATATGAGCAGGATTGCAATGTTCATAAGAGAGTATGATAAAGTGGTATCTTGCTTGCCTGTATTTGATCGGCAAAACATAAATGCCCGGGCACCTCTGGAGTTCATACAAAGACTAGAAGTAGTGATTGTCAAAGATAAATGCATCAAAGTTATACCACAATCAATCATATTTTGAGACAAGCATATTATACTAAGAATGACAGTTGTGCTCTTCAAGATAGTGCTCAAAGAAATAATGGAGACACAACATAAAAGTAAAAGATTGACCCTTCGCAGAGGGAAGCAGGGATTAACATGCGCTAGAGCTTTTCATTTTTATAAATCAGGAGTAAAATTATTTTGAGAGGTGTTTGTTGTTGTCAACGAATGGTAATGGGTACACTAACTACCTCGCCAACCGGACTTTCAAGAGCGGCTCCCATGAATTATTGCATATTTATTTGGCACTCCTTCCAACCTTTCTTGCACAAACCATGGCTAACCGAATCCTCGGGTGCCCGCCAACAATCTCATACCATGAAGGAGTGCCTTTTTATTTTAGTTTTATTATGATGATGACACTCCCCCCAACCTTTGCTTACACAAGCCATGGCTAACCGAATCCTTCGGGTGCCGTCCAACAATCACAAACCATGGAGGAGTGTCTATTTAAGTTTAATTAATTCGGGACCGGGAATCCCATTGCCAGCTCTTTTTGCAAAATTATTGGATAAGCGGATGTGCCACTATTCCATATGAGAGTCCGTCAAAAGTAAATGACAAGGTTGAAAGCTAAACACCACATACTTCCTCATGAGCTATGAAACATTAACACAAATTAAAGAAGCATTTTGAAGATTTTAAAGGTAGCGCATGAGAATTTACTTGGAATGGTTTGAAATGCCATGCATAGGTATTTATGGTGGACACTCTGGAATGACTTGGTTTTCATGTGTTTGGAGGCACGAGCAGCGTTCCCGCTCAGTACAAGTGAAGGCTAGCAATAGACTAGGGAGCGACAAATCAAGAGAGCAGTAACTGTCATAATCATGCTTGCGGCAAAATAAATTAACGGAGGCATAAAAGTGATACAAGAACTCTGAAGCAATATAGATCATCGAGGCTTAATTGACTTTTTGTTCAGTCATATGCATGCGTGAGCATGTGCCAAGTCGATATAAATGAATTATTCGAGAGGAGGATACCACAATGCCATACTTACTTATGAATAAAACAATGCAAGCAAACATCCATGACATGCTACTCATATTAATAGATTGGAGCTAAACATGAGAGATCATAAACTACTAGACTTTCTCAAATAACATATACCTCACATGAACCAACTAAGCATGCTCACATGGATGAGTATATGTACAAAAATGAAAACAAATAGAGTTCATACCAGCCTCTCACCACAATCAGATTGTCGTAGATCGTCATTATCGCTTTTTCACTTGTGTAGCTTGGATAATATGAAATGAAAACCACGCTCCAGCCACCGAAGACCATTGAACTCATAAAGAACTTTACAAACCAAAGAAGAACAGCAAATATTTTTGGTGTTTTCGAATTAGAGACAAGAACAAAAGGAAACAAACAAACAAAGCAAAATCTTTTTGGGTTTTCTTATAGCAAACTAGCAACAGCAAATAAAGTGAAACAAATGCAAGAAACCAAAGCAAAGAAATGGTGAAGAGAAACAACAGAAATATTTTTGGTCTTTTTGTGTTTTGGGAAAGGAACAAAGCAAAAACAAGAAATAGCAAACTAAAAGAAACACAGAAAAGCGAGATGGCAGAAATCTGCCAAAACCTGACAGCAGTACAGAAATCGATTTTTACAAAAATCTTACGTTGCTCAGTTCAAAAAGTGTTCAACTAATGAAAGTTAGATAACAACCTGGGGAACATGCAAAAAAATTTGCAGCTCAAAATGACGCTCTGGCTATTTTTGAGAATTTTTACGGTAACGTTCCAGAATCTGTTTTCAGGCAGCACTTCCCCAAATATCATCTTCCTCTCATTAGAAAACCACTCAAACGAACAAAGCAAGTATGTGCAAGTATCCAGCAACCATAATATGCAAAGAATGAGTGATGCCGGTATACCTCCCCCAAGCTTAGGCTTTTGGCCTAAATGGAGTTCAACCCCAACGAGGGTCGTTCCTCGCCGGTGGGTAGTCCATGGAGTAGTCATAGTAAAGCTCCTGCGCAGAAGAAAAGCGTGGAGGCTCCGCATATCCACCATGTTGATGCAAGGAACTTGCTGCATCGGATGATGAGTCGAGGTGCTCCTCGACCTCCGTGTCGTCTCTTGCATGTTGACCTCCTCTCTCTATATGTGCATCCAGTGCACCTTCTGTGACCGACCAATCTCCCCTGGAATCAAGGTTAGATAAAACAGGCGCAGGCAATCTTACTAGTTTCTCAGTTTTCTTAGTTATTCTCCAGACTTTCTTATAAAATATCATCTTATAATACAGGTTACCCAAGTTGGAGGAATCTGAAACAAATTCATGTTTAATCATAGAGGCTATGTCAAGTTTTTCTATGGGGAACGGAATATCAAAATGATGAGGTTCAACATTATGAAAAGCTAGTAAACGGGAGGCGATGAGGCCTCCACACATTCCACCTTTCTCACGGTTAGTAGCAAGTCTATAAGCTATTAATGCCCCCAAATTATAAGACCTACTATTTTGCGAGTGCTGCAGCTAGAAAAGCCAAATCCGGGATAGAAAGTTTACTACCAATCCTTTTGGCGAGAACGCATTTGGTAATAAAATAAGCAAAGTAGCGGATAGCCGGGAGCTGAATACTAGTGATTTTACCACTTTCACCTGAGAAACTCCTTCCATCGCAAATCATCTTGTAAAGATCCGAGAGTTCTTGCGGCGATCCCCTTATCTTCTCGCACGACCCCCATTGCGGTATTCTAATTGCTGCACAAAAAGCACTAAATGGCAAGTTGACAGTTTTATTGTAAATTTTATACTGGACCGTGGGGTTAGATCGCGACCAATTAAACTTGAAGTCCTGCACAAAAGCCATAGTTAATTTTACATATTGTCTTGGCTCTCCTTCAACAAAGTCACTCAGCCCTGCACGAGAAATTAGAGTTTGAACATCTTCAAATATCCCCGCGCTTCTCATGAAATCCGCGCACGGGTAGTAAGAGGGGTATACTCCCTCTTCACGATTGACTATCATAACTTGTTGGACTTCCAATTCTTGCTGGTTCAAGTGATATCTATTCCATTCCATTTTCTGAAATTTCAACAACCAACATAAAAATTTGATTTGGTGACATAAATTTGAGGGAAACTACCATAGGAACTTGCTAGAGTACTAATCATGCATCAAAACTAGTTTCTACCACTTAGAACAAGCATGCAAGCTCACTAAACATGTTACCTACAGCAGCAAAATATTCAAGATATACTCAACCAAACGAAATTCTACTTGGATGGGTGGAGGAGTCACATACCGAAGAGCAAATGTGCCAAATTTCGGACAGAAATCCGGGCTGAGCAAAGAGATCGAGAAATCTGGAGCTCTGGAGCAAAAACGCGAGAGAGATGAACTTGGTACGAGTTTTTTCGGGAGAGAGAAGGTCTTCGGGAGAAAGAGATGACAAAGTGGGGCGAGAGGGGAGCCCACACCACATGGTGGCGCGGCCACCTCCTTGGCCGCGCCGGCCAGTGGTGTGGTGCCCTCTGGTGCCCCACAGGTCATCCTCTGGTACTCCCAGGTGCCTCGTCGAAAAATAGGACCAACGGTATAATTTTCGCGAATTTTTGAAAACTTTGAAAAATGCACATTTTCTGGGTATTAAGTTTATTATTACTGGCCAGGAAAAATTTCGAAATCTTCAAATAACTAAAGAACTTTGCAAATTAAAAATGCTACAGCAACTAGAGCAAGTGGGGGAAGAAAGATATGTTGTTTACCTCCTCTATGCATATAAAAGGTATTTGTTAACAAGGTTGATCAAGTCTTGCCACCAAATAAATTTTACATAGCATATGAAGAAATAAACCTCAAATCAATCATGTTACCTTGAATTGTATTGATATGGATCCAATCACGAGAGTTTGATATTCTTCTTTAGGCTCATATATAGGACAATCAATAGTTCCCACTTTGATAGTTCTCACATGAGAAATAGTATTAACTCCGCACGCCTTTTCAATCCTCTTGGGGAAATAGACGGTGTGTTCCTTATCATCAACATTGAAAGTAACCTTTCCTTTATTGCAATCAATAACAGCCCCTGCGGTGTTAAGAAAAGGTCTCCCAAGAATAATAGACATATTATCATCTTCGGACATTTCCAACACAACAAAATCGAGTTAATATCAAGCAGTTAGTAGTAACTTGAACAGGAACATTCTCACATATACCAACAGGAATAGCGATAGATTTATCAGCCATTTGCAAAGATATATCAGTAGGTATCAACTTATCTAGATAAAGTCTCTTATAAAGAGAAAAAGGCATAACACTAACACCGGCTCCCAAGTCACATAGAGCAGTTTTAACATAATTATTCTTGATAGAACAAGGAATAGTAGGTATACCAGGTCGCCCAACTTCTTTGGAATTTTTCCATTGAAAGAGTAATTAGCAAGCATAGTGGAAATTTCCTCATTGGGGATTTTCCTTTTGTTAGTAACAATATCTTTCATATACTTTGAATAAGGAGGCAATTTAATAGCATCAGTTAAAGGGATTTGCAAGAATAAAGGTTTCATCCAATCACAGAATTTATTATAGTGTTCTTCTTCCTTTGATTTTAGTTTCTTAACAGGAAAAGGCATTTGCTTTTGTACCCAAGGTTCTCTTTCATTACCATGTTTCTCAGCAACAAAATCTTCTTTAGTATACTTTTTATTTTTAGCTTGCTTTTCAGGTTCTTCTTAAACCTCTTCTTTATCAGGAGTATCATTCTTATCATTATCTTTATCATTATCATGTTCATTACCACTTTCAGTTTCAGCATCAGAAATAGAAATACTATTAGGATCATTAGCGAGGTTCGAGAGGATTCTACAACATTTTTATGTTTCTTTTTCTTTTTCTTCTTAGAATGAGCACTAGGTTCAATGCGTTGAGAATTTTGTTCAATTTTTTTGGGATGCCCTTCAGGATATAGAGGATCCTGGGTAGAGACACCACCTCTAGTTGTTACTTCATAAGCATGTTTCTCTTTAGAATTATTCCCTAACAAGTCATTTTGCACTTTAGTGAGTTGATCAATTTGAGTTTGAATCATATGAAAATGTTTAACAAGCATCTTAACATCATTGGAGGTTCTCTCCACAATACCATGCAATTCACTAATAGCTTGAGAATTTTCCATTAAATGATTCTCTACTCTCATATTAAAATTTTCTTGCTTAACAATATAATTATCAAACTCATCTAAGCATTGTGCAGGAGGTTTCGAATACGGAATATCTTCCCTAGTAAAGCGTTGAAGGGAATTTACCTCAATCATGGATGAAGGGGGAATTATCTCGCATATATCTTCTATAGGAGGTAGATTCTTCACATCTTCAGATTTAATACCTTTCTCCTTGAGAGACTTCTTGGCTTCCCTCATATCTTCATCATTCAATTTAATTAAACCCCTATTCTTCACTATTGGCGTTGGAGTTGGTTCAGGCGTATTCCAATCATCATAATTCCGGCCTATTTTAGCCAATAATTCTCCGAACGTCGTCCGGAGTTCTTTTCTCGAAAACACAACCAAGCACAACTATCCAGGTATGCCCTAGAATCAATGGTTAGTCCACTATAAAATATATCAAGTAATTCATGCTTTTCTAAGTCATGGTCGGGCGAGCTCTAATAAGAGAGCAAAATCTTGCCCAAGCCTCGGGCAATTTCTCTTCATCTCCCCGATCAAAACTATAAACTCTCCGCAAAGCGACATGTTGAGCACTAGCAGGAAAATATTTCCGAAAGAAAACAACAAGCAATTCTTTTGGACTTTTAATAGAACTAGGTGGCAAACTATTATACCAAGTTTTAGCGTCATCCTTTAATGAGAATGGAAAGATTTTAGCAACAAAGTAAGTACGCTTCTTAACATCATCAGAAAACAAACTACTCAAAGTAGATAACTCGATCATGTGTTCAACAACACTTTCTTTTTCAGTACCACGTAAAGGTGTTTTCTCAACAATAGCTATATGAGATAGATCAAGAGAAAAATCATAATCTTTATCCCTAATGTTTATAGGAGATGTGGCAAATTTAGGATCGGGAGACAGGTTTATATCTAACGAGTATGTTCCGCAAGCAACTTTTTAATTTTTCTTGCATCGGTAGTAGCATTGCATTTTTCAATAAAATCATCATCAAGCTCCACATAATCTTCCTCAGGATCATCACTAAAATAATCAAGTTCGGGTGAACTAACGAGGTGTAGTAGCATTAGGAGTTTCGAGTATTTTCAATTTGTCTAGACCTAGCAATTGTAGCATCTAGAAAAGATCCCAATGAACCACTATCATCAAGCACGAGCAGAAACATTATCAATATTATGAGAGTGTTCGGATTCAGCAGAAGTACCCGCATGCGAAGCATGTGGCGGTGAAACAAGTTTATCAATCACGGATGGTGAATCAAGTGTAGCGGAGGTACTCGAATTGTACCTTTTCTTGTAGTGGATGGTAATATGGCGATCTTAGTATCGCGAGGTTTACCCATGATGGAGAATTTGCAGCGAACAATATTAATCCAAGTGAACTTCCAAATAAAGCTATGCTCCCCGGCAACGGCGCCATAAAATAGTCTTGATGACCCACAAGTATAGGGGATCGCAACAGTCTTCGAGGGAAGTAAAACCCAATTTATTGATTCGACACAAGGGGAGACAAAGAACACTTGGAAGCCTTAACAACGGAGTTGTCAATTCGAGTTGCACTGGAAACGGACTTGCTCGCAAGAGTTTATCGAGTAGTATCAGTTTTATAGCGATAGCGTAGTGAAATAACGAGCAGAGAGTAACAAAGACAGCGAGTAGTGATTTTAGTAAACGAGCAGGATTAAAATATCGTAGGCACGGGGACGGATAACGGGCGTTGCATGGATGAGAGAAACTCATGTAACAATCATAGCGGGGCATTTGCGGATAATAATAAAACGGTGTCCAAGTACTAATCAATCAATAGGCATGTGTTCCAATTATAGTCGTACGTGCTCGCAATGAGAAACTTGCACAACATCTTTTGTCCTACCAGCCGGTGGCAGCCGGGCCTCAAGGGAAACTACTCGGATATTAAGGTACTCCTTTTAATAGAGTACCGGAGCAAAGCATTAACACTCCGTGAACACATGTGATCCTCACATCACTACCATTCCCTCCGGTTGTCCCGATTTCGTCACTTCGGGGCCATCGGTTCCGGACAACGACATGTGTATACAACTTATAGGTAAGACCATAAACAATGAATATCATGATGAAACAATAACATGTTCAGATCCGAGATCATGGCACTCGGGCCCTAGTGACAAGCATTAAGCATAACAAGTTGCAACAATATCATCAAAGTACCAACTACGGACACTAGGCACTATGCCCTAACAATCTTATGCTATTACATGACCAATCTCATCCAATCCCTACCATCCCCTTCGGCCTACAGAGGGGAAATTACTCACACATGGATGGGGAAAACATTGCTGGTTGATGGAGAGGCGTTGGCGGTGATGGCGGTGATGATCTCCTCCAATTCCCCGTCCCGGCGGAGTGCCAGAACGGAGACTTCTGGCTCCCGCGACGGAGTTTCGCGATGTGGCGGCGTTCTGGAGGGTTTACGGCGACTTCGACTTCTCTTCCGGCGTTTTTAGGTCGAGGCGAATAAGTAGTCCGAAGGAGGGCGTCGGAGGCCGGCCGAGGGGCCACACCACAGGGCCGCGCGGGCCCCCCCTGGGCCGCGCCGCCCTATGGTGTGGGGCCCTCGGGCCTCCACTTCAATTGCCCTTCTGGCTCCGTTAGTTTCCTGGGAAAATAGGGCCTCTCGCATAAATTCCGAGGTTTTTCCCGAAAGTTGGATTTCTGCACAAAAACGAGACACCGGAGCGAGTTCGCTGAAAACAGCGTTAGTCCGTGTTAGTTGCATCCAAAATACACAAATTAGAGGCAAAACAATAGCAAAAATGTTCGGGAAAGTAGATACGTTTTGGACGTATCAAGAGCCGATCGAGGCTCATATTTAATGTTTACGAGTATGCCATGCAGGAAACTAAGCGAGGCATCATCCACACCTTCCTGACCAGGTATAGGTCAGGTGGCACGCCCTTGTGATAAGCATCGGACGTGCGACCAGGAGGCTTTGCGGGCCGTCGCTCTGAGGGACTGGGGCCAGCCGCAGCCCTAGTTGTTCCCGGCTCTACCGTGTTGACCGTCTCTGCCCGCCAGGGGGGTTCTGACGTCAACACATTCTGGCACGCCCGGTGGGGCGACCTTCGACATCCACAACATCGCCATCTACATCCGAGATGGCGGAAGACACTCCGGTCACGTACGAGGATCTGCCTGATGAACTCAAGAAGAAACATGACGAGATCAAGGCAACCCTCGAAGCCGAACTCATCGGCTCTTTCCACCGAACCCGCTCCCATGGCGTCAGGTGGAAGGGTTTCACACCTGAAGGCGCACTCGATGGAGTGGATCTGTCCGCCCCGTCGGAAGAACGCACCGGGTCGCTGCGGCGAGAGATCAACTACATGGTGGCTCCTTCGCTGCACCGCCACTCCGAGAGCCCGGTGAACACTTTGGAGCGTGTCGCTCGCGCGTCGTCCGAGAAATCATGAGCCACCGGTATTCTCCGTCGGGACCAGCTCCGGGGACTTTCAAGGGAGAGATGCCACTCCGGCCCCAGCCGTTCGCATGGGCAGCACCGGAACCGCCGAACTCATCGGCATACGTCGTCTACAAGATTGGTGGTGATCCTAGTGACTACCAATTCCTACCCGAGGCACCCAAGGAGATCCCGCACGGATACGCGTGCGCATACGTACCAGGACCGCAACGCCCGGGCACTCTCGAACCGAGCTACAACGTCGGGGGCCTCCGGAACGGCGGGAGGAACGTCGGGAGCCGATCCCGAGAAGCAAACGTGGTTAGCTAAGTACGCCACTCCGACAAACCTCCACGGCCCAGCTCCCGCAGTTGGCTTAGAACCGGAAAAGCAAGCATGGCTGGTTAAGTATGCCACCCCGGCGAATCTTCAGGGTTCGACACCTTCAGCCATCACAGCGGATCAGATTTGTGCAATCCCGAAAGATCAGTTCGGCATGATGCCGAAAAGGAAGACGTTCGGCTACACCAAACCGTACCCCAACGACTACGAACTGATCCCGCTACCACCCAAATATCGGCTCCCGGACTTCACAAAGTTTAGTGGATCAGATGGTTCCAGCTCCATCGAGCATGTGAGCCGGTATTTGGCACAGCTGGGCACGATCTCAGCATCAGACGAGTTGCGTGTGAGGTTCTTCGCACAGTCCCTCACAGGATCGGCTTTCGGGTGGTACACATCGCTGCCACCGAACTCCATCCGGACTTGGAAGCGGTTGGAAGAGCGAGTTCCATGAGCGGTATCACTCGGAGGCTTCCGATGTTGGTATTGCCGATCTAGCGCAAGTACGACGAAGCGCGGGGAAACAGTGTCGAATACGTCCGGCGCTTCAGGACCATTAGGAACCGATGCTTTTCGGATCATATAAGTGAAAAAGAAGCGATCGAGTTGGCGGTGGTGGGTCTCTCATCATCGATTAAGGACGTGGCCTCCCAAGCGGACTACCCTTCGTTGGCGCACATGGTGCGTAAGCCGTCGGCATATGAGCGGCGCCACCCGGATGTTTACCGAGGACAAATTCAAGCGTGCGGTGACCCCGGTTGAGGCAGACGAGGATGAAGGTGCTGCGGGAGATCGAGAGGTAGCAGTGGCTGAATGGACTCGAGCGACAGGCCCCGTGACCTGCAAATGGGTGAAGCCACAAGGCCCTCCAAAAGGGTTCGACTTCGACGTGACCAAAACTGAGCAGATTTTTGATCTCTTACTCACGGAGAAGCATATAAAGGTACCCGAAGGCCACAAGATCCCCACGGTGCAAGAGCTGAACGGAAAGCCATACTGCAAGTGGCATAACACGTTCATCCACACCACCAACGACTGCAGGGTGTGGCGGCAGCAGATCCAAATGGCGATAGAAAACGGACGGTTGATTTTCAACCAATACGCCATGAAGGTCGACACACACCCCTTCCCCGCCGTAAAAATTGTGGAGTATACTTACCATGGAGGGTGCCAGCCGGATTTCCCGTGCAATATCAACATGGTAGGACCTGGACACCACTTTGGCAAGGACGGAGATGAGGGCAGCTGCTCTCATAGCAAAGATACAGAGGAAGCCGCTCCACGCGATCGGTTCCGCCAAGACGGCAAGCGCTACGTCACAGAGGGAGAGGTGAAAAACATAAGGTATCAACGACCTCTCTCTGATCACCTCCTCAACAAGTATGTGAGTCGAGTATGACCAACGCCGGCGATACAACGGCGATGATGAAGAAGATCGTCTGGCTAGGGACGACAGGAGACGTCGTCGGCATGATCATGATGAGGAGGAGCACGAGCGACGTGCCAAGGAAGAGCTGGGGGAGCGAGTCGACGAGGATAGGCACTCGGGACTGTCCCTTCTTCGGACACTCGCTGGGATTCAGGAATGAGCCGATTGCCCACAATCGGCAATTGCCCAGAATGCAACCGAAGAAGAAGGAGGCAGCCAACGTGTCCGTATTCAAGCGCCTAGGGCCTCTCCCGCCACGCAGCAAACGAGCCGAGTCCCCTCGGTTGAAAGATCTCGAAGATTCAGAAGACGAGGGAGAAGAAGAAGACATGTATCACCGGCCAAGGTGGTGCCCTGATGGACTCAGCCGTTCCCAGAAACGCAGGGTTCAGCGATTGCGCGGCCTGGAGGAAGCCGAGAGGTTATACTTGCATACATTGAGGAAGGCTAGGCCTGATCTGGCCGCGAAGGTTCAGCGAACCCTGGATGAAGAGGGTCGTCCACGGAAAATGGAGTGGCGCCCCAAGCAAAGGAAAGCCGATGATGAAACATCGGCTGGCACAAACATGGTGCTCGTTCTCCCGACGAAGCTTAGTGCTCCACGATTACACGATGCACTCAAGGTGGACGACAGCAAGCGCTCCAACATGATAAAGTCAGAGATTGGGCTGGTTTTATCTACCGGCCTGAACGAGTAGCAAGAGCACGTCAATGAGCAAACGTGGCGAGGCTGATCCTTGTGATCGGCCCCAAAAAATCTATGAAGGGACATTACAAAACCTTCACCGAGCAAGCAACGTGGAGGCCGATTCAGCAATCGGCCAAAATTATCCTCACCATCCATTCTGCCTGGGTTCAACATGTAATCCAACGGAGCCGATACCATCAATTCTCTTGACAGAATCGGCTCGGGGGGCACCCAGGTAGATAAAACACGAGGATATGCAGTAGAAGTGTCTCGTCCTTTGGTGATGAGTATTGAAGTATGGGGGCCGATGCACAAGTCGGCCGTAAAAATTCTGAAATTCGTAAAAATTCTGAAATTCGAAATTTTTTGAGCACAGCCGATGCAGCACGCATCGACTTAAGGATATAAAAGCCGATGCATGGCCATCGACTCAAGAGGAAAAACTGTTACGATGAGAGGGTCAATGGAGCACGAAGGGAGATTTTAATGGAAGAGCTCCTCAATGGAGTAGTTTAAGGGCTCGGATCCTCTCTTCAAGAGCAATGCCAAGAGCGGCCTGGACGTGCAGATCAGGTCAAGGATGGATTGTATTGGATCCGCCAAAGGAAAGGAGCCGATCTGGCCGGCAAGATGCAGGAAGAAGCTCGGGGGGCAGCTCACCCTGAAGGTTCTCTGCTCTGGAGAGCCGATTTTGATGGGAATCGGCTGGCTCTGCATGATAGTTCTCTCAGACATGACCTAGCCCAGGTCCATCTGTCTGAATGGCATGCCCTCGTATCTGTTCGCCTTGATTGAGATTCGGGGGGCAGCTGGCCTGATGGAGGCCCCGTTTTTGAAAGCCGATTGGGTGACCATCGGCTAGTCCTGCGCAGCGATTTTCGCCGAAGGTAGTGATCTGGCGGAACTCAAGTTCATTATTCGAGAAGAGAAAGGGCGGATTACGAGAGACCGATGCGTTGCCATCGGCTCATTGAGAATCGGTTCAAAAGAAATCGACAAGACCAAATTGAGGAAATTTCTTCATTAATAAACAGGATTTCTTACAAAGGAAGAACTGATTGCTCAGAGAAGGAAGAACAAAAGAAGGGCCTATTGGCCAATTTACTACGGCTAGGCCTATACTGGTAGATCCTACTCTACGGGCCATCACTGCCCTCGTCGTCGTCCCCGGAACTCTAATCGGCACTACTGCCGATGGGCTCCTCGTCGCTACTCCCGTAGCCCTCTACGGGAGCTTCGTCCCCGTCTTCATCGTCGCTGCTGTCGTCGTCCCACCACACGCGGAGGCGTTTTGCCGGCGGGTAGCCCTCGAGGGAGTCGTCGTCGTCGTCCTCGTCCTCTTCTTCAGAGGTGGGGCAACCGTCCGAGGGGAACCGGTCGTCCTCGCTTTCTGACTCCAGTTCCCCGTCGGCGAGGAACTGAAGATCTTCATCCCCGCTGGTCAAGGACTTGTCGTCCTCAGACCAAATGGAGGAGGCGTGGCTCTCCTCGTCCCATTCTTCTGGGGCACGGATTTCCGGCGGCGTCTCGCGGGAGGAGTCGGACCCATAGGAAATCTCGGAGGAGGAGGAAGACGACATGGTGGCACAGAGGGTTTTTTGGTGCTAATGCGAGGAGGACGAAGGAGACGCAAGCTGTTTAGAATGGTTAAATAAAGGGGATATGAGAGAGATTCAATGCCACAGCAGTTTCCGAGGAGATGTTGCCCAACAAGAGAGTTTTGCGGCCGCGTGGAGAAGTGGAAGGGGCAAGGCATCATGATGAGGATTCTGCGGCGAGTTACTGCTCGCCACGACATGACCCGACGAAAGAAGAGCATAATGATTTTGGAAATGTCATTTCCAAAACCAGGGGGCATGTGTTATCACCAGAATTTGACCGAGTCAGAGGTGGGCCGCGATCAAGATGGACTTGAAGAATATATATATAGAAGAAATACGTGAATCGGCCTTTTATACCAAGTTGGGCTTGTTTGCCCATGTATCTGTAATATATTAGATCGCATCTTAGTTTAGACGTTAGAATCTTACTCGTGCACGGTTTGGTGCACGCCCACATTAGAAAGTCCCCTGGACTATAAATATGTATGTAGGGTTTATGGAATAAACAACAACCAACGTTCAACCACAAACAAATCTCGGCGCATCGCCAACTCCTTCGTCTCGAGGGTTTCTCCGGTAAGCACCATGCTGCCTAGATCGCATCTTGCGATCTAGGCAGCACAAGCCTGCCCACGTTGTTCATGCGTTGCTCGTATCGAAGCCTTTTTGATGGCGAGCAACGTAGTTATCTTAGATGTGTTAGGGTTAGCATTGTTCTTCGAATTACATGCTTTCGTTATGCAACCCTTGCACATCTAGCCGCCCTTACACCTATCTTAGGTGTAGGGGCGGCACCCCGCTTGATCATAGTTTAGTAGATCTGATCCGTTACGATTGCTCCTTGTTTCGTCAAGGATTAGTTTAACATTCGCAATAGTTAGGCCTTACAAAGGGTTGGAGGATCCAGCGGCGTGTAGGGTGGCGTTTGCTAGCCCTAGAAAGGATGTTCCGGGGATCAACCTCGTGTTGGTTTTTAGGCCCTGTCTAGGATCGGCTTACGGTCACCGTGCGCGAGCGCGAGGCCCAATCGTGAGTAGGATGATCCGATTATGCGGTGAAAACCCTAAATCGTCGTAGATCTAATTAGCTTTATCTTGATCAAGCAGGACCACCATATATTCGGGCACCTCGTCCGAATCATGGGTGGATCGGCTCTTTGAGCCGATTCACGGGATAACCCGAGAGCCGATCGAGGCTCGTATTTAATGTTTACGAGTATGCCATGCGAGGAAACTAAGCGAGGCATCATCCACACCTTCCCGACCAGGTATAGGTCAGGTGGCACGCCCTTGTGATAAGCATCGGACGTGCGACCAGGAGGCTTTGCGGGCCGTCGCTCTGAGGGACTGGGGCCAGCCGCAGCCCTAGTTGTTCCCGGCTCTACCGTGTTGACCGTCTCTGCCCGCCAGGGGGTTTCTGACGTCAACAACTTTAAGAGCGCCCTTGCTTCCTTCCCCATCCCAATCTCTCGCCGCTCCAACCTCTCGCCGCTCCCAAATTTCCTCTCCCTAGCCAATGTCGGCGTCTTCCCGCAAGATCGCCGTGGCGAATGGCTTCGGCCGCGGCAGCCTCACCATGGCGGAGGCGTGGGCGTTGTACCACACGGGATATCCTGTCCCGCCGGACATGCGCCTACCAAGCTGCGGCGGGTGGAGGATGGCCATCAACGGCATAGGCGTCCCGCCGCCGCCGTCATCGGGCACGGAGCGCTGGAGGGACGTGATCATGGCCTGGCGGTCTCGCCTCACCACCGAGGAGCGGGCGGATCCAACCTGGACGGCCACCGACAACGCCGTCTGGTGGGTCGCCTACTTCCAGGCGCAGCACGACGTCGAGATGAACAGCACCACTGTCCTCATCGGCCGGCGGAACAGCTGGAACAAGGACGGGTGCATCCTCTTCTAGGGCGTTTGCTGGCGTGCACTCGTAGTACGCAGACACGCTGTTGGGGAACCCCAAGAGGAAGGTGTGAAGAGCACAGCAGCAAGTTTTCCCTCAGTATGAAACCAAGGTTTAATCGACCAGTATGAGAAATGCGTGACTTTTGATGGTGTTGCTGGCTGACTAGTGGCAGGGCGCACTACCGACGTCAGCAACAACGTGGAACCTGCACACAACACAACCCAAATACTTTGCCCCAACTTAGTGTGAGGTTGTCAATCTCACCGGTTTGCTGAACATAAAGGATTAGAAGTATCGAATAGAAGGAGATGTTTGCAGAAAGTAAACAGAATAGGATTATAGTTGAATTTATCAGTAAAGGAAATAGGACCGGGGTCCACAGTTCACTAGAGGTGTCTCCATAAAAAAATAGCATGTTGGGTAAACAAATTACAGCTGGGCAATTGACAGAATATCGATCGATACATGACAAGATGATTACTATGATAATTTGGTATTGGGCATTACCAAATAATACATAGACCGTAATCCAACTGCGTCTATGACTAATAATTTGTAATATCCCAGGTTTAGAGGCAATAAAATGAGAGAACACCAAAGTGTGCATTGCATTGATGCATAGAAAATCCGAGGAATTTTCGCGCTTTCAAATAAAACTTACCACAGTAACTGAAGTTTCACTTGACTTGCTGGAATTGAAGTAGATCATCAAGTCAAGCGCTATAAACTTCACTGTGATATTTGCTAAAACCATGTTTTGGGTAGAGATGATTTCCCCATCCATGTGTGAGTAAATCACCGCTGTAGGCTGAAGGGGAAGGTAGGGATTGGATGAGATTGTTCATGTAACAGCCATAAGATTGTTAGGGCATGGTGCCTAGTATCCGTTGTTGGTACTTTTATGATATTGTTGCAACTTGTTATGCTTAATGCTTGTCACTTAGGGCCCGAGTGCCATGATCTCAGATCTGAACATATTATTGATTCATGATGGTATTCATTGTTTTATGATCTTACCTGCAAGTTGTATACACATATTGCTGTCCGAAACCCGAGGCCCCAAAGTGACAGAAATTGGGACAACCGGAGGGGAAGGCTGTGATATGAGGATCACATGTGTTCACGGAGTGTTAATGCTTTGCTCCGGTACTCTATTAAAAGGAGTACCTTAATTACCGATAGTTTCCCTAGAGGCCGAGCTGCCACCGGCTGGTAGGAAAAAAGATGTTGTGCAAGTTTCTCATTGCGAGCACATACGACTATATACGGAACACATGCCTATGGTTATTTAGTACTTGGATACTGTTTTATTATTATCTGCAAATGCCTAGTCTTGATTATTACCCGAGTTATCTTATCCATGCAGCGCCCGTTCATCCATCCCTATGCCTATAGTATTTTAATCCTGCTGTTTACCATAATCACTACTGTTGTCTTTATTACGTTGTTGCTTATATTTCACTACTGCTACTGCTATAAAACCGTTGCTACTGATAAACTATTGTGAGCAAGTCTGTTTCCAGGTGCAGCTGAATTGACAACTCCGCTGTTAAGGCTTACAAATATTCTTTGGCTCCCCTTGTGTCGAATCAATAAATTGGGTTTTACTTCCCTCGAAGACTGTTGCGATCCCCTATACTTGTGGGTCATCATAGGGCTTATTGCTTCTGTTATCTTTTCAAACATGATCGTATGGATGAGAAATTTGGGCATGATGTCTTTACCAACTCTGGGTACAACCATTGGAAAAATGGGATGGATGCATTTCGTAAGCATGTCGGAGGGCCATGTAGTAGACATAATATTTCAAGTTCAGCATGTGATGATTTTAAGAATCAGAAGGCAAGTGTGAAAAGCAAAGTTACAACTTATACAAGTGATGCACTAGTAAAGTATGAAACTCGTGTTGATACTTCTTTGGGCATTGTAAGTTATCTAGCATTGCAAGGTGAACCATTCCATGGACATGATGAATCAACTTCTTCAAACAAAGGCAATTTCTTGGAGATGCTTGATTGGTATGAAGAAAGAAATAGGGAAGTGAAGCTTGCATCTGAAGATCTATGTCCTAAAAATGCCAAAATGACTTCCTCAACTATTCAGAAAACACTTGCCATACATTGTGCGCAGGCAGTCACCAAATCCATCAAAGAAGAGATGGATGGTTGTCTTTTCACTGCTCGTATAAATGAATCCCGTGATATATCTGTGAAAGAACAAATGGCCGTGGTTGTGAGGTATGTGTCGAAGTGTTAAGTATTTTGTCTTTACTTCTTTTCTATGTAGTGTTATTCAACATATTTTTATCATTTTATTGTAGGTATGTGAACAAGAGTGGAGATATTATTGAAAGATTTTTGGGTATTCAGCATGTCCCAAACACAACATCTCCAGCTTTAAAGAAGACACTTTTGAAGGTTTTCTCTAAACACAGTCTACTTATTGCAAGACTACGAGGGCAAGGGTATGATGAAGCATCTAATATGAGGGGACAATTTAATGGCCTTCAGAAATTAATCCGTGATGAGAACCCAAATGCTTTTTATGTTCATTGCTTCACCAGTTGAAGCTGACTGTTGTTGCTTTATTGAGGTGTTGCAAAGGTCTTGAGGATTTCTTTGACGATGTGAAAGAGATTGCCAATCTCTCTAGTTCATCTTGCAGGAGGAACGATATATTGCTTGATAAGCACAAAGAGAATCTTCTATCTAAGATCAAGAGAGGTGAAATGCCCACGGGAAGAGGGAAAAATCAAGAAACATCTTTGTGCCGACCTGATTCTTGTAATCCAACTAAGGCAGGAGGTTATGTTCATAAAATGAAGACTTTTAGTTTTGTGTTCCACATCAAGATGATGTTAAGATTGCTACAAATGATGTATCTCTTCTATTGCAAAAGAAGGATCAGAATATTATTCGGGTATGTGATAACGTTCAATGGTTACTTTTTCTATGTATATTTTGTTGATCTAAACTTCTATTTGTATCATTTCAGGCCATATCTTTGGTTACAGATGTGAGAACACGTTTGGTTAATTGAAGAAATCATGGTTGGGATTCACTCTTGGAAGATGTCAAATCATTTTGCATTGAAAATGAGATCATAATCCCAAGTATTGATACTATGGTAACAAAATGGGGTAAAACAAGAAAAGGGGAAGAGGCGCACTCACCACTGATCATTTTTATCGTGTTGACACCTTCTATGTTGCCATAGACTCTATTATCACAGAGTTTGACCATCGCTTTAACGAGGCACCTTCAGATGTTATTCGGAAATTATCTTGTCTTGATCCAAGAGGCTCATTTGCTAGGTTCGATGTGAGTAAACTTGCTCGGCTTACAGAGATTTATCATGAGGATTTCTCTGATTATGAGCGAGATCATATACAAGATTCCCTTAAGTTATTCCTTGTTCATATGAAGAGAGTTGAAAATTTCAGAGTTTGTTTTGACATTTCAAGCCTAGCTAAAAAGATGGTTGAACTTGAAAGGCATATCATGTTCCCTACAGTTTACCATCTTATTGAGTTGACAATGCTTTTACCGGTTGGAACAGTTGAAAGGGCATTCTCAGCTATGAAGATTATCAAGTCAGTGTTGCGCAACAAGATGTCCAATGGTTGGCTTAATGATTTGATGGTGTGCTACATCGAGCGAGGGATATTCAAAATTCTTGATCTTGGTGAAATTAAAAAAGATTTTCAAAGCGAAGGTAGAGCTTTGCCATTGCCTAGAACTTCTAGACGACATCAAAACTTCGTTACAGTATGTTCGTAGGTTATACTTATATTTGAATATGTTTCTATTACCGTAGTACCATTGACTATGCTTAACATCATATAAAATATTATTGTTTCAAGACCATTTTATTTTTTTGTGTCAATTTTTTATGTTATAAAGTTCATCTGATCTCAATTTTTTTCGTCCTTCGCCACTGGATGTGCTATTACAGGGGGTGTGTGAGAAACGTTGCCTCTTTTGTCGATGCAATGAGACCATTAAACACCTCTTTTTTAAATGCCCACTAGCCAGATACATTTGGAATGTGGTTAACTGTACTTTTGGTTTGAATTTCCATTTTGAATCAGCTGATCATTGTAACTCAAATTGGTTAAAAGGGTTTGGGGGAAGAAAAAAGAATCCTTGATGTGGGAGTAGCTGTTGTGATATGGAGTATTGGAAAACAAGAAATTTAGCATGTTTTGAAGGAAAATGGCCTGATGAATCATATGTGGTGATACTTAAGATTTGCTACTATATTAATTGTTGGAGTTTTTTGCATGTGAAGGAGTACTTAAGACACCAGTTGGAATTCTGTGCAAAGCTGTTGGAGAAGGTTGCGAAGGAGGTGTTTGGAGCAAGACGAAGATGGGTGTCATAGACGCCAAGACCGGTGATGTGAAAAATAAAAGGAAGAAAAAGGCAGCAACAAAAAGCACTGTAACTGGTGTTAGGGATGATCTGAGAGAGAGGGGTTGGCTGGCTGTAGAATCTCGCTTTCTCTTTTCATTTCGTTTTCGCCAGCAGTTTGCTTGTTTTTGCACTGGTAAGTTTCGGTATCCCGATCAGGAGTTGATCAAAAAACCTTAGTTACTAAATGATGCTGCTGCGTTGTGTTGTGTAAGGATGATACTTTGTAGTATGATGGTTTCGTTTAATAAAATCGGAGGTGATCCCTTTTATCTAAAAAAAATTACACAAATCTACCACAATTTAGCCAATGGCTACAGGTTAGTACTATCATTCTTGGATATTTTTTGCTAAAAACTATAACTTTAGAGGTAATCTAGAACGGCTGTTGGGTTCTGAATTATCTCTGAAGTTGTAGTTTTTAGCCACAGCTCAATTATAGTAGATTTGTGTAATTTACTCATTCTTCAATTAAGCGGCCTCCGTTTTGCCCACCTAGACCCATTAGTGTCATCATAGTACGGAAAAAGCAAGCACGCACGTACATGAGTGGCGTCCGGCTGCCAAAGAAGCAAACACGCACGACCGACCGACCAGACCGAGGATTAGAACACGCAGGAACAGTGCGCCCGTCGATGGATGACTACGACTCCACACGGGAACAAAAAAGTGTGTGCAGGCACTTCCTCCTTTCAATAAAACATGTCTCAACTTTGTATAAATTTTGCTATATATCTAGACGCAATTTGAAAAGGGATTTCTAGTTTCGTGTCCCTGGTTCGTTAGTTGTACTCAGTTTTCCCCAGCCTCTTAACTTTTCCTCAGTTTTCCCCTCCCTCTAGTTTGAAACCCCTTCCAGAGGCTCGGACGGGAGGGTTGCCGTCTGTTCAGAGGCCTTCCGTTACCGGTGACGGCTAGGGAGCCGCGGTGGTTTTGACTTGACCGTTGCTTTCGAAATGTGTTGACTATTGACTGGAAGAGCTGACCCAAAGCTTTCCCTCCGTCCGAGACCCGGAGGAGCTCACACACCGCCCCTCCGCCGCCACGCCATCCTGCCCACCTACCTTATGGCGTCGTCCGCCGCCGAGCCGGCCCCGCCCCCACCACCACCCCCGGGCTCCGCCTCCACCGGATCCGGATCTACCCCTGTCCTCTTTGTAATTCCGTCCGGTGTGCAGACTATTCCCGCCAGCCGTGGAGAAGATTGGGAATCGGAGGGATCTAACGCATGGATTCCATCTGGGTAAGCATCGTCTGCCTATCCCATGTGAATTAACAGTAGGCAGTTTTTGAGCGCCAATCGTTGTTGCTCAACTAACTGCGTTGCTTTTCGAATAGGATGGATCCAGCGCTGGCTTTTCGGCTGGTGGTTAGGCTGGATTCTAGCTTTACGCGTGATTCTAAACGCCGTAAGACCGGGTTTAACTTCCCTGCGGTGGTTGCAACCACCATCTCGTTAACGGATTTCAAAGCTAACATCTACGATAACTACACCTGGAGCTCTCTCGATGCAGTTCATTTCGAATATTTCAACAGCTCGGAGGGAAGATTTGTTCCACTAATTTCCGAAGACGATCTGGGATTTCTTTTGCTTTGAATGCTTCTTGCCGGTTCGGTAAAATTCGTATCCATGTGGACAGGGGCCGGGCATCATCCGGTGCCGGGGCATCATCGGTGGTCGGGCATCATGTCTCTCTACTCGCTGCCGCCTCGCTAATAGTGTGCGCCGTGGCGCTCCTTGTAGGTCCACGAGCAGACACCATCTGTCCCCGATGCTAGTGGTAGCCGGATCGTTCGTACGGTCGATGTGGAGGACGATGCGGACATTGAGGATCAGCCTCCTCAAGATGATGAGGATGAGTTGATGTTTCCTGAATTGGTAGATCGATGCGATAAGCGGGCAATGGAGGATCAATACATGGAAGATATGGCTTTTGGTGCCGGATTTGATGACACTGATGATGAAGAGAAGAATGAGAATGATGACAGCCTCGTTTTAGCCGATTACGAAGGTGAAGACTTGCCAACAATTGAGTGGAACAGGGAGAAACCCCAGCTTGTAGAAGGCACCGTGTTTCAAACGATGATGGACTGCCGTAATGCAATTACTACATATCACATTCTCACTAAGAATAATTTCGAGGTTATTAAAAGTGAGCCAGGTAGGTTCACAATTAAATGCCCATACCCAAGGTGTAGGTTTAGGCTGCATGCATCCACAATGCGCGTAAGCAGCTTGGTTCGGGTACTACGCCAACCAGATTGTGTATTTAGATCACGGTGTAAAATTTGTTATCTATTACTCGACATCCCTTATCATTATGTTTCAGATAAAGAAGAATAATGAGATCCATAGGTGTCCACCTCTAGGGGGAGAGCCGGAGCTGAAAACAAAGCTAGCGAAGACTAGGTGGTTGGCGAGATGTAATCCTAGATTGGCTGAGAGAAGATCCTTCACTTGGTCCAACAAGCACTCGTAAAAAGGTGGTTGAGAAGTATAAAATGAAGGTACCTTACATGAGAATGTTCTATGCAAAGGAAATGGCTCTTGACAAGATCAATGGTTCATGGAATGAAAGCTTTCGGTTGCTTTACACTTTCAAAGCTGAAGTGGAGATGGCTAGTCCAGGCAAGTGTTGTAGCGATAGACAAGCATACGAGTTCCCTACAAATTGAAAAGCGGGAAGGTAATGCACAAGGAATGTTTCGAAGGGCTTTTGTTTGTTTCAAAGCTTGCTCGGAAAGGCTTTTTGGACGGTTGCAGGCCTTATTTGGCCGTGGATGCATCAGCTCTTCATGGAAGGTTTAAAGGACAGCTAGTTGCTGCTACTGCAGTTGATGGACATAATTGGATGTTCCCTGTTGCTTATGGGGTTTTGGAGGTTGAGTCACAGGAAAGTTGGACTTGGTTTCTGCAGAATTTGCGCGACCTTATAGGTCATCCAACAGGACTTGTTATCCACACAGACGCTTGCAAAGGTTTGGAGACTCGCGGTAGAAGCGAGTATTCCCTGGAGTGGAGCATAGGGAATGTATGCGACACTTGGTACAGAATTTTACAAAGAAATTCAAGGGTAAAGTTTTTACTGACAACCTATGGCCAGCTTCATACACATGCAGCTCTAAGAAGCATCTGTTTCATTTGGATGTGTTGTATAAACAAAAACCTGGAGTGAAGGAGTACTTGGATGAACATCATGGTAGGGTGTGGTCAAGAAGCCAATTCAATGAAATTTGCAAGGTAGACTATGTAACAAGTAACCTTGCGGAGAGTTTCAATTCAAAGGTCAAGTCATTGAAAGGGCTTATGCTGTGGCAAATATTTGATAAGATTAGGCAGATGATCATGATAAAGATCGATCAGCGTCAAAGAATTGCATCCACAAATTATGTTGGCCATCTCATGCTCCCGTCTTTGATTAAGTCTTTGCATGCCACGGCAAAACAATTGAGGATGCGAGTGCGTCGAAAAGGAATGGAGGCTGAGGTAACCTACACCGACAAAGAAAACAGGCGGTGGAGGTATCCGAGTGAGTTTGGTTGATAGGACATGCCATTGTAGGGGATGGCAGATCCGTGGGATACCCCGCATACACGCATTGTTTTTCATGAGTGTTATAGGGGGTGAAGATGGTGAAGTTGATCAGTATGTGTCAGAGTACTTCTCTGTTGCCAAATTTAGGGCTGCATATGCTATGAATGTTCCTACCTTGTTGGGAAAAGACCAATGGATGAAAGTCGATCCGGGCTTCAAACTGTACTCTCCGGTATTGACTAGACCGGCGGGTAGGCCGAGGAAGAATAGGATCGAGCTAGTGCAGAGGGTGGTGCACCGATTCGAAAACGTAAGTGCAAACGTTGTGGAATCCCCGGACACATTGCTAGGCTTTGTAAAAATGGAGTTGACCCAGCTTTTGGAATGGAAGATCGGGCGGGAGCAGAAAATGCGAGAGGAGAATGAAGCAGCAATTCAACTTGAGATTGAAGCAGCAGTTCAACATGATGTGATTGAAGCAGCAAATGCAGAGGAGATTGAAGCAGCAATTCAACATGAGGAGATTGAAGCAGCAAATGCAGAGGAGATTGAAGCAGCAGCTCAACATGAGGAGATTGAACCGATTGATCGAGAGCGGGGGGAACAGATGGATGTAGAGCTGCTTGAACCATTGGATGGAGAGCAGAGGGAAAAGATGGATATAGAATGGCTTCAACCGATGAGTCTAGAGGAGAGGGAACAGTATAGTCGAGAATGCCACGAAAGTGGTAAGGCCATGATACAAGCTAACTTCGAAGAGTGCATGTCGAAGAAAAAGCACAAGCTTTGCGTAAGAAGAAGAACAAGAAAGAGGGCAAAAGGAAGGTAGACACCGGTAATATCCCTGTTAGGGTTACCCGGAGTAAGGTGGTGGCCCCGACGAGTCACACCAGGAGCAAGAGAAAGATTTTATTCTGAACAACTAATTTGAATTTGTATGAACAATTTGTATTGGGGTTCCCTTTGTATTGGCGATCCCTTTGTGTTGAACAATTTGTATTGGGGATGCCTTTGTGTTGAACAATTTGAATTTGTATGAACAATTTGTATTGTGGTTCCCTTTGTATTGGGGATCCCTTTGTGTTGAACAATTTGAATTTGTATGAACAATTTGTATGCCACATTTAAGCCACATTTATCATTTTAGGGTTTTAGGGTTTTAGGGTTTTAGGGTTTTAGGGTTTTAGGGTTCAATTCAAAATAATTCAAAACATGGTGGAACCTTCCCATGGAGCCTTATTATGTTACCTACAACCTAGAGAAATAATAATGGAAAAGGAAATATAGAGATATGAAGTTTTTATGCCAAAAGCTTCAAAACCACTTCCTAGTCCATGAGCTACTAGATATGAAGATGCAGGGCTTTCCGCTCAATACACCTCCCAAATACCCACTATGCTTACAAACTTTGTCCAAATGAGTCCAAATTCGTCACACTTGTGTATCTTTGAGTTGCAAACAATATCTAGTCGGCCAAAATGTAATATATTGTTCAAATAACACAATTTTACCATTTTTATGCCAAAAGCTTCAATTTCCCTTAGTCCGTTTATTATTTGGGTGCCCCTGTTTTACTTAGTGTTACTCAGTTTTCCCTCCGGGCCCACTTGTTTTACTCGATCATACTCAGCTTTGCCCTTCCGATAAACATTTCCTCACTTTTCCCCCTCTTAGTTCTACTCAGTTTTCCTAACTTGTACTCACCGGCTGATCTCTCGATTGGTCGAGATGTATGTCACACGGATCTTGGTTAGTTGAAAGCTCAACGAACGCTTGCACCGTTCGATCATTTATGATCGGACGGCCTGTATCTCTCTCTCTACCACGATGGACGCATACGGAGACAAGAGCGAGAGCACATACCTACCAACCCCGGCAGTCGCATATTCCGGCCGCATCCTCCTCTCTCGTATTTCCTCTCTTACTACGGCGGTCGCGGCGGCGCGGATCTAACCGTGCGTGCGGCGGCGTGCGGCGGCGCAGATCTAACCGTGCGTGCGGCGGCGTGCGGCGGCGCGGATCTAACCGGGCGTGCGGCGGCGCGGATCTAACCGTGCGTGCGGCGGCGTGCGGCGGCGCGGATCTAACCGTGCGTGCGTCGGCGTGCGGCGGCGCGGATCTAACCGTGCGTGCGGCGGCGTGCATCTAACCGTGCGTGCGCCGTGGATCTAAGAGTGCCGGTGATGATCTAACCGTCGGAAATAGTTGAAATGTCTCTCTCTGTCTCACTTTCGATTCTATTCTCAGATCCGTTGAATGATGAAGAACACCAAGACGGCGGCCGTGCCGACAGGTGGTCATCGATGCCACGAACATTGAAGCCATCGCCTACAACATCGCTTCGACGGCGCTGCACCCAGCCTTCAATGTCGGAGCCTCGTTGATGTCTCACTTCCGGTGCCGAGAGTGCGAATCGATGCCAAGACGATTGAAGCCATCGTCTACAACCGCGCCGCAAAGCCGCCGATCCAGCCCTCCGCAGATCCGTCGCCGATGAAGAACACCAAGACAGCGGCGGTTCCGACACTGGTCATCGATGCCACGAACATTGAAGCCATCGCCGATAACATCGCTTCAACGTTTGATGGCGCAGATGACCACCCCTCAGCCGCCCGTCGTCTCGGCCTTTCTTGCCCATCGCTGCGCGACCGTGTTCGACGCCGCAAATTGGGATAAATTATTATAAATTTGTATTTTTCAGTTTCCAAATGGGATAAAATTGTTCGAACTACTACCTCCGTCTCAAAAAAAGCTTCTTCACGTTCTTGATGTGTCCATGTACATCCGTATGTATGATTTGAATTCTATCCCAACTTGATTGGGAAGATATTGATATGTATTTGATCCGGAGGCTGGTACATGCTTTCACTTTTGGGATCCCTTGCTAAAATTATCGTGCACATTACTTAGCACAAGTAGGAAATTGTACACCGAAATACGATGGCTTAGAGCCACAACAAAATACAAGTGGTTAGAGCCATCTACTCGAATAACAATTCTATACTAAATCGTCTACCATAACCACATAACTGCTAGGACAGGGATGACACCTAATAAAACTGCACAGATGAATCTACTTTTCTCCTCTCCCATCACTTTTAGTTCATGTTCTAGATTTTCTACCACTTGATCAAATACGGCAAGATCTCGTCTCAACTCTCAACTTCTCCTTGCGAATAAGCTCTGAATTCTTCTTTTCTTCATCCACAATACGCTTCAGCTCGAATATCATCGAGTTTTTACGGGCCAATTCATCACCTAAATTGGCCACCTTCTCCTCCAAATCCATCCTCTCGGCTACACCACTCGGGTTGATTCATCTTGGTATGCAATGTACCATGGATCATCGGCTTGCTCGGCTAATCGTAACAATAATGGAAAAAAGAACAACTGAAATCACCCCAACAGGCCATGGCGGAACTTCAAATTCAACGGTAGTACAGAGAGCTGAAGCTATATACGTGCACTTCCGACGAGGTAGGAGAAGTAGAACGTGGCCACGACATGATCGAATCCCCACCCTCGCCGGTGTACCCGCTACGACGAGACATTGAGGACTATTTCGTACCTGCAAACTCCAATAAATTACGGGAACCGAATCGATTAGGGGGCGGGGAGGCGGAAGCGGAGGTCTACCAATTGGTGCGCGGAACAAATCCCGGTCGTCGTGGGCGGCGGATCCGCTTGCGGCGGACTTTCCCGCGGTGGGTACAATGCGTGCGGACGAAACAAGTGCCGGAGCCTTGGTTGACGTGCAGCGCCGCAGCTCGTCCGACGCCGCCGGGGACGGAGCCGGCGGCGCGACGAGGCGCCGCGCGCGCCGCCGGCGATGGCTGCTCCGTCCGACGGTGGGGAACGAGCTGCCGCCGGTTCTCCGGTCTAGCTTAAGAATAATTAATTAGCGAACTTGTTGCTTCTCTCTATGATATTCTCTAAAGACATATATCGTAGCGGCAAGATATGATTTTTTCTCTCTAAATAAATAGACGACCCCACTCGGTCATTGGCTGCGGCAGCCTACGGAGCGGCAATATATGAGTTTCTCTAAATAAATAGACGACCCCACTGGTCATTGGCCGCGGCAGCCCCACGGAGCGGCAATATATGTCTTTTCCCGAAAAATAGACTACCCCACTCGGTCATTGGCTGCGGAGGCCCCACGAGAGCGGCAATATATGAGTTTCTCTAAATAAATAGACGACCCCACCGGTCATTGGCCGCGGCAGCCCTACGGAGCGGCAATATATGTCTTTTCCCGAAAAATAGACGACCCCACTGGTCATTGGCTGCGGAGGCCCCACAGAGCGGCAATATATGAGTTTCCCTAAATAAATAGACGACCCCACAGCTCATTGGCTGCGGCAGCCCTACAGAGCGGCAATATATGTCTTTTATCGAAAAATATACGACCCCACCGGTCATTGGCCGCGGCAGCCCTATAGAGCGGCCCCATTTGTCATTGGCAAGCACCGCGTATAAAATCATGAAATAAAACGGCCCACACGTCGCCGATAGATGGATGGCTGCTCCGACGTGTCTCCGGACCCTACCCGTCGGCACGAGACGGTCGGGGAGGAGCTGCCCTCGTGCGGCCCCACCCGGTCGGACTAACGGTCAAGGCCTCGACCCGACGGCCACCGGCCGTTCCAGCACTTGTGCCTGTTTCAAACTAGAGGAGGGGAAAACTGAGGAAAAACTAAGGGACTGGGGAAAACTGAGTACAACTAACGAACCAGGGGCACGAAACTAGAAATCCCATTTGAAAACATCTCCGCCGGGAGTCCAATAGGACCACAATAGTAATTTAGGGGCCAGATGTAAGATTGGGCTGATACCGGTGCATCCAACAAAGTGTTGGCGTGGTTTCCAGCCCAATAAAATCACCGGCGGCAACCTGCGACAACCCTTCGTAGGGACCGCCATGTCAGCGACTCAACGACCGGCACCACCGGCCGGTTGCCGATGAAGTCACCGGTCCTCCACACGCAGACGCCGCCGTAAATGCTGCGCTGGCGCGTCGGGGAAACGAGGGAGCCGCGCTCGCAACTAGGGTTAGGCAAAAGAAAACAACGCCGTCGCGAGCCTGTTTGGAATGTGTACAGAAATAGAGTGACATTCTTTTATGAGGGAGATCATCAGTGTGTGGGCTGGACTGAGCCGGAAATAGATCTAGACTCTAGAGGCTGGCCTTGGTTTTTCCAGCCCTGGCCCCTCTAGGCTCCCGCTATCTGAGCTGCCGGGTAGAAATTGGCATCCAACCGTGTGGGGTGGGGGAGGGGTGCTTTAAACCGGGCAGATCGGCACCAGGCGAGTTGCCGCACACCCCCGCGCGCCTCGGATTACTAGCTGGGCCGCGGCCCAACATTTGGTAAGATGTTTTTTTTCTTTTTTCCTTTCTTATTTTCTATTGTTTCTTTTCTTTTTAAACAAATGTTTTTAAAAAGAAACCATTTAAAAAAATCTGGACATTTTTCATATTTGAACAATTTTTAAATTTAAACATTTTTTAGATTTCAATTTTTTTCAAATTTGATCTTTTTCAAATTTGGACAGTTTTAAAAAAGAAATCATTTACTCAAAAAATCTGAACATTTTTCAGATTTGAACAATTTTCTAATTTGAACAATTTTCAAATTCGAACATTTTACAAATTTGAACATTTTAAAAATGCTTTTTTCAAATGTAAATATATTTGAAAATTTCAAACTTTTTTACTTTTATCGCTTTTTAAATTTTAACATTTTTTAATCCTAGAAAATAAAAAGAAACAGGAAAGAAAAGAAAAAAAGAACGAACAAAACGAATCAAAAAAAGACCAAACACCCGAACTGGGCGGGGATGTGCGACGCGCGGAACGCGCCGACCTGGTCAGTGTATAGGAACGACCTCCAACCGTGGCCTCTGCCCGCACTTATTTTTGTGAGGTAGTTGACTAATGTAAGAAGGACCTGCAAGTGAATAAGCCATGGCGGACGTGTCTGGGTCTTGGGTCTTGGGCCAGATGCAATAACGATTTGAATCTAGATATAAACTTACCGATTAGTTTTCGGAAGGCTCGGTGAAGAATCTCAACACGGTGATCAAGCCATTGTCTCGATCTCCATGTCTGCAAAGAAGGAAACCTCATCCATTAACATGTTCATGACATGGTGAATTTAGAAGGGGCGAAATGCGTAATCTTCAATGGCGAGCACCTAAACATCGTTAGCTTGTTGGGCACGATAATGAGCGCTAGCTGGGGCGGTGAGCCTCGCCACGCTGTACCACTGGGGGCAAACTCTTAAGGGTAGGGCGTTTCATTGTATTCCAATTGTTATCATCTTCAAACACGTACATAAAACACAGTATTTCTTATCAACCCATCAAAATGTAAATCTTTTGCTTTTCAAAGAAAGTTGCACGGTGCACATGTACATGATAAAAGTTATGTACATCCAACTTCACAATGCATAAGGGTCCAGAAACCTAGGAATCCATGTACATACAAATAAGAACACATGGACAGTATCAACACTCGAAGATCATCTTGCATCATGCATTCACACCTTAGTCTCATGACTACATAGGTTACCCGCTCAAAAGCTGACCCATCACGCTCTCTCTCCACTTTGGAGAGGGCTAATCAGGTCTAGCCTCCGAGTCCAAATACTATTATCTTAGATCACTATAAGACATAACTGGCATGCACATGCAGAAGGAAATCGAATAAGGCTACATGACACAATGCAATCCCAATAGTCTACCACCGTGCTAGCGGAACTTGGGACTGGTGTTGGTCTTCTACGCAAAGTTGAGGCGAGAAGTGTAGGTGGCCTTGGGACTCCAGTTCCTAGGGATGACATCTTGGGCCGAGAGAGTCTTCTTGGTAGCCAGGGTTGTCACTCTCACAGAAAACGGTCCCACGAGTGGGCCTGGTGTGAGGCTCCAGGTGGCACCCCATATGTGCTTCATGTCCTGCCACTGCGCTGAGTTCGCCTGCATGGATGCATAGTGAGAATGCAAATTAGTGACTTCACACCCACAACAAAAGCATGAAGACGTGAAGCTTTTTTGCGGCTAACAAAAATGTGAAGACTTGAAATGAATTCAGACAATATAATTCGAAAGTTCGAAGCAATGGTGGTAATAGTGCAGTGAGACTTTTGATCAGGGGCGGAGCCGCTTGGATACAAAAATAAAATTGCTCTACAATTAGCCTACAGAATTACTCTGTGCAGCATGCAGCCCATGATTAGTGCAGCCGTCTGGCTAAAATCAGCCCACAATAGTGACAATGCTAGATATAGCCTATGAGTTGTGCACCCTGATCGAGTTTGGTCTAGCTTTTGCTCCAAACACGCCAGGGAAGCTAGCTAGGACAGGGGCCTAGTTGCGCTCCATGATTTGCCTCCCAATCAAAGTATCAATCCAGGAAACAACCATCTTTCATGTCCACTAGTCACATTGGAAAAGAGGACTCGGCTCACATGCAGATGCACTGACGCTCTGCTCACGTTTCTTACAGCAATCCGCCTTTATATCAGTCGGTGAGAAGTGCAATTATTCTGTGGGTTTTGATCCTACCGAAGGCAGCGGTAAAATGTACTCCTACAAAGGTGCATGATCAGGGCATGAAGAAACCGCGGAATATAGAGCTGTTCTTACCTGCTTGAGCTGCATGGAGCCAATGTCGCCGTCGCCATCCTCGAACTCTGTCACGGACCTGGCTAAGGATGTGGCATTTGAAGCATCAGGAAAACAGAGAAGAAGGCTTAGGCGGGCCGGGAGAAGGCCAGCAAGGGTTAGCGGGCCGGAATGGACTACTTGATGAAGTTATCACCAGGTCGGCCCATCTCCCGATGTCGTCAAATAGGCTGGGAAGGCATCGATCGGGTTTGTCTTTGGACCATTATTGTAATCTGAATCCTGTGTCCCCTTTCTCTCTACTTCCTCCTCAAGACTTTCTCTCATCCAGATCCCCTTGCTCGTTAAACTGGGTTGTAATCTCAAATTCGTGTGCTATATTGAGAGATAGTAGTGGTACCGTAACATTTGGTATCGGACGCCGTTCGATTCGAAGCTGCTCGTGTTTAATTCCTCGATCCGGAGAGTAATTCCGTTTTTGGTAGGCGCTGATTGCTCATGCAATTGGCACAAAGTTCCGTGAGGACGCCTCCGATTCGGTCGCCGGATTTGGGTCGCACGAGGTAGATCTCGCCCGGAGAAGCCACATCGGACGAGGTGGGCAACGTCCGGCCGGATCGACGCCCTTGACAACCGGATGGAGGAGGTGTTGAGGCGGATAGCCGCGGCTGCGAGCGGATCCGAAGGATGAGTTCAAATCCGGCTTGTCCGCCGTGGAAGTCAAGCTAGGATCTACCCGAGCCTCCATCGACGCGAATGCCAATTCGCTCCAAACCATACACGCATGGCGTTGTGGAGTGGACACGCAAGTCTCCGATCTGACCGCATCCATGGAAGCTCTTCGCAAACAAGTCGATCGTGTGGTGGTGGGGGTTGGTCTCAGCGCCCTGGGAGCGCCGCCAGGTGCAGCGTTGCCGACTACATCTTCTGCACCGCATACTGCGGGTGTGGCACCACGGGAGCCGGGCTCCGGCAACTCGGCCACGGCGTGCAACATGAGCACCGGGGTATGGCGGGTGAGCAACTTGCTCTCACCTTGTCATCCCCGGTCACGAGTACGAATACCAGCCATACAAACCTTGCGATGGTTCCAGTTACTTCGAAACTTCTTCCGTCACACACACCACACCAGCTCCACCTCCCACCGATTTTCCTCGTTTCGATGGAGAGAATCCCATGTTGTGGCAAAAGGCCGCTGAGAAGTATTTTCGTCTCTTTACGAGTAGATCCCGGTTACCGAGTTGAGTACGCCACTATGTATTTCTCGGGTAATGCAGCACTTTGGTTGCAAAGTGTTGAGCACAAACCGGCTAGTTTCGGTTGGGATCGGTTGTGTGACTTGCTTAGTAAGCATTTCGATAGGGGTCGGTATCAATTGCTTTACCGTCAATGTTTTAAGCTAAGACAAACTAGTACTCGTAGTGGCTTACATAGAGAAATTTGATAGTCTTATGCATCACATGCTAGCCTACAAACCAGATTTAGATCCCACCTTTTTCACCACTCGTTTCATAGAAGGTCTAACACATGATATTCGGAAAGTTGTTATGATTCAACGGCCCGAGGACCTCGAGACTGCTGTTTCCTTGGCCTTATTGCAGGAGGAAATTGAAGATGATGTTCCAAAGTTTGGTGGAAGACCAATTGTGAATCAGAGACAATTTTCTCGTCAGAATTTCTCACCCACAGCTCGGCAGTTTACTCCAGCTTCTTCGGGGGATAAATCTGCAGCCATGTCAAGCAAAGTGTCAGCGCTGAAAGCTTATCGCCGGGCACAAAATCTATGTTTCACATGTGGGGAAAAATATGCACCAGGGCATAAGTGTAGCAACATGGTTCAGTTTACATGTGGTGGAAGAATTGTTATCCATGTTGCAAGCATCCGATTCTGATAATGAAGCACAACCAGCTGACACGAGAGGTGTTTGAGGACGCACTTGCGGATACTCAGCGGTGTTGATGTCCATTAGCCAACAAGCGAGTTAATGGATCCGAAGCTCCGCGTTCTATGCGGCTAGCGGAGGCAAATTCAAGGCGAGAGATGTGCTAATTCCGATTGACTCGGTTCTTCTAGTAACTTTATCGGTGAAAACCCGGCAGCAAAGTTGGCGGGAGTGCAGCCTTTGAACAAACCTATCGGAGTTAAGGTGGTCTGGAGGAGGGATCTTACGGTGGTACTGCTGAAATTCCTGATTGTGAGTGGACTTGTCAAGGCAACTCATTCACAACTTCGTTGAAGGTGCTTCCTCTTCAGTGTTATGATGTCATCCTGGGAATGCAATGGCTTGAGCAAATGGGGCTAATGACCACACACTGGCAGCAAAAGTGGTTCCAGTTTGATTGGCAGGGGAACAACTGTCGATTGCAGGGTATTACTGCAACAACTAATCAATGTGAGAGCATCTCAGTGGCTGAACTGCAGGACTTACAGCAACATGATTCAATCCAGTATCTGGTGCAGCTGTATTTTACTGAAGACACCAAAACTTCTCAAATGGTGCCACATATCATAGCAATGACGATTGATACTTATGCAGAAATATTTGAAGAGCCGAAGGGGCTGCCGCCACGCCGCAAGCATGATCATAAGATTCCATTGATGCCGAGCGCAAGCCCCGTGAATTTACGCCCTTACGATATACAGCCCAATGCGGAAAAATGAGATAGAGAAGCGAGGTTCGAGAGCTGTTGGCACAAGGTGTTATTCAGATCAGCTCCAGTCCTTTTGCATCACCAGTCTTGTTAGTGGGAAAAAAGGACTTAACATGGAGATTGTGTGTGGATTTCCGCCACCTCAATGCCTTGACCATTAAAAACAAATACCCCCTTCCTGTCATTGACGAGTTGCTCGACGAATTGGCAGGGTCACAATGGTTCACGAGTTTGGATCTGCGCTCCGAATATCATCAAATCCGTATGGCTGCAGGAGAGGAATATAAAACTGCTTTCCAAACGCACCATGGTCACTTTGAGTATAAAGTTATGCCGTATGGGGTCACTGGTGGTCCGGCTACTTTCCAAGGCTTGATGAATGACATTCTTGCTACATTTCGCGGAAGTTTGTGCTTGGTCTTTGTCGATGACATACTCATCTATAGCAAAAACCTCCAGGAGCATGTTCAACATTTGGAAAAAGTATTTGCTTGTCTTATTGGAGCACAAACCGAAGGTGAAGAAATCCAAGTGCACTTTTGCTCAACAAGAAATCTTGTACACGGGACACCTAATTAGTCCAAATGGAGTGTCAACTGACAGAAAGAAGGTTGAACCAATTCTGGCATGGAAGCAACCTCAGAATGTGAAGGAATTACGCAGCTTTCTGGGCATGACGGGATACTATCGCAAGTTCATCAAAGGATATGGAGTTATCAGCAGGACGCTTACGGACATGTTGAAGAAAGGAGCACCATATGTCTGGAATTCAGATAGAGAAGAGGCCTTCCAAGCACTGAAACAAGCCTTAGTATCGACACCAGTTCTAGCACTGCCGGATTTCTCTAAAACATTTGTTATTGAAACTGACGCTTGCAGCCGCGGTGTGGGGGCAGTGCTGTTGCAAAATGGTCACCCTTTGGCTTTCATAAGCAAGGCTTTGGGACCTAGACATCTAGGCTTGTCTACATATGAGAAGGAATGTTTGGCCATACTCCTAGCTATAGACAAATGGAGGTCTTACCTGCAACATGGTGAATTTGTGATCAGAACGGATCAACGTAGCTTAATCCATTTGGATGACAAGCGTCTTACAACCCCTTGGCAGCATAAGGCTCTTACCAAGCTTTTGGGCTTATCATATAAGATTGTGTACAAAAAGGGTGTTGATAACGGGGTGGTCGATGCTCTCTCGCCACATTCATGCAGACACTGAAGAACTGCTGGTGACCTCTCAATGTAAGCCCACCTGGCTGGTTAGTGTAGCTCAAGGCTATCTACAGGATCAGGCAGCAGCTCAGCTTCTTGCAAAATTGTCGGTGCAGTCAGTCCAAGGGAATTACAAACTGATACAAGGGATCATTCGATATAAGAACAGAATCTGGATTGGACGAACCCTACCTTGCAACAAGATATCCTTCATGCTCTTCATTCCAGATCCTATAGGTGGTCATTCGGGCTTCCATGCCTCTTATCATCGAGTCAAACATCTGTTTGCTTGGCCCGGCATGAAACAACGAGTC
Source organism: Lolium rigidum (assembly GCF_022539505.1). NCBI lineage: Eukaryota > Viridiplantae > Streptophyta > Magnoliopsida > Poales > Poaceae > Lolium > Lolium rigidum. Next base: position 160,783,097 of record NC_061509.1, on the reverse strand, counting down.
AAAAACTTTGTTGCTCGCCTGTACGGCTTGCCGGCAGAGCTAAATCAGAGAGAGTGGCATATCCAGGTCTTTTGGAACCTCTCAAAGTTCCTGATGGTGCTTGGCAAGTGGTTACGATGGACTTCATCAATGGGTTGCCGAAATCATCTGGCTATGATTGCATTATGGTGGTGGTGGATAAATTCTCAAGGTATGCACACTTCATTCCGTTGAAACACCCGTTCATCGCTCCGTCGGTCGCTCAAGCTTATGTGAAGGAGGTGTATCGTTTGCATGCTTTGCCTCGTGGCGATTGTTTCGACCGTGACCCTGTCTTCACGAGTACTCTCGGCAAGAATTGTTTCGTCTCACTCAAACCGAGTTGCGTATGAGTTCAGCCGGACACCGGAAACGGATGGCCAAACGGAGCGTGTTAATCAATGCTTGGAAGGATTTCTGCGATGCTTTGTCGGTTCTTGTCGAAGCAATGGGTACAAGTGGATTCATTTGGCTGAATTTTGGTACAATACTACTCTACACTCGTGTCTGGGCAAAACTCCTTTTGAGGTGTTATATGGCCATGCCCCGCGCCACTTTGGAGTGGATGTGGTCGAATCATGCAAGGTACCAGACTTGCAGCAATGGTTACTCAACAGGGAGACCATGACACAATTGTTGCATCAGCACCTGTCACGGCAGCAGCAACGAATGAAGAACCAAGCAGATAAGCACCGCACTGAGAGAGAGTTTGGCGTGGGGGATCAAGTTTACCTCAAGCTACAACCATATGTTCAGACCTCCGTAGCAAAACAAGGTACACGCAAACTAGCTTTCCGATATTATGGTCCCTTCCGAGTGCTTGCAGCGGGTTGGAAAAGTGGCATACAAATTGGCCTTGCCGGAGACAAGCCAAATCCATCCGGTAATCCATGTTTCACGAGCTGAAACGAGCAATCGGACCCTCCACACCTGTTCAGCCGGTCTTACCAGAGTTGTTACAAGAGCACATTGAACCTGATATGATCCTGGGAACAAGATGGCGTCGAACAGGGCAAGTCTCAGAGTGTCAAGTTCTCGTGCGTTGGAAAGGCCTGTCCGATGATCTAGCAACCTGGGAGAGTCGTGATGATCTTCAACGACGATTTCCGCGTGATCTAGCTTGGGGACAAGCTGGTTCTCAAGGAGAGGGTAATGTCACGGACCTGGCTAAGGATGTGGCATTTGAAGCATCAGGAAAACAGAGAAGAAGGCTTAGGCGGGCCGGGAGAAGGCCAGCAAGGGTTAGCGGGCCGGAATGGACTACTTGATGAAGTTATCACCAGGTCGGCCCATCTCCCGATGTCGTCAAATAGGCTGGGAAGGCATCGATCGGGTTTGTCTTTGGACCATTATTGTAATCTGAATCCTGTGTCCCCTTTCTCTCTACTTCCTCCTCAAGACTTTCTCTCATCCAGATCCCCTTGCTGTTAAACTGGGTTGTAATCTCAAATTCGTGTGCTATATTGAGAGATAGTAGTGGTACCGTAACAAACTCCACCAGTAGCGAGAGCCAGAAGCTGGTGGAGCCCTCCACCACGCGGAAGGCGATGTTCTTCCCCCGGTACTTGCACGGCGTCCTGAAAATCAAACGAGACGCACGCCCCCAGTCAGTCAAACTGTAACTGTTTATCTATTCCATCACACGCTATGAGCATGCCAATGTGAGCTCTGCATGCAGCCTTTGTGTGCGGCCATCTGTCTGCTAGCACATTGTGAAATGGAGAAGGCGTGCCCACCGTCCGGGGACTCGATCGATCGGGACAAGAAAAGTGTTCCATGGCACGCCCAAGATCCAACCGCATGTGCACGGTGAACCCCGGCCATGGTCCTCGATCGCTCGCTAATAGCCAGATCTGACAGTGTTTCTTGAGCACTAGGACAACCTTTGTTTCTACTCTACTTCGTAGCAGGGCACTTCGGCCGGCAAAAATACAGAGATGCTTTTTGACAGAGTTCAAGTGGTTAAACCGTCAGACGGCAGGTGGTGCTACATATTTTCTGTCTGCTAGCACTGTTGAACACCACCCGACGCTCACCTGCGGAACACCACGGAGATCTCGCCGCGGTCGCGCAGCTGACCGCCGTGGCCGGCGACGGCGAGCCTTCCGAAGGCGGCGCCGCTGAGGTCGAAGTGGGTGCGGCCCTGGGCGCAGTACCCGCCGGGGCACTCGTCGGTGATGATGACGGTCACCGCGCGGCGCGAGCAGACGCCGCGGTCGAGGCACCGCACCTTGTAGCAGGCGCCGCACCCCTCGCCGGCCTTGAACAGCACCGGGCTCACCGCGCCCACCCGGGCCTTCATCGGCGCCACGTCCACCAGCGACCCGTACCCGCACGCGCCGCCTGCAAACAAAACATACGTTTAGGCGCAAGGTGCATGGATAAACTTTTACAGCTCGAGTTTTACGCCTCAAAGGGACCAAAACAGGAGGACATGCATGCACGTGCGATCGACCGTGGTCCTAGCTAGAAGAGGAAGGAGTTGATCTACAGAAGAAACGTCGATCGATCCTGAGTGGCCAGATCTAGCAGCAACGGCAAAAGGACATTTGATCATTGAAATGCAAATGGCTGCATGTGCATACATCGTTAGACGTGCTAACTGAACTAGGACAGCGTTAATAAATAATACGCGAGTCTGAAATGCTGCTGATACGTTTACACTGTATATATATCGCGGTGAATTAGCAAACCAGAGGTGTAATTAATTAATTAAGCCGGAAGTTGTCAGATTTCAGGCTAGCCATAGTGCTAGTATCATAGCTAGTATCATGCATAATGGTTTCCCTAAAAATGCTGTGTGGCAGCTAATTAAGGAGGAAAGAGAAGATTAGAATAACATAGGTAGATACCGTATCATAACGCAAACAGCGAAAAAAATTAATGCTAAACAAATCTTGTACACAAATTTACATTAAGATTTAAAAATAATAAATATAACATGATTATGATACTTCTTCATGATACTACTCGCTATAGAGATAGTATCATGTAGTAGTATCATATGCATTATAATACTACATGATATTTACCACTATGATCAGCCTCAGACATGGACCTTGGACACTTAGCACACAATAGTGCAAATGTCGACTCTTCAGTTTTTCTTAGGATATGAAGGAAATTATTGTTCCTTTTTTTTGAAAAAGATGTTGCGGATTTTTTTAAATTTAACTTTTAATCTGTAACATCTTTTTCGAGGCAGAGAAGTATTATTTACTTCCCTGATTTTTTTTATTGTAGTTTTAGTTTCAATTTGAACTACAATCACAAAAGAATTTATGAATCGGTGAAAATAAGATTGGATAATATCTACTTAATGGCATACAGGAATCTTAGAGCTCCCGGCGCCTATTCCCTGCTAGACACGTTCTTGTGCTGCGCTGGGCCCGCTAAAATTCCTTGTGCATAGGATGCATGCCGATGTGGCGCCAAAAATATGCCAACGGCTAGAAAGTACTTCAGCAGGAGTAAAAATCATACAATAATAACCAAATTAATATGTGGATCCAATGCATTAACGTACGTACCACACATCCTAGTCCAAAAAGTAAGAGATCAAAGCCCCCATCAATGGCGGAGCGCTTTCTAGACGACGACAGAGACTAGCTGCGGTTCTAAGAAACCTTAAACTCCCATGCTCTTCACCAAGGATGAGAGCCACGGAGACTACTGGTACACTGGTATAGCTAGACAGCTGGCGGTGGACATGAGGAGCTTACCGTCGCTGCCGTCGCCCTCCGCGCTGCCGTACCAGGTCGCGGTGGCCTGATGCCACTGCGGGTCGACCACCTGGTGCGCCGCTCCAGCGTCGCCGACATTGAAGAGGAACGCAGCAGAAATGAGAGCAACCAGGAGCAGAAAGGAGCTCGAAGAGGCAGCGCGGCCGGCCATTGTGAAGGGCGCAGGGCTTCTTCCTAGCACTGAAAGATCAGTGTACCTTGTTCCTGCTGGGCCGATCGCCTACTCTCCTTTTAAGCCTTCGAGAAGCCCCAGCCCCCGATGCTAGCTCAGAGTGGCACGAAAGAGACACTCGGGATGCAGGAGTACCGGCCACTAGGGTGGTGCCTGAATTTATAGATTTATAGCAAGTGGTTCTTCTCCAAACGCTTTGCAAATTATAACGTGCTAATAACACGTTATTTTTCAAAATACCATTTTGCAAAAGAATAGAAAATTGATAGGTATAGCATATATATCAAGGATTTCATCCAACATTATTCGGAGCAATACATGCATAACTAATAACTAGTTTTGATTAGATTATATCAATCCCTTCCTTCCTCTCATAGAGACAAAACATGCAGGACGAAAACAAGAACTATGTAACTGAACTGAAGATGACATGAACTAAGAACTATAAAGCTAACCCATGGTTTCTACGGGCTACGGCTAGCACTACTGAACTACCTTATGGTACTGAGAACCTGCAAGGATGAAACTAGATATGTCTATCGCGTGCGGCGCAAGAAGTGGTGGTCTGGCGGCAAAGACCGACGCCAGATCGAGCTCCTGGTCGAGGCGCGCGTCCTCCTGGGGATTCTGGTCAGGACGTGACATGCGGAGGCGGCCGGGCAGCTGGAGGAGAGTTGAAAGTGGCGACCGGTTGGTTGGACACCCGAGCTAAGTTGAGCTAGGTTGCAATCAGGGGTACGTGGGCTACCGCTAGTTTCATTACTTTTTTTACCGCGCTGTAACGCTATTACGCTACAACAAATAACGAGGTTAGCGTCGCTCGTCATACGAGCAAATTATGCATAGCATACCGTTTACCTTCTTAATAAATAACACCCTATTTTTTCCATGGTTTATAGTGCGGCGAGCCGTAGTTTCTTTTCCTTTTTCTTTTGGCTTATAATAACATTGCGTGTGACTGTGCATGTGCGTTGGTCCGTCCGTTTTCGGTCGCTAATAACTAGGATACTTCATCCGTCCACAAATAAGTGTACATGCGGGTTTTCCAAGACAAATTATGAAGTGGAGTAAAAAATACATTGGAAACATGTATCTCTCCTCATTAATTCTTTCACCTCTAATAAGCTAAGTGCATGTAGAAAACAAGAAGAATATATGCTTAATATTATTGGGTTTAATTTTCGTGCGATAAGAGAGAAGCAATTAAAGTGCATTGAAAAGATAGAAGTACATTCTTTTGTGGACAAAGTTTAGGGCTGGATGTACATTTATTTAAGAACGGAGGGTGTATGTGGGAGATTGACTTTCGTCCACGATGTGTATGTATTCTGATTTTGTGAGCTTGACACGCAGCATGAAGGCATGCGAATTCAGTTCATCCATGATCCATATACACTTCTCCGAGATACTATCTAGATGGAGATTGTTGGTAGGTGCAAGAAGAACTCCCCAACACAAATCTGAAGGAAAAGGAGGGCAATGATGAATCAAGGACGGACAATGATGAATCAAGGACGGGCAGCAAAACCGGGCGTGAAGATATCATGGATACGGCTGCAGGGTCGCACTGTTTTACCATCTCCCGTGTCACCGGCCCGTCTTTGCCCTCATGCCCATGTGCGCTGTCGAGGGGAGCCCGCGCCTCCGGCCGACGGCCGTGCCGGCGCGGTTGCTTCGTCCGACCGTTACGTGTGGCGGCGGCAGCGTGCTGGCACGGGCGTTCGTGCTTGTGTCCTCTACGTTTAGCCGTTTGGGCGCTGGGTATGTAGGTGGGGCTGCGGGAACAAGCGAATGTGCATCTTGCATCAGCTATCAGGCGATCGACAAACTTGCAGGCGCGGATTGTTTGAAGGCTCATTTCCGTCTGTCAGTACATGCGAGCTGCTTCAGCAGCAGTTTTCCCCTTGGTAGAAACTGGTAGGCAACGGTACAGATCAAGAATTACCGACCTCTCCACTTGAAAATTCAGAAGTTTTCTCGTCAGAGGAATAAGATTTGGATGGCGTTAGTCTACAAAATAAAAGCAGTACACTTGAAATTGCATATTCCTTCATCCCTTCTTTGCCCAAAATTTCCCAGCAGATGATTCCAAGGGATATGCGTGCAGGGACAAGACAATTCTCTTTCCGTTGAACTAGACACTACGAGTATTTGAGAACCACTAAACGCTAATCTAGTCGTCTTAGATCATCTCCAGTCGCGTCCCCCAAACCGCGCTGAATCGAGCGCTTGGGGGACATGTTTTGTTCGTGCCGCGTTTGGAGGACATCGTTCCCCAGCCGCGTTCCCAAAACGCCGCCCCAAAACATTAAAATACTATTTTTTTATATTTTTGCATTTTTATTTCAATAAATAGAAGAAATATTCCACAAACTAATACATAATTGGGAACGTGGTTTACATAAATATATAATTTGGGACATGGTTTTTCACAAACTAATATATAGTTTGAACCATGATTGACACAAATATAAAAGATTGCAAAAAAATAAACCTAACTAGGCCGGACATCGAAGGTTTCGTGTATTCGTTGCCAAGAAAGAACACTCGAGGGCACACCCAGTCACCTAAACTGGAAAATCCAGCTGGTGAGGGGTGCCCCTGTTGGTTCTTCCGAGGACGAACATCCAGAAACCTTCGTCCATTTTTTCGCTGCGAAGAAACAACACTCTTCAGTCGTCGTCCTCCTCGACGCTGTCGCCGTGGTAGTTCCGGCGGCAACGCGTCTTGTCGAACACCTTGATGCTCACATTCCTGTCACCTAAGTAGGAGAACACGAGCATGAAGCCGGCTTCGAGGCGGTGGTAGCGCACGAACTTCTCCCAGCCGATGTGGAGGTACATCTTGCCGCGCGTCGTAGATCACGTCGACGATCCACCGGCAGCTGTGGCAGCCATCCTCGCGCAGATGCAGTGTGCCCCTGCGCTCGTTGTCGGCGACGAAGTCGACGAAGTCGTCCGGCAGCCTCTGGATGCCGTGTGGGTCGCCCTTGATGACGACGATGAACTCGAACAGCACGGGCCCTTCCTCGTCCTGCATGTCCGACGATGAGGACGACGACAGCGTCGCAGGCGACGGCGAGCGTGCATCTCTGCCGCGGCCACGACCACGACCCCGACCACGGCCGCGAGCTCGGCCTCCGCCTGTACCAGCCATGGCGTCGACTCTTGAGATGGTGGCGGCTAGGGTTGGGGATAGAGGCGCTAGGGTTTGTGTGTGAGACGAACGATGAGAGGCGGCCCTTTTTTATATGTCGGAGGGAGGCGGGGGAGCGGTGGCGCTCATTAACGCCGGCATGCAGAGCTAGGCGGCGACGAGACGCTTCGCTGCGCCTCTGCAGGGACTGCACCGTCGCTGCGCGCCAATAACTTCCGTCGCGAGGTAGACGACGGTTAGGTTAAAATACAATTGTGCCGCTGACGGGTCGGCCCCGGCACTCCCCGCCTCGCTTTTCGGTGCGCCAGGCATCCCCGGCGCGTCCCCTGTGGAGCGGGGACGGGCTCGGGCGCCAGACACCGTATCGGGGCGCGCCTGACAAAAAACGGCTTTGGGGGACGCGGCTGGGAACGTTTTTTGGTCGACGCGCCCCAAATCGCTTTTGAGGACGCTTTGGGGGACGCGACTGGAGATGCTCTTATACTACCTCGGTTTCAAAAAATAGCGCACGTGTATTCAAAGATGAACTTTACCCAATAAAATTGAGGAACAAAACCTTGATTATATTATATGTAATTAGCACCGTTGGATTCGTATTGAAAAGCACTTTCTAATAATGTTAATTTCATATAAATAATTTTTATATATTTAAAATAATTCTTGGTTAAATAAAAAAGTACGTAAAATGAGAACGCCTTATTCCTTGAAATGGAGGTAGTACTTTCTTCAGAAAAACACGGAGAGCTTGGTTACCAGCACTACACTGCCATGCCATTAGCTAGGTCGGTTAATTCGACGTGTGGTAGAAACGAAATCTGATATGTAAGACAAGGAGTGACTTAAGTAGTAACATCACATATTTTAAGATATTTTGATAATATCGTATGACAATAAATGAGGAAAGAGACCAATGTTGTACTCACTTCACTCAATGCAGGCGTGGCCAACATGCGGAACACATGTGAATCAACCACAACATGCTATTTCTTTTGCCACTACAGATTTAGATGATACCACTTGTAATTATTTTATATACTCTAGATTTTTCCTCCCCCACGTTCATTTTTATAAGAAATTTTGGTAAGCCAATTATGCTTGTCAAAACATCATATAAAATGGAATATATTTATTTACTAACATTGAAAATTGTGCACCCTTGAAGGCTCTCTCAACCTAAGAGCTCCATAGCATGATATTTAAGTACATCAAAATAGACACGAACACATACATACAAGTGATGTTCATCTAAATGGGAAGTATTGGTCCATAAGGACATATAAGTCTGTATATTTTATCTAAGAACTAGAAAGAAGTCGATTCAACCAAAAGAACTAAGACACAATATCTCAAAACAGAAACCCACTGGCACGTTCCTTGCATTGTATTGTTAAAATTTGCATTAAGTGTTCTAACTTAATTACAGTGACATGTTTTTCAAATATATAAGAAATTATACTATTTAAGATTGTATGTATAGAGAGTGAGTACAAAGAAGTAAAAGAACTTGGTACAAAATAAGTGATAATCTATAAATTTACCTTTTCCATGCACTACTAGGAAAAAGTGTAAGGGTACATTGCCCCTATGTGTGGTTTTGGTAATTAATGACAACCCCTATGGACTAATGTTTTCATTGAGTTTATATGAAGGAATATTCCATAGGTACTACTTGCTCTTCATGTGTTGGATTCAAGTATGGATGCCATGAAGATAAAGGTATATCTTGTGTATTGGCATCAAGATCATCGGTTGAGTTGGGCAAGTTCAAGATGAGCGTCTCAAGTGAATCACATACTTGAAGCTTCCCGTCCATTTGATGATAATGGACTTGTGAAGATGTGCATCAATGGAGCTTTTCCATCATAGTGTATGGGGGAGCATTTGTGAGTCTTCACGAAGCAACATTGGTCAAGAGAGGCATTCCGGCTTGAGTGAAGCTTGAAGAGTTATCATCAAGATCAAGCGGGATGCGCAAGGCAAAGGTATGGCCTTGCTAGGTTTTCCTTTTACCGGTCTCAAGGTGGATGTTGGGAGACCGGATTATAGGATAGATAGCCGCACTATTAAGAGGGGCTTTCGGTTGAGTAACTTGATCACATCGTCTTAGGGAGCTCAACCCCTTGCATACTTTGCATATCCTTATTGCTTCTTGGTGTTTCTCTATGTGAGGTTCTTGAGCTTGTTGCTAGCTTTACAACAAGCCCAAGTTCATCGAAAACGGAGTTCGCATGCATCTTCTATTGCGTTTTCGAGGTTGGGTGATTTTACCGGTATTCATGATATAAGGTTCTACCCTTTTATATTCATGATAAAATCCCCTCCTACAGTTTCTTGAGTTTGCACTTTCTTTTGGATAGCATTTGTTGTTATCTTTCCAACGAAATTAGTTTCATGTCAATCGGAGTTCGGGAGCAATAGTTATTAAAGAAAAGGTAAAAGAGAAAAAGAAAAAGAAAAGAAAAAAGGGGGGAGGCGGCCGGTTGCCGCCCGGCCTACCGGGCCGCACGCCGGCCCACCCGGTCCGCACCGGGCGCCAACCGGACCGGGCGGCCACCGGCCCACGCGCCGGGCAGCCCAGCTAGCCCTCCGGTCCGACCGGACTTTAACCGGGCCGCCACCCCGTCCGGCCCGCGCCCCCGTCGCGCCCCCGCGCGGCCTGCACTCCGCGCCGCCCGGTGCTGCTGGGCCGCAGCGGCCCACGCGGCCAGGCTCCTCCCCCGCGCGCCTGAAGCTCTTCTGCCGCCCAGCGCGCCTCTGCCCAGCCCCGGTCGGTGGGCCGGTCCGACCGGACAGGCCACCGGCCTCTCCGGCCCAGGATCCGGTCGGCCGGCCTGCTGGCCGGCTGGGCTGTCTTTTTTAGCCGTTTTTTATCCGATTTTCACCCGGTTTTCTCCCCAACGGTTATTTTTCTCCCTAGACTATAAATAGCCCTTCTTCCACCTTGAGCAACAACTTCTTCCCCTTTCTCTCACCTCCATTGTTGCATTTGAAGAAGTTGCTCTCTCCCTTGATTCCTCCAACCGTTCTTGCTCATATTTGCGGATTTGAGAGAGGAGATCTAGATCTACACTTCCACCAAACCGTTTCTTCTCTAAGTGAGGGAATCTCTTGGGATCTAGATCTTGGAGTCTTTGGTTGACTTTCCCCCTTGTTCTTCCTCTCCAATCTCATCCTAGCATTCGTTGCTTTGGTGGGATTTGAGTGTGAAGGACTTGAACACCTCCGGTGTTCTTGCTTTGCATTATTGCATAGTGTTGAGCTCTCCACCACGATTTGTTCGAGTGAGAGACCGTGAGCTTGTTACTCTTGGAGGGTGACCTCCTAGTTGGCTTGGTTGGTGTCCCGGTGATCTCTTCGTGGAAGATTGTGAAGGGGCCCGGGCTTCTCCTTCGTGGAGCTTGTGAAGTGGTTGTGGAGCTTGCCATCTCCGGAGCGGAGGAAAAGCAAACCATAAGGAAAGGGCCATTATCCTTCGTGGGTGTGGTTCGGAGAATAGGGTGAGCCTTCGTGGCGCGGGGAATCCTTCGTGGGACCTCCACTCCTCCAAACGTGACGTACCTTGTTGCAAAGCAAGGGAACACGGGAATACATCCTCGTCTCCGCGTGCCTCGGTTATTTCTATACCCGAGCTCTCTTTCCTTGTGATAGCCATCGTGCTTGAAGTACATATATCTTGCTATCACTTGTGCTACATATATCTTGTGCCTATCTTGCTTAGCTCTAGTTGCTATTGTTACACTTAGTTGAGCTTAGCATATTTTGGGTTTGTGCTTGTAAACTAAACGATAGTTTAATTCCGCATTCTTACAAGATAAATCCGCAAGAGTTTGTAATTGCCTATTCACCCCCCCTCTAGGCGACATCTCGATCTTTCAATTGGTATCGGAGCAAGGTCTCTCCTTGTTTAAGGCTTCACCGCCTTGAGAGTAAAGATGTCGGCTAGTATAGTGCACAATGACACAATTGTCTTTAATGGCACAAATTATCTTTTGTGGAGAAATTGCTTGCTTTGTAAGCTTCGGACCTTGTGTCCACATATAGAGCAATTTCTAGATGTCGGTTTTTCTCCTCCGATGGATTCTCAAAATCTATCTTTAGAGGATGAGAAAAACTTACATCTTGAATCTCAAGTATCTAATGAGCTTTTATTCTCTTTGAGACCCGATTTTCGTAGGTTCTTGATATATATAAAGCGAAAATCGTCTCATGAGATGTGGATCAAGCTTAAGGAAATGTTTGGTGGATCCACTTCTCAATTGGTCGGTGGTGACTCCGAGGAGCTCTCTTCCCCTTCACATCATGAAGAGCTCCAAGTTGCTTCCACCTCCGGTCGTGATGAGTTATCATCTTCTTTCACTTCACCAACGTGTAGCAAGACACGAGGTAATGATATGGTGAGTGGTGAGGAAAATTGCAGTGTTGATATTGTGCTCAAGAGTGATGATTCTTCATCTCTATCCCATTGTAATGCTTCCTCTTTGGACTTAAACACATCTAGCATTGAAAATAATCTACATACTTGTGTTGATAGTCCTTGCATATCATGTGTAAATTGCTTACATAGATCTCATGATGATATGCTTGCCTTGTCTTGCTCCCATAATCAAAATGCTTCTATTTCCTCTAGTTGCTTGTTGACTAACAATGTAGAGGAAACCGAACACTCTATGGATCAAGACATGATTTCAAATGAGGATTCAAGAATATCTTCGTCTTCATCCTCCGGTATGCACATGTGCCTTATGGCAAATGGATCAAAGGTATCTCCTACTTTGACTCCTAACACGTTCTCTAATGATGAGAATGATGATGATGATAATGATGAAGAATATAATACCTTGGTGCATAATATGGCAATGGTTTATGCTTCTCTTCGTGGTAATAAAGAAGCTCGTGCTAATCTCGAACACTCTATGGATACCTTGTATAAATATAGGGAAACCATAGTGGAGTTGGAGTCCCATGTTGAAAATGGGGAAATGAGATTCACTCTCCTCAAGCATGAGCTAAAAGATGAGAAGCATACTAATTTTATGCTTACACAAAAAATTGAATCCTATATGCATGAAAATGAGAAAACTATTGTTGATGCTTGTGCTACTAACTCTAATTCTTGTGAAGCATCTACCTTAGAGGAGAATGTTGAGCTAAGGGCTCAACTTGAGTTGCTAACTAGCAATTATAGGGAATTGGAAGAAAGTCATAAAAAGCTCTCAAGCTCTCATGATAATCTTCTAATTTCCTATGATGGGCTAAAGTTAGCTCATGAGGCAAGTATCACTAAGGTAACATCTTGTGAGCCTCATATGTATGTTCGCACAATCTCTACTACAAATGCTATATTGCCATGTGCTAGTTCTTGTAATCCATCTAGTCAAACTAGTGATACACCTTGTGTTGGATTACTTGCTTTGCCTTGTTGCTCTAACAATGAAGCTTCCACTTCCTCTAGTACTTGTATTTCTACTAACCATGTAGAGGAAATCAAAGAGCTCGAGGCCCAAGTCCTTTCTTTGAAGAAAGATTTGGAAAATCGTCATGAAGGGAAATCCGCACTTGACAAGATGCTAAGTGTGCAACAATCCCCCAATGACAAGAGTGGACTTGGATTCAACTCCAATAACAAGAACAAGTCCAAGAGCAAGAGCAACAAGAAGAAGGGCCAAGATAAAGTCGATGATCCGGCCAAGTTGGTTTGCTTCAAGTGCAAGGTTGAAGGGCATCATGTTAGATCATGCCCATTGAAGAAGAAGAAGAAGAAGCACTTGAGTGAGAAACAACAAGGGAAACGGCCACAAGGTAAAGGTCAAGCTCATGCTCGACCTCAAGTTGAAGATAGGCCACTTCCCAAGAAGAATCAAGATATTGTTCCCCAAGAGAAGAAATCAATAAAGAAGAGAAAGGGGAACACTTGCTACTTATGCCGTGAGAAGGGGCACTTTGCTTCTTCTTGCTTAGGTGGTACCTTATCTAACCCTATAATTGTTGATGATGATTATTCTCTAGGGAAGGATAAGGATGGAAATGTGTTTGCCAAGTTTGTTGGAACTCAAAGTGGTTTCAAGAAAAGAACCATTTGGGTTGCCAAGCCTATTGTGACTAACCTCTTAGGA